>NW_027256887.1:69205936-69620936 GCF_029215685.1 Pituophis catenifer annectens | reverse complement strand
AGATGAAGAAGACTGATGATGGAAACATTCAAAAAGGGTGCTTAAGAAAGATAACTACAGAAAACTAGAAAATTAGATGCCTGCTACTACAGATAGCAAAACTTTGCAAAGAACAAGAATTGGTCTGAGACCATCTGATAATAATAATAACTTTATTCTCATTGTATGTGTATACACAATATACCCATATAGTGAAATTCACTTAACACCCAAAGACCAGGTCCAACACACATAACAATCCCCAAACACACTCCCACCCACCACAATTCCCACCCCTAAACCACCCAAACATCCACACAACAGACCAAGTAATAGCTCACTGATGGTGGCCCTTTAGTTCATTGTTGAGTGCAATTATAGCTCTGGGATAAAAACTATTCAGAAAACGTGTGGTCCGAGTTTTAATTGTTCTATATCTTCTGCCAGAAGGCAACAGTCCAAAAAGATTATAAGCAGGATGGGAAGAGTCTCTGAGAATGGTATGCAACTTTCTCAAACAGCGAGATTCGAAGATGTCATCCAGGGCTGGTAGCTGGAGTCCAATGATATTCTGGGCAGTTTTAATGATTCTCTGTAGAGCTTTTTTGTCTGCTACAGAGCTGCTCCCAAATCATGCAAGAATGCCGTATGTCAGGACACTCTCAATGGTGCTGCGATAGTAGGACAGAAGTAGAAGACTGTAGTATAAGATAGAAGAAGTATACAATGAATCGCAATCTTCTTCCCTGTTTGTGCCTTTGATTCTGGTATCTTCATGGCAATAATTAAGCAGATGCTAAATTAGTTTTTTTTTAAATTAGATTTATATGCCGCCCTTCTCTGGAGACTCAGAGCGGCTTACAATGCATTAAGCAATAGCCTTCATACTTTTGTATATATTTTATACAAAGTCAGCTTATTGCCCCCACAACTGGGTCCTCAATTTACCTACCTTAGAAAGGATGGAAGGCTGAGTCAACCTTGAGCCTGGGGAGATTCGAACATGCAGCAATTGCAGACAGCTGAATGTTAATAACAGGCTTTTAGTCTGTTGAGCTATCCAGGCTCCTAGTTAAATTTAATTTATGATTTATCAAATAAGGAGAATATTGAATACTTCAGGTATTTTTTTTAAAGTTTCCTTTCATGCTGAAGTTCAGTGTAACTCACTCTGGTATATCTACCAAGTATATAGACATCAGTTCTTTGAATTCCCTAGTCTGTATGACTGCAGTATTGCTGAAAATTCTGTAAGTTGAAGGTGACATACATCAGATAACACTGTTGTGATAACAATACTCCTGAATCAGACTGAAGTCTATGTAGCACAGCATTCCATTCCTCACAGCGGACAACCAGATTCCCCCATAAAAGAAGGAATAACTTTCTGTTCCACTTGTGTCCTAGCAACTGTTAATTTAGAAGCATGGTGTGCCTGAACTTGGAGATAGCATATAATCATCTTGACATGCAGCCACAGATCGTCTTAACCTCCACGAATTGGTCTAAACCCTTTAAAAAATTGCACAACTTAGCTATTACCTCTTGTGGCCACTAGCCCCGTTTTCTAATTTGTTCGGCTGTGTGAAGTCGTCACCCAACATATTTTTTTATAAAATGTTAACTGTGGGTTAACAAAAGTTTGGAATGATTAAGAGAGATGTTTCCATCTTTCAAATGGCTAAGAATTTGAGCCGTTTCAGCTAAGTGAAGATTTAATTTGCAGATAGAACTACTAAAATGTAGGACTCCTTTAAGTACAGTGTATCAAACCAGAATGCCAGTTTTGTTAAAACTGAATGCTACGAATTATTAAACAGGCTTCCGCATTCAGGAAATTTAAAAAATGAAACTATAAATAATAACCATTGAGCCCAATCCATTATATAATATTTGGCTAATGGCAAATAGAGCTATCAAATAATTGCTTGGTATTTAGTAGTTAAATTCAGTAGGTTATAAGCTAACACAGAAATCAGAAGCACTCCACAGTCTATAAGTTAGCAGGTTCTTAGATAATTGACAGTCAATGGGGAAATTAACACATTCACTTCACAAGAAAAAGATGAAGAATTAATTCAAATAAAGGTGGTGAAACAAGACATTTTGTGGGAATGTCAATGAAAACGTGCATACCTATTCAGTTCCAGTTAGAAAAAAAAAGAAAGTTAAATAAGTACAATAAATGACAAGGTTTCTCACCAAGAGAAGGAAATAAGGAATTCAAAGTAAGGTTAAAAGATATATGAGTCTCCTCTCCAAGTAAGCAATATCAAGGCCTCTTCCCTTCCAACTCTTGTTAATCTGTATCTGTATCTTGCCTCTACAAAGAAAGCAGGAAGTTTGAAGAAGCATCATTCATCTATAGATAGTCCTTGACTTATGACTGGTGGTTGGGAGTTACAATGGACTTGCCCAATGTTCAGAACTTCTGACAGCTGCCTCCCTCATCAGCTCACCCTCCTGCAGTTATGCCACATAACAGGCATTTGGCAACCAGAGCACATTTATGGCCATTTGCATGGTGACATGACCACAATTTTCAATGTTTTTTGCCAAAAAGTTTTTAACCACACTTAACAAACAACTGCCACTAAAAGGTCATCAAATCAGATTGGTCAGATGATTACAGTGGTGAAATCCAATTTTTTTTTACTACCGGTTCTGTGGGTATGGTGTGGCTTGGTGGGCGTGGCTTGATGGATGTGGCAGGGGAAGGATACTGCAAAATCCCCATTCCCACCCCACTCCTAGGGGAAGGATACTGCAAAATCTCCATTCCCACCTCACTCTGGGGCCAGCCAGAGATGGTATTTGCTGCTTCTCTGAACTACTCAAAATTTCTGCTACTGGTTCTCCAGAACCTGTCAGAACCTGCTGGATTTCACCCCTGGATGATGACCTGCTTTATAACCATCATGCTTTATGACAGGGGTGGGTTCTACTTATCTTTACTACCGGTTCGCAGTGGGGTCGTGCACGTGCTCTCTGCTCGTGCAAGTGCTTCTGCGCAAGCACAGAAGCTTCTGCGCATGCACAGAAGCGTTTTGATGACATCGGAGTCGGTGGGCGGAGCCTCCAGCTGGTTTTATTACCGGTTCTATAGAACTGGTGCGAACTGGGGGCAACCCACTACTGCTTTATGACCATAATAGACAGGCTCTATTATGTCAGGAACTAACTGTATACCCATGTTAAAGGGAAGCATTTTTGCATGGGCCCAACTTAATTTGGGAGTGATGGAATCACTAATCTGGAAAGGACTTTGGAAGTGTTCTAGTCCAACTCCCTGCCCAAGACAGAAGTCTTTAGGTAGAATAAAGATGGAGAATATTATATTTCTACAAAAAAAATAGAGGGGGACTCTGATTAGGCGGGGAGGGAGGATTGCTGGCTGAAGGAGGAGAAAAAGACTCACCCTTTCTGGAAGTGCTGGGTGGGCTTCACTTGAATGAGCTCTGATAGAAATTGGCTTAACTTCTTTTGGATAAAGGAAAAAGATTGCGAGGGAAGTGTGTCACACCTTGCTTTCCTCTGACTCCTCGGTTATTATTTCTGTAAGGATTAGCTAGTAAAAAAAAACAAAATCAACCTACAGGCTTTTATGAGATCATCAATAAGTTATTAAATAAAAAGAAGAAAAGGCAAACCTGGTTTTTATTTCTCCTATGTAGATTTAGGCCAAGGTAGATGGACCTTTAGCACCATGGACCAGTGATGGACAGAATCTTTTAATTGTTGCATTGCCCTAACCAAAAGATTTTACTGAAGTGACCAGATTTGGCAAAAACTACAAAACATGATAAACATGGAATACTGGATTTACAGATTATTCTAATGTCTCAAAATGAATCCACGTTGTTTACGATAAGAGATCTTTCTATGTAGGTACATATACATAAATATATTTGTGTGTGTCCATGCAGGTGCAGATACAGACATACATAAATATCAGTATTACTGTTTTGGCCTAAATAAATCAACTGCAATTGCACAAAAATTAACAGAGCAGGGAAGGAGAAATGGATTTTGTGGGGATGGGGTGCTCATAGAACCTCATAGCTTGCTTGTGTTTTTAAAACAAAGTTTCTCTTCTCCCTATATTAAGCTGGAATGGTAAACATTTGCCAATATATTACTGTATGATGGAGCTAAGTGCAAAAGAAAAAAAAATGCATGGAGTCTACACTCCAGGAAAGAAGTATCTTTCACCAAAAAGTATCAGTAGCTGTTTCCAGTTTGGCTAAAATATTATTGGTCAATGGCTTGGTCAGCAGGATCTACTTGAATATGCTTCTGGTTTCTAATTCTTCCTGTTTAAGTAGCATTTGCTTTATGAAAGGATATGGACTTTTTTTTTTTTTTTTTTTAAGGGCAAAGGGTTACTAAACCAAAAGACACCAGATAGGGGGTATTGGAAGGAGAGGGAAAAATACCATCCTAGCACAAACTGCATTACAAAAACAATGATTAATGAACAGAAGCAGAAGTTTAAAGGTCATAATTCTAGAATGGCTTTCCTGCTGGCAGGAACAAAGATTGTCAAAGAAGCTGATAGAGGTTGATAGGATCTTTAGGCTCCTTCCTTTGTTTACCGAAAAGATTCAATGGAAGGGATGTTTGTACAATTTTGGTCACGTAAGTGGTTTGGAAGGTCATCCCTGGGTCACATTAATATCATTTTATTCTCTAATGCTACTAGAAATTGCTGAGCAAAGGAGGTCATAGAGGGCATTCGGCTTTTCTGCTAGACTAGCGTCAATGTGCAAGCCATCCAGAACCTATCTGCTAGCCTCCTTTTAGTGCATAATTGGTGCCAGC
Organism: Pituophis catenifer annectens; assembly: GCF_029215685.1. Lineage (NCBI taxonomy): Eukaryota > Metazoa > Chordata > Lepidosauria > Squamata > Colubridae > Pituophis > Pituophis catenifer. Next base: position 69,616,136 of record NW_027256887.1, on the reverse strand, counting down.
TTTTCTGTATAGGTTCTGCTTGCGGCCAACAGAACTTTTGGTCTCATTTCTGGACCAAAATATTGTGGTTGCACATATCTTGAGACAAATTGGGGTGGATGAAATTCAGGTAGGAGGTGTAGATCAGCAACAACAAAACTAAGCAGTGCGATGCTGTTGATAGCCCTCTTGGTGTCATGCAGAAAGATCTCGTCCTCTTTTTGTCTTTACACTTGTCTTTAAACCAGTCAACAAAAAACTCAAAATCTCTCTGATACTAAGAAAGCTGTTCAAGCATAATTACTTAAGAAGCTTCAGGCCTTTCTGCTACAGAACCTCTACAGATAGCAACTTTACTTGTCCATGGCAACATCCCTGCTTCCAGCTCTTAGTAAAAACCATGTATAATTTGGGTATCATTTTGTCATTAAAAAAAATCCAATGCTTCTTTTGGCCAAGAATAACTGTCACAATTGTCAAGATAGAGCAGACTGTCGGGCAGTGGTGAAATCCAATTTTTTTTACTACTGGTTCTGTGGGTGTGGCTTGGTGGCCTGGCTTGGCTTGGTGGGCATGGCTTGGTGGGCATGGCAGAGGAAGGATACTGCAAAATCTCCATTCCCTCCCCACTCCTGGGGGAAGGATATTGCAAAATCTCCATTCCCACCCCACTGGGGCCAGCCAGAGGTGGTATTTGCCGGTTCTCCAAACTACTCAAAATTTCTGCTACCAGTTCTCCAGAACCTGTCAGACCCTGCTGCTGGATTTCACCCCTGCTGTCGGGGCATTTCAGTAAGGGAGAAAGCATTTTAAAACATGAAATCTCATTTGTATAAATGTAATTCTTCACTTTCTTCCTTGAGAAAATAACTTCCTCCATTGATGAGAGGCTCTTGAGATACGTTTGCTCCTGCAGTATATAATTAATGTATAAAAATACAATATGTTTTTAAAATTGGACCATATACCTGTGCTTCTTTACAGATGACTCCGCTAATTGATGAGGCATGCAATATCCTGCTGAATAACTTAAAAGTCTATGCAGATTCTGGTTCTGCTTTTGACATTCAAAGGTACTTTAATAAATTATATTCTACAGGAGAATTCTATCTGTCAACACTATCATCATTGACTTGCCGAACAATCCTAAATATGGAATTGTTTTACTAATGTTTTAATTTTTCCTCTCCTTTTTCTGTTGTCAGTTGTCACTTTCAAAGATAGACAGGCAAGCATATATTTCTCCTATTGATTTGGTAATAATGATTTTTTTCAAAAACAGTAATTGTAACTAAAACGATGGGTACTTGGGTATCCAAATCAAGGCTGTCTATAAAGGAAAATTTTAAAAATTAGAAAGGAAATAAACCCAAACTCTAACTACACTTGCATGTCATTATAATCCATAGGAGTGTGCCCAGAATCACTTCAATAGTGAGATGGGTGGCATGTAAATTTAATTTAAAAAATAAGCCTAGATTAGTGATGGCTAACCTTTTCCGGATAAAGTGCCCAAAGCGCACGCGCGCCCGAACCCTGCAAATGCAATGTGTGCTTGTCCTGCACATGCACATGCCCCCCAGCACATGCCCCCCATGCATGCGTGTGCGACCCTCCTGCACACGCCCCACCCCCTGCATATGCATGTGCGACCCCCTGAATGCGCCAACCCCCAAATGTGTGCATGACCCCCACATGTGCCCCGCCCCCATGTGTGCGCAGCCGAGACTCGATGACCAGCTGGCCGGCGGGAGGCACGTGCATATATGCGGCAGAGTGTGCCCACAGAGAAGGCGCTGCATGCCACCTGTGGCACGCGTGCCATAGGTTCGCCATCACGGGCCTAGATTATATAAACTCTCCTCTCTGCAAGCACAGTTACAAGTATGAGATCCAGACTACCTGTTTCCTGATATGATTAACTACAGCTTAACATTATGGTGACGCTGGACTATGTTTGTTGGAAAAAGTTGGATGGGTTATGTATTTATTTACAAAATATTGACTCTACATGTTAGCACAATGGTCCTAGTTCTTTCCTGCAGATTTATTATCCAAGAGACATGATGCACAGAGAAAAAAGAATAGAGAAGCAAGAGAGTGAAATCCACTCAGGCAAAGATTCTGAAAATTATAAAGTTCTTCATGGGACTAAATGTGACTTCTTTTGTTTTGCTTTGCTGGTCAGTGACTGAAGTTAAACGACTGACTGACTGATTACTCCAAGGAACCAGCTTGAATAGAAAGAGTCTGGGGGTTGGACTAGAGGACCTCCAAGGTCCCTTCCAACTCTATTATTCTATGTTGTTGTTTTATGATAATTTGGGGTCATTAAGTTAATAAAAATGTCTACTAAGTGGTAAAAAGAACATTTCAGACAGGCTGATTCAGTATGATTTTTTTCTTGAAAATAAATGAGTAAAATCTATTTCTGGATAGTATATAGTGATTTTTAAAAAAAGGTTTTAAGAATTAAAGTACTATTTAAATGATGCTACGTTTATATTTTTTTAATCCATGTATTACTGATCAATAGCTCTTGAATACCACCTTAGTTGCTCTTTCTGCAGAAGAAAGGGACTTTAGCTATTGTTTATATCATTTAAAAAAAATTAAAGCAATTAATGTTATTTTATTTTTTAAATGAAAAGATGTTATTACATTCATTTCAGTACCTAGTTACTGGCAACTGAATATGTAAAATGTTTTCACTGCCATTGACATCTTAAATAAAATCCATTCTGGAATTGTATTTGTGATGTCACATTCATAAATGCAATTATCACTTGATCTGGGAAGCATCAAATGATGAATCAACTCTTTGAAAATTCTGTTTAGAGAAAGGAGGGAGGAACTGATTTCCAGCTGTTCATCAGATTTCATTATGATAATATGTGTGGTGCTGCATTTAGAACCATACATAAGAAACTCTGGTTTTCAATTTTATGGTTTTAAAGTATTGTATAGAATTTTTTTTTCATAAAACAAGAATTATAAATACAGTTTAAAAATCATCATTAAAGAAGCTATATATATAGTCTGGCAAGTTGTTATAAATAACTCTTGATGCTATGATATGAGTTTTGACACTTCTCCCCCCCAAAATGCCTTGCATAATAAGATATTATAATGTAATAAAAATAAGATGTAATGAAAAAAACAACATGTTAACATCCATGTTTTTGAATTTGTTGTAGGAATTATGGCTGCTTCATGTTGGATATTGTTGCAAGTGTAGCTTTTGGTACCCGTGTTAATTCTCAGAAGACTCCTAATGACATTTTTGTTAAGTACACCAGAAGATTCTTTGAACCTTTCATATTTAAACCTCTTCTCATCCTTGCTGGTAAGTATATCTCACATTGGCGACTGCATCTATTCTTCCACATTTAATCCAAATGGATGATCAAAACATTTGAAGAATATCGGAGGAAACTAAGAAAGTTTCAAAAGCTGGCACAACTTCTCAGCTCTTCTGCTGTTAGATATGATGCGACTTCACGTCTAATTTGCATTTAGAGATGCCTGACCATCTTCTTAGTTGCTTTGCAAGGTATCGAGTCTCTGAGAAAGTTGGGAAACCTTTGGGAGATATCAAAACAAAACCTTGTTATTTTTCCTTGATTTAATAATTGTAAAAAATTACAGAGGATGTGGTCAATGATCTTTGCTGCAGGCAACCATTCTCCACGTCTCCTGTTCAATAGACTGAAATTACATGTAATCCATTAATTTCCTGTTTCTATCATTCCTCAAATCCCATCCATATTTGAAGAAGAAGCTTTCTGGGATCTGAGTAATGCTTTCTAGTTGTCCTCTTTCTTCTGCTCCAAAATAAATTATTCGGTACATGATATAGGGTTAATTAAACCTGCAAGATCAAGATGGGCTGAGATCTGCAGATAGTCCTTGGTTAATAACTATCTGTTGAGTGACTGTTCAGTTTCTGATGGTGCTGAATGAACGGTACTTACGACTGGTCCTCAGAATTCTGGCTGTCCCAGAATTGCAATTGGGCCTTTGGCGACCAGCTCTCAAGTATGACAGGCAGTCCCAGGATCCCACAGTCACGTTATCTTCATTTATGACTTTCCTTGCCAGCCTCCCACAAGCAAAGTTAATAGGCAAATCAGCACAAAGGGTCTCAAGTTACTCCCTCTGCTTTTTCCCTCAAAGAGCATGGCTGTGGGATACAAGATCCCAGGGATCTTCTGCTGTGTAATGTGTGGCCATCTGCAGCACTCCTGCCTGCACTCAGCAGGGCCTGCCCAGCTGGTTGTGTCTGCGAAATGAAGTGGCAGCCATCAATGAACTCCCCCCATCTGTGTTCATGTACTGTGGCAGCTGCCATCTGCACACTCCCCCCTCCATGGCTATGCTCTGACTGCATTGAGACCCACCCACTGCCCTGTATACTAATCACTCAGGACTTTCAACTTCCTGCCAGTTTTTCCATTTACTTTGCTTCTTGGAAACCAGCAGGAAGAGGCAAAGAGATCCTCTTTAATGACCCACAATCCTCACTTAATGATGAAAACAAGGACTGCTGGGATGGCCAATGCTAAGCAACGGCCATCCGACATCATGCTTTATGTCTACATCACTTAACAACGGAAATTCCAGTCTCCATTACCATCATTATGCAAGGACTACCTGTTGTTCCTGAATGCCAACTTTTAAACTGATTTTTTTCCAGATTTCGCCTTAGCGCTCCATCCCATCCTTAAGAATACGGTATTTTTATTAGCAGTACTGATTGGATGTAGGCGATATAAAATCATCAAAAAGAAAAGGGTATACCATCAAATACTGTAACTGCCACAAAGTTAAATATTTGAAATAAGTATAAAAGAAAATATCTCTTTAACAATGCTACTTTATATTTTATTTAACAAATGTCAGTGAAAATGAACAGTGAATATCTACTATGCTGTTTTTTGCAAGTGGCAATATTGGTGTCTTTGTTGCTATAACTTCCTTCTTGAATGTCCCAGTTTCAGTGTGGCTAAAATATAATAACATCTTACTAATATTTTCATGGGAATATGCTTCCCATGGTGACTTACTTCCAAGTAAACACAAATGGAATTCAAATACAAGTTGCCTTTCTGTGTATGGGAAAGCAGTTTTATATATATATATATATTATTTACTTTTATTTTGAATCCATCTATATTACAATAGTCACTCTGTGTAAAACAGAAATTCATTGTTCTTCACTTTAAAGTACTGGCTGCTTACATAAGAAACACCAATTAAGCTTCAAATTGGTGCAGAGAACATAAATAAGATATTCGTAATAACCCAGCAAGATAGTTCCTGTAAAAGACAAATATTTCAGGGCAAATTTCTGATATGAAAAGTCTTCACTGACCTCCTGCTTCATGGTTCATTAATTAAATGGTACATTTACACAAAACCTTGCCACAGCCATAAGATAGACCTTCTAATTGTTTCAGGACTCTGTAAATATTGTTTGTGAAGAATATGCAGATATTAGTGAGTGAGGCAGACTGGATTTCAGAGCAAGACAAGTTAATGGGTATGAATTTGTAACCTCCCAATCGTGTTTTATAGCCATCATACATCACAACTCCTAGGAATTTTTTTTTTAAAAGCCTTGTCATGCATTAAATGTGTTTCAGCATCTAATGCAGCAAAATCGTTTTGGACAATGTTATCAATTGGAACAACCTTGATTTATTTTTACTGAAATTATCTCAGTTTTTTTAGAAGATAAGCTAGATCATTAAAAAAAGTTAAAAAGGGAGAAAAGTAGGTTTCTCAATTTAGAAGAAAGAATAGTCTGAAGTTAAGGATTGGGATTAATTGCATTAATTGATAATTGAACAACTGCTAATGTTGCTCTTTCAAAATTCTATTAAAGTCGCATTTCCATTTATAATGATCCCGCTACTTCGCATTTTGCCAAATAAGAAACGAGATGAAGTGAATGGATTTTTTATCAATCTCATCAAGAATATAAGTACCTTGCGAGACCAGCAGGATCCAAATGAGGTAAGGCATTTTATGTGTTGCTGGGCCAGACTAAAGTTCTGTTTAATTTCATTCTATATATCTAACAATTTAGCCATTTTAGAGATATAATTCAAAAGTTCGAAAATGAATTGATTTCATTTGGGCTTGTCTTAACATTGCTATATTAGGTAGAAATTTATAGGATTGTGAGACTGATTCTATAGTAGTCATACTGTTGTTAAGGAGACATATATGAATTAAACAGTTAGCGGTAATTGTAAATTTAAACAATGTTATGCTTATTAACATTAACATTTTAGAAATCATAGTAAACATTGATGTAAACTTTTCCCCTTTGTCTTTAAAGGTTTAAGTTATCTAAACATTAAAATTTTTAATAATCTTCATTCAACACCGCATAAAAAACCGCTGTACCTAAATAATATAATGTACTACTTATGTTCTATAATAATGTAATAAAACAACATTAAAAGAATGAATCTATACATTCTCCAAAGTTATATCCTTAACATAATAATAATAATAATAATAATAATAATAATAATAATAATAATTATTATTATTATTATTATTATTATTATTTTATTTCTATACCGCCCTTCTCCTGAAGGACTCAGGGTGGTGTACAGCCTATTTAAAAACACAAGACAAACATCAATTTAAAATTTAAAATTATTAAATAAATTTGACTCCATTTAAAACCCCAGAAATTTAAAATACCCCAATTTAAAATTATCATGTCGATAGCCCGGCCTGGCAGAACAACAGGGTCTTCAGTGCACAGTGAAATACCCGGAGGTCGACATAAGAAATCTTATCAGAAACTTAAGGAGAAAAGTATAGTTGTGAGAACTATTGTACAACATTGGATGGGCAAATCTATGTTGCCATTACAGAAAAAGGTGATCCATACATTTTGTCTTCATATTTGTTTTCTTGATAATGGTCAAAGAAAAGGATTTTAAAGCATTTTGTTCTTTAAAGTGTATATATTTTCAGGCAAATTTTAGTTGTATTTGTTTTTCTGTAAGTATTTTATATTATATTTGCAACAGTTATTTTGCTAACTTACATGAAACGGTCCCTATGTTATGTAACTTGTATTAAAATTAATACACAAGCTTTTTTGTTGGTTAAACAATGTACATTAATATTATTTCTTAACAATGTTAAGCTACTACTGGAAAATTCATAAACTGTGTATTAATTCAATAATCCTTTTGTGTTACTTTCTCTTCTCTCTTCTTCTGGCATTTAAAAGTATTCTGCCTCTGCCGATGATAGGAATTATAACTAAACTAGCATAGGACACTGTTCAAAATGCTATAGCTGCTCAATTTAATATTCTAAACAGTTCAGTTGATTGCTTTAACCTTGACGTCTAGATGTTTTTTGCTCTTCTTGATGTTCATTGCAAAAGAAAGTGTGAAAAGACTACAAGAATGTTTTTCTGGTGGTTAAAGGTTCTCATTAAAACTAGAATGAAAATTGCACTTCAAAGTTAATGGTAATAATTTCCAAGACTGGTATTTCATCCATTTAAAAATTGTTTTTCCACAAAGCATTTGTGCTATCTCTCTCTCTCTCTCCATCTCTGTATATCCCGTTATTCCAGATACTTATTTTATATTTATTGCTTTCATTCTTGATCATATATTTGATCCTTGAATATTTATTTATTTATTAAATTTCTATTATCAATTTTTACAAATAACTCAAGGTGGCAAACAAATCTAACACACTTTCCTCCTCTTGTTTGCCCCACAAAACAATCCAGAGATGGTATTCAGCAGGTTTTGACCAGTTCTGGAGAACCGGTAGCGGAAATTTTGAGTAGTTCGGAGAACCGGTAAATACCACTTCGGGCTGACCCTGCCTCCCGAGTCCCAGCTGATCGGAAGGAAATGGGGATTTTGCAGTATCTTTCACCTGGAACGGGGAGGGAATAGAGATTTTATAGTATCTTTCCCCTGCCATGCCCACCAAACCACGCCCACAAAACCCATCTGACTTTCCTTGCTAAGGCAGGACTAGAACTCACAATATCTCGCTTTCTAGTTGGGTGCCTTAATCTCTAGACCAACCTGGCTCTGGTGTTGCAGCCCAGTTGTGCTCTGTTGTTATTAGGGACTGTTGCTTTAGGGCATTGGGTGCTGGGTTTTTTGGATCTTTTTTCTTATATAGTTTTATTGTTGCTGTGAACTGCTCAGAGTTATGTTGTGCAAGCATATTAATTTTCTTAAATAAATAAATAAATCATATTAGAGGCCTTTCCTATTTCCTTCTAGTTGCAAGTCAAAATTCTTTTCTTCCAGTTAGCTGTTAATAGAAAGATTAATCCTTCTCCGACTCAAGTATAATTATTGGTGTTGTGATGCATATGAAGCACCAAAGGCGGCTGATTCTTGAAGCTGGTTGCTATTTTTTCCAAGAACATAGGAAAAACATAACACATAGCTAGTAAAGCAGTAATTGACCTGGAAAAACTAGACTGTAAATCTGATCTACAAGGATGGGGCAGGAGAAGACATGCATTGTACTCTGTAGAAGGTTCTAGGTACAATTTTGGCATCTCAAGGTAGGGCTAGAACAGGGGTGGGCAATTGTGGCCCCTTTACAACTCCCAGGAATTCTGGGAGTTGAAGTCCACAGGTTGTAAAAGAGCCACAATTGCCTACCCCTAGGCTAGAACATCTGGAACATCAGTGGTGAAAATAGGTTTCAGAAATCTGACCAGTTTAATTCTTGCAGCCATTTGTAATATTGTTCAGAGTGACTAAGAAAAGGCTGTCAAACAGTGTTGGGTTTCGTTCATATTCTGGAGGGAGCAGCTAAAAGGCTGAGAAGGTCACCTCAAACAGCTGGTTTGTATTATCATGAAAAGACAGAAAACTCTTACATTTAAATTTTGCTGTGTTAATTATTCAGTCAGGGAGGAGAGGATGTGCTTGTTGAATTTGTGTTTCAGATGCCAAAATAAATTGGCTTACATTAGATGTTCTGCATCTTGACTAGAAGGAAGAAAGTGGGAGCTTATTAACAGTAAATCGTCCCACACCCGTTTCTGAGCCTGGTGGTAGAGCAGACAATCTGTTCCAGCCGAAGGTGTACATTTGCAGCATTGTCACAGCCTAGATGAGGGTGCAGTGACGTTCTTAATCTAGGACACTAAGTGGGTTAGGGATTTTTTTAAAAAATCATGTACTTTATTGTTTTTTAAATGCAGTTTAATTATACTTGCCACCCAACATTCCAGTAGCACTGGCAGTACTGGAAAATGTATCTTTTGTAAATTGTTTTATGTGGACCTGTGTTAGCTTTAAAAGGCATGTTTCAGAAAGCTTAAATAAGCCAACATTGCAGAAATCAAACCTGAATGTAGCCACTTCTGAAATGAACGTATTGAGGCAAAGTTGCTTGCTTGTGTCTTCTTTGTTTCAGCAATATATATGTCACCCCCCAATTTAATTGCCACCCCTCAGCAATATATATTGCACTCCCAGCAATATTTGTCCCCCCGCCTCCTTCCCTTTCTAATTTCTTCAGAAGAGAAAAGAAGAAGGCAACAAGAATATTATGCCTGTGCAGATTCATAAAATCTGTTTTCGAGAAAAGTAGCTAGCTTCTTTCTGTTTCTGTGAAAGCTGAGGTCATGAAAGCAGAATTGTGAGAAGCTATTTTTTGAAAAGCCATATCTACAGAATAGGCACATTCTAAGGGGAAGGGAAGAAGAACTGGATTAGTAATCCTTTCAGAGAATTCTGGAATATTATGGAATTCCTATTAATTTATTGTTATTATATTAAGTGTAATTAATTAGCATTCTGCTTTTTCCCACAATAAGTTGCATCTAGAGGATTATACAATGACTACAAGTGGTAAGAACCATTGTCATCCTCCCCATCGTCATTATAATCATCAACGTCTTAAATCAGCCAAAATGCTATTAATGAGACTCCCTCATAAAACCATTTCTATAGCTAATTTGAAAAACAGATGGGAGGAAACATATGAACCAGGAAAATACGTTTACAGTAGCTGGACTGTTGGTTGACCTGGTAAAACCACTGTGAAAAAATTCTTTTATTAAAATAGCAGCTTTTAAATCATCATCATTGTATCAGCACTGTGACTGCCTGTGAAATATATATATATATATATATATACACACACACACACACACACACATTTTACAAACATTTGGTTTGTAAAGCCTATTGTTTGTATAAGGCAGAAGAATGAAAAATGTTTTTTCAGATAAGGGCCATCATAAATTTTAAATGAGTTTCATAAAAGCTACAATCAAATGTAAACTAGCCCAAACAGGGAATTTCTAAAACACACAGTTCCTCTTTGGTTTTCCCACTGCTTCCTATCATGAAAATTGTCATGCAGATTAATAATTCATTGTTCTTGATTCAGCCCTGGAGGAACATCGACTGCAGTGGCATTTCCATCTGAGTGGCTTTTTAAAAGCTTAGGAAAAAAAATGGAGCTATGAATTTGCTTGCTTTGTAAACCAACCAACACACATAGGTTATGGTTAATTTGGTTAATTGGCTTTTTTGCTGCAGATCAATGGAAAAGGAACTTAGTGGAAATTTAAACCTAAGCAGTAACTGCTGAGATGCATGGAGAATTTTGCCAACTCATCCAAACAAAGCATTTAGGAAGAAACAAAATGCCTACAAATTATATGAGAGATAAGATTTCACTTTCAACCAGAGCCAGTTTTACTATTAAATATTGCAGATGTTTGGAGGCAGACTACGGTGTAAATTGCAAGATAGAGGTGTGTCTGTCTCAATTACCTCCAAAGTAGTTTGATGCCCTTAGAAGCAGAAGGAGATGCTGACATGGCTTATAAAGATCCAGTGACCACTTCCTCTATTAGATTTGGGACCAGAATTCATTTTGGTAGAGATAATGAAACAGACAGGCGCCATCTTTCTTTCCTCCTCTAGTAGCAAAAAAAATCAGGGAATGACCTTCTTTCAAATTTGGCCTTCCTATGGTTGTTTCTCTCATCTATCTTTTTCTCAGCTTTTGGAAGAAATGTCCATCTGGGTTCAGTTCCAAGTGGGGAAAAAGCCATTGGAAACATGGAGACTGCTTGGAAAGATGGTTTTCTAATGGTGGACAGGACCACATGGCTTGAGTTCCTGAGCAGGAAAAGCGATCACATGCTTCAAGATGTTGGGTGAAGGCAGTGGTGGATTTCAAAATTTTTTACTATCGGTTCTGTGGGTGTGGCTTGGTGGGCGTGGCTTAGTGGGCGTGGCAGGGGAAGGTTATTTCAAAATCCCCATTTCCTCCCAATCAGCTGAGAATTGTGAGGCAGAGAATAGATGGGGGCAGGACCAGTCAGAATTTTTACTACCGGTTCTCTGAACTACTCAAAATTTCCGCTACCGGTTCTCCAGAACTGGTCAGAACCTGCTGGAACCCACCTCTGGGTGAAAGAGAAAAAAGGGAACAGATCCTGAGAGTCCCTCGGTTTTATTTATTTATTTATTTATTTATTTATTTATTTATTTATTTATTTATTTATTTATTTATTTATTTATTATTGCGATTTATATGCTGACAATTTCCAATACAAATCACAATAAAATTAAATTAAAATCAACAGCCCAATTAAAACAGTTTAAAATTATAACAGTGTACACCCAAACGGATCAGTTGTGTTGACGGAAGAGCCACGTCTTCAGCTCGTGACGGAAGGAAAGGAAGTCGGGGGCTGTCCTGAGCTCGGTGGGCAATCCATTCCAGAGGGTCGGGACTCCCACAGAGAACGCTCTCCCCCTGGGGACCGTCAGCCGACATTGTTTGGCCGACGGCACCCTGAGGAGGCCCACTCTGGGGGAGCGCATGGGACGATGGGAGAGCAGCAGGAGATGGTCCTGCAAGTACCCCGGGCCTAAGCCATGAAGGGCTTTATAGGTAAGCACCAGCACCTTGAAATGAATCCGGAACGCCACCGGCAGCCAGTGCAGCTCACGCAGGAGAGCTGTTACACGGGAGTATCGAGAAGCCCCCGTAATTACCTGCGCGGCTGCATTCTGGACTAGCTGGAGCCTCCGGACACGTCCCAAGGGCAGCCCCATGTAGAGGGTGTTACGGTAGTCCAACCTAGAGGTAATGAGGGCGTGAGTGACCGTGACAAGGGCATCCCGGTCTAGAAAAGGGCGCAACTGGCGCACAAGATGCACCTGTGCGAAGGCCTCCCTGGTTAAAGCCACTGAGAGGTCAAGAAGGACCAGGATGGAGGAACAGCCCCCATCCCTGGCCCGCCAGAGATCATTTACTAGGGTGACCAATGTTGTTTCCGTGCTGTGACCACGCCTGAAACCAGATTGGTAAGGATCGAGGTAGTCTGTTTCCTCCAGGAATTGAGGGAATTGCTGCACCACCACGCACTCAACAACCTTCGCTAAAAAGCGAAGGTTGGAGACTGGACGATAGTTGTTAAGAACGTCAGGATTTTATACCCTGTCTTGGGCCCCGCACCGGGGCCTCACACTCCTGTGCAAGAAATGCACTCTGATTGGCTGTCAGACTCCCATGGGGCCATGCAGGGGCAACTCTGTAGGCTGTCCTGAGTCCAAGTTTGCTTGAGCCTTGCTGGGTGATGGTGTAATGAAAGGGCTTTGGGATTCCTATTTTGGCTCTGCCTGTAGATCTTTGTTATGTAGAATAGACTGGCTCAGGCCTTAATGGCCCATTGACAAAGTGTGGGGCAGGGAGATGCTTTGTCTTCAAAACATGTTTCTCCATTTCTCATCCAGGGAAATATAATATTCTGCATTTTTAATATTTCCTAAAATATTTCATTCTTTCGAGAGGGGTGGGTGCTAACTTCCTACGCTGCTTATTATGAAGCATATTCCTTGTAACAGAAGCAGATGGTGGGATTTAGGATGTCCTAATTTACATAGCTGCTATGCTCTAATGTTTTTGTTTGGGTTTGCCTTACAATATCATATGAATATGGCTACTTTGGTTTGTAAACTTGATTGGTATATAAATATATTCAGTTGTGACATAATAAACCATAATTAACTAGTAATATATGAATTTAGTGAGGAAGAAATAACGGTTGGCTAGACATTGAGATAATGTAATGTTTATAAGTCTTCTCTGTAAAACTATGAGAATAGCCTTGAGGAACAGGAGAAAGAGCTATAGCCAAGGCAATGGTGAGATAAGAGTCCAAAGCAGGAATGGAATTTGAGAAAATGTCTCGTTCTTGACTCTTCCTAGTTCTCTATAAGGGAAAGGCAGAGGAGGGACACACATTCAGAGTTGCAAGATTCTATTATTGTCACCTTATCATCATAAAAGGAGTTTTAGTATTCATAACTTCAGTATTCAAGTCTGGTCTACCTGACAGAACATAGCAATTCAAGCATGATTCAAGCATTAGCAAAAATGTGAAAGACAAATAACACATATGTTACTTACACAGTGCTAGTCTTGTACAATTATTTTTGACCAATGTATTCATTCTGATACATATATAATATCTCATTCCGGGTCTGCTTAGCCTAATTTTTTCGTGTTCCGACTCCCACCTCGTGCTTCCAGCCATTGATAAAATCTGTTCCATGTGTCATAATATTCTGACTCTCCTTTGTTTTTTAATTCTAACGTTAATCTAACCATCTCTGTGCATACTAATATCTTCCTTATTATCTCCTTTTCTGAAGGGGTGTTTTCACACTTCCATTGCTGTGCATTTAACATTCTCGATGCCGTCAGAATTTGTAGTACTAGGAATATTGACCCTTTGCTATAGCCATCTGTTATAATGCCTAATAGAAATAATTTCTTTTCTAAAGTCAGTATAATTTTTCTCTAATACGACATAAGAGCTGTGGTGGCGCAGTGGTTAAAATGCAGTATTGCAGGCTAACCAGTGGTGAAATCTTTCCCAGTTTGCCACCGGTTCGCTGTCCGCACATGCGTGGTGCACACCAAGTGCACACCGCATATGCACAGTGCATGCCAAACACACACTGCATGTGTGTGCATGTGCAGTGCATGCCAAATGCACGCTGTGCACACATGCGCAGTGCACGCCAAACGCATGCTGCGCATGGAAAAAGGCTTGGGAAGGTAAGTAGAACAGTGAGGATGGGGGACAGCTGTGCCGCGCAATTTAGATTCACTAGAAAGCAGTATTTCCTGCTTTCTAGCAATTTTAAATCACGTGGCACAGCTGATTGTCGGAAATACTGGTTTGGACCAACCGGTAACTTTTTTTTTACTACCGGTCCGCCGAACTGGTAGCATTTATCGCTACCAGTTCACCTGAACCGGTGTGAACTGGTAGGATTTCACCACTGACGCTAACTCTGCTGACTACCAGGAGTTCGTTCCTGACCAGCTCAAGGTCGACTCAGCCTTCCATCCTTCCGAGGTCGGTAAAATGAGGACCCAGATTGTTGGGGGGTAATAGGTTAACTCTTAAAGGTAAACCACTTAAAGAGGGCTGTAAAGCACTGTGAAGTGGTATATAAGTCTACTAATTTTCAGCCAGCATGACCAGTGAAAGTAGGTCAGGAAAGCTATCAATTTAGGTAGGGAATCATTAGCACAGTGAACATTGTCCTCTAAAATTAAATAAAATTAATATTTAGAGTTTTAAAGAGTTTGAACAATGGCATGACCATCACAGGCATATCAAATTTCATGAGTTTTTACATTCTCAGATCTGAGAGTAAAGATAATTAATTGCTGTAAGATTTCAAGCAAGGTATTGCAATTTCAGAGTACTTGAGCTACTATGATTTCATAAGGTTTTGTCATTTAAAACTATTTATTGACGTTTGTACAAGATTACACAATGAAAATATGATTGATCCCTGACCTTACCATACAAATTCAACATGTATAATTTACACTGAAATAGTGAGAAGTAAACAAAGCCCTTGGTTTCCATTAATTCTGCAGAAAAAAAAAATTGTTTAGGTATTTCTGGCTTCTGATTAGCTATTGCAGACATAGAAAAGTTAAAGGGAGGAGTTAAATAACTGACCATTATGAGATGATTCATATGTAATAACCCTTCTTGATATTCTCAGTCCTGTTTCTGATTACTTTTCACGTATGGTACTATATCTAAATATAATAATTCAGGCATAGAAGTTGAAATTCACTTCTTTGAAAAAGCATTCAGTATTTCCATTAAAAACAGATATCAGTCCAATTTGAAGAAAAGACCCTCCTAAAGATTGATACTTAATATTTCTTTTTTTTTAAAGTAGAACTAGCTTACAAAAAGTATCCATGTTTTACATTCCCATATTTTATTGGATATTATTTACTTAGTGAAGTTTAGAAATAAAAATAATGAAAATAGAAAAAAATGATTTTCTTGTCATTTCTAAGTAACTTTTTTCCTTTCCTTTCTGCCCTTTTTCTTTTCTTCTTTCTTTTTTTTCTGTGCTTTTATATTTGGCTTTTTAAAATTTACATAAACACTTTTAATAGAAATTAATAATAAAAAGAGAAAGCCAGTAGTGATTAAAGCATCAGGCTAGAAACTTGGGAGTCTGGGAGTTCTAGTCTCAACTTGGACATAAAGCCAGTTGAGTGAGAATAGAATTAGAATTAATTAGAATTAGAATTAGAATTAGAATTAGAATTAGAATTAGAATTAGAATTAGAATTAGAATTAGAATTAGAATTGCAAAGCTGGGAGGGACCTTGGAGGTCTTCTAGTCCAATCCCCTGCTCAGGCAGGAAACCCTATACCATTTCAAACAAATGGTTGTCCAATCTCTTCTTAAAAACTTCCAGTGTTGGAACAAACATCCACAACTTCTGGAGGCAAGTTGTTCCACTGATTAATTGTTCTATCAGGAAATTTCTTCTTAAGTCCTAGGTTGCTTCTCTCCTTGATTAGTTTCCACCCATTACTTCTTATCCTGATCTTCAGTTAGGCACTTTCTTTCAGCCCCCAGAAGAAAATAGTGACAAACCACTGCTGAAAAGCCTTACCAAGAGAACCACAGGTTTTTGCATGGTTTGTATTTATCCTTTATGTGACATAAAGTTTGCTATTTCCATTAATGAAGAATTGTTTCCTGGGTAATCAGACAGTGATTAAAAAGTCCAATGAACAGAAGAGACATGGCCCAGAGCTACTATGTCACAAGCAATAATGGAAGGGATTATTATCTACAGTACCATAAAGTCAAGTTTTTTATTCTCTTGCAAAACTATGTTGGGCTAGACATTCTGTGATTGCAGCAACAGTTGATTTTGTGATAAATGCTTTGTCTTCATACTCCACCCCTGGAAAAATAATATATGATATGTAATGATGTGCCTCTTTAATGCTGTTGCTGCACATTTCTATAATTCAATTATTGTGTAGATGAGCAAAATGAACAGTATTCTACATGGGTAGTTTTCTTTCAGTGAAAAAAAGATATGGAAGGTATGAATCTATTCTATCTAGTCTTTGTTCTATTATATTCTCTAGTCTATTTCCTTTTTCATCCCATCCTATCCCATCCTATCCATATCCCATCCCTTTTCCAACATATTTGAAAATGGTACATATGAGTCTAATTTATTTTATATTCATACTACCTTGTGAAGCATAGACCCTATGTTTGCTTGATATTGTATAGCAATATTCTGTAAGCCGCCTTGAGTCGCCAAGGGCGAATGGGTGCCAATATAAATTCAATAAATAAACAAAATGAATAAATATCCCACAGGAAGCAATCTATTTTCTCCATCATTTTATCATATTAATATGTTATTGTTACTCAGAATTAAGAAGCTAAAACTCTTTGGATCTTCCCAAATATATCAATGCTTCCATCTCAACCTATGACCATAGCAACAAAAAATCTAGGTTGGCTCTGAGGTTATTTGACGAACTTACTAGGTCACCAGGGGGATCTACTTTTTGTTTCAAATGTTGACACTTCGTGGCCCTGAATGAAAAGGTTGAGACATCAGTGAAACCAAGGACAAAAACCTAGGTCAAACAGACATGTTTTAAAGAGCAATGCATGTAGCTCAAATATCAGATTCTAAAGAAAATATGGCAGTCAAAAGAAATCTCAATGATGGACCAGCTCCATTCGGTTAACTTTTATCAATCAAAATGAGTTGCAACTGAAACTGTAACTGGCTATAAAAAGTATCTTTGTACCGTGGGCTTGTGGTATAGGAGATAAAAAGGAAGCGCATGCAAAAAGAGAAACTACGGCAATTTTCTGAAATGCAAGCGGCTGATATTGCTTACTACCCAATATTCTTTGGAACTGCAAGCTCCTCCTCCCAAGGCATTAAGCATAATAAATACTTTGCACATTAAAATGCTGAGAATAAGCTGGAGCAATCTGTAGAAATAATAACAGCCTTTCATACATGATTGGATTCTTTCTCTAAGAATTGGAATGTCTAAAGTATTTATCACATGCCTCCGAAATGCCCCTGAAACATATGCTCATGCTCTGGGTTCTGAAATGTGTTGGGTTCTTAAAAATAAAAGCTCTTTGTATTTGGAAGAGCTAGTTTTTGGAAGAACTAGATTGTCCTTTTTTTTGGGTCCCTCTCAGAAGCTTAAGAACTCAGTCTTGACTGCTGATTACCCCCAGCTCAGTATATTCCCCCAAGTCCCTTAAAGAGGACAGCTCATTTAACTTGGCCTTTTATCCCTGCCTTCAGGAAGTTTGGTGTGGACTTTGCTGTCTTTTGCGATAGTACCAAGTACAAATGGCAACAATATGAAGCACTGAGGGATCTTATAAATTCAGTCAAGGAAAATATATATTCCATTTTGTTTTCATAATTTCTATAACAAAAATGGTAAGGCCACTTTCCTTTTTTTTGCTGACATACTTCCCAACTTTGCAGGGATTTATCCCAAACAACTGCATCACAAACCATTAAAGCCAGAGTTCAGGGAGAGCTAAGTGCATTTAAGCGATACTGAAATCAATGAAATTTCAGTACATCAGTTAAAATGCTTATACCCAATTGATTTCATTTAATTTTGTCTGGATTGTGCCCTAAGGCTAGGCTTGAGTTATGGTTTTGAAGGACTTAATATTGCTTTTCTATAATATACATACATACAACGTTTGTCATCTCTGCTTCAAAACCCAGAAATGAACCTGCACATATTTTTGAAGGCTGCATGAAAGTCCATGTGTGAGCAATATAGACTATCTTCAACTCCCTGAAAAGAAAAATTATTGTTTCCTGCTTACAACCCACATCTAACAAGGAAAGCCAATGTCTGAATAGTTTGTTGAAGAAGATCTCTATGGGGGTGTAGGAAGTTTGCACCCACCCTTCTCCTAGAAAAATGAAATATTCTAGGAAATATTAAAAAGGCAGAATATTATACCGTATTTCCCTGGATGAGAAATGGAGAAACATGTTTTTAGGCAGGAAGCAGACTCACTCTTAATAGTCCCCCAACCTCCTCAATAGCAGATGTCAGCACTTAAGAGATAAAGATACAGCTAGGTCTATTCATAAGCAAATACCTTCATCTAAGATCCAACAAAGGTAGCATTAGCCTTCTAGCACACCACATGGCACCTGGGGAGATTACATCACCAGCAAGATTCAACCAAGCCTGGAACTCAAAAGACAACCTACAAAGTTGGCCCCATAGGAGTGTGACAACCAATCAGAATACAAGCTCAAATTCAAAGCCCAACAGAGGATATAAATCTCTCTCTCACCCAGGTGCTTTTTTTTTTTTTTTGCCCAGGACCTCAAAACCATGTGGTCCTGTCCACCATAAAACCAGCTTTTCAAGCAGTCTCCATGTTTCCAATGTCTTTCTCCCCACTTGGAACTGAACCCAGAGGGACATTTCTTCCAATAGGGGATTTAGAATACAAAGTGGCAAATGAAACTTGTAAATATAGTGGATATAACAAAAAACTGAATGGAAGAGAATCGGTGGAATGCAATCATTTTGGGAGCTGCCCTGGGACAAGTTGGGAAGTAAACAAATCAAATAAATAAATTTTGGGATACAAACTTTATAGGAAAGACAAAGAAACATTGGGAGAAGCAGCTGACTTTATATCAAGGAGGGTATAAAATCTAATATACTAGAAAACACTGAAAGACCAAATTCCTTGTAGAATCATTATGATTGACAATATCTGGTCACAAATGTAAATTAGTTCTTGGAATGTGCCTTGAAACTAAGCGGGGGTGGGGGGGGTGGGGAGACAAGTCTAGACTTAATTCTAAGTAGTGGCAATGATCTGGTGCTAGTTGCAGCCAATAGTAGAAAACTGAACATAATATTGTCAGCACACACATGAATGAGAAATTCCCAGCACTGTGGAATACAATCACATTTGATTACAAAAGAGGAAACTTCAAAAAAAAATAAAAAATGAGGGCATTAGTGAAAACAATACTGAAAACCCCAGGAAGAGACTAGCATAGCATCCCAGTAATGTACAAGAATTTGTAAAACCTTAGTCGATTTTGTGAGGAAAGAACACAAAGGAAAAAAAACAAACATCTGCCTTCCCCAAAAGCTTGATGTTTGACAACAGTCTTAAAGGAAACCATGGGACAATTTGTATAAATGGATTGGAAACAGAAAAATCAGGTAGGGAAGCAATTGGGTAGTGAAATAGTAATGAAAGGAATCTTGAAGCGGATATGGAGACCTCAGAGAAGGCATGAAAGTGTTGCATTTGTATTTAATAGAAAAGAGATTATACTGAGCCGGTATTGATTTTTCTCAGGGAAGGAATCTAAACAATTAAAAGAAATGGGGATAAGAAGGGAAATTATGCCAGATCATCTTCAGAGACTCTACTGTAATGGAGATCTGATAACCCCCACCCAAGTGTAGAAGATCAGGCTGCTTAAGAAAATTGCAATGCTACCTTCCCCTCCAGGGGTGGGTTTCAGATTATGTCACTACTGGTTCGCCATGCGTACACTTGCTTTGCACACACGCATGCCCGGTTTGCACACATACCTGCCCGGTTTGCACATGTGCCTGCCTTTCACACATGCACCTGGCCTCAAAAACGTGCCTAAACAGGATGGCACAGAGCCGGACCAGGTGGGCAGGGCGGGCGACCCACGATTTCCGCTACCGGTTCTGGTGAACTGGTCCAAACCGGATGAATACCACCTCTGTTCCCCTCTCATTGGGAGCTCTTCCTCCAGCATCAACACGGCAGAGCTGCTAATAAAGTAACAACCTTGAGACAGATGTGGGAGGAGAGAAATCTTTTTTGGAGCTCTACAGTCACCAGTGAATGGAGAAGTGCAGCAGACAAAAGAAAGGCATTATTTTACTTCAGAGGGAGGAGAAAATCCAGAGGGGGGAAAGAACTCAAATGTGAAATTTTCAGCAGAGCAAAATTTATGTATTATCACTCAAATGTGCCAGAGAACAGGAAGGTAGCCAGTGTGACACTAATTTTTAAAAAGAGATTCAAGGATGTTGCAGGAAATTATAGATCAATAGGTTTATAGTTCCAGTCAAGCTGGCAGAAACAATAACTGAAAATATATATGTATATTCTGTAACTAGCTATCCACTCTGCTTTGGAAAATCAACATGGAAAAGAAAATCTGTCCCACTAACCTTTTGGAAGTTATCTGTAGCTCCAGGTTGAACTGTGGAGTTTTTGGTGCTCCCTGAGCTCAGCTGTTTGCTTGCAGATGTTTCATTATCCCAGTAGGTAATGTGATGTTATTACCTAGTTGGCTAACAAAACATCTGCAAGTAAACAAACTCAGCACCAAGGACTTCACCACACATGTGGATGTAGATAAGCCTGTTGACATTATATATTTAGTTTTTCCAAAAATCCTTTAACAACGTTCATCAAAGGCTCCTGAGTAAACTCAGTGCTCATGAGATAAGAAGGCCACCTCTTTTGCAAATTGTTAACAAGTGGCTAACAGAAAACAAAGAATAGCAATAAATGAACAGTTTTCTCAATGGAAGGAAGGTAGAAGATTCAATCAAAGATACGTCGTGGCATCAGTGCTTTTAACTTGCTTGCAAATGATCTTGGATTAGGGGCAAGCAGTGAGTTAGTAATACCCTTAAGCTATAAAATAAAGACCTCTGCAGGTATTTCTTTAACTGGGTTGTTAACTAAAAGCCAAATAAACACAGTTTAAGTAAAAATAAACTAATGCCCATTAGGATGAGAATCAGTAACTTTACATACACATTAATGGGTCTGAATTATCTCTAATCAGGAAAATGATTGGGGAGGCACAATGGAAAAGCTCAGTTTACAGCAGCTACAAAGGCAATCTTCATGTTAGAAATCATTAAGAAAGAGAGTGAAAATTAAAATGCTAACTTTTCTAATGCTCTTATTAAATCTATGACCTGTTTACATCTGAAGCATTGGGCATAATTCTATGATTTCATTTATTATTAATTCAATTTGTATGCAGCCCCTCTCCGAAGACTCAGGGCGGCACACAATGCATTTAAAATCATTATTAAAAACATTTAAAAATTAAAAACATTAAAACTCATTCACACCATTCATGGCCGGATCTCAAGAGCGAGATCAATGGCCCCAGGCCTGCAGGAAAAGCGAGGTCTTCACCGCTTTTCGGAAGGCCAATAGGGAGGGGATGGTCCGGACCTCGGGAGGTAATTCTAGCTACAGGGGACAGATCCATCAATAGCTTCTAATCTTGAAGCCTCAGTGTTCCTCCAAATGTTGGTTGCAAGGGAACAATTGGAGAGGACTTGGAGAGGAACTGAGTGGTGGCTCAATGGCTAAGACGCTGAACTTGTTGATCAAAAGGTAAGCAGTTCAGTGGTTCGAATCCCTAGTCCCGCATAACAGAATGAGCTCCTGTTACTTGTCCCGGCTTCTGCCAACCTAGCATGTAAAAAATGCAAGTAGAAAAATAGGGACCACCTTTGGTGGGAAGGTAACAGTATTCTGTGTGCCTTTGGTGTTTAGTCATGCCAGCCAGATGACCACGGAGACTTCTTTGGACAGTGTTGGCTCTTCGGCTTTGAAACGGAGATGAGCACCGCCCCCTAGAGTCGGGAATGAGTAGCACATATGTGTGAAGGGATTAAAAGGAAAGATTACCTTTTAATCTTTGAAGTACGACCAGTCACTTAATGGACATTCAAAGTTATGACATCATCATCATCATTAGGTTGATTGGGCAGTGAGTGTTTTCCAGCAGTTTTGTTCATTCAAAGCATTTTTGGCATCATCTCAAGGGACAGTAATAACCTTAAGATCTTCCTTAAGTGTTTGGTGCCATTTCAAAGTTACAGCAGCTGCAGTACCACTGTGGTCATTCCTTCTTAAAAACTATGTAAGATGCTATGGAGCCCTCTGCCTCCCCATCCCATCCTGCCAGGACCCCACAGTGCTTGTGCCTCCTCCTCACATACCTGTCACTCATCGCACCTGCCTTTTTGAAAATCTCCAGATCTTCCAAGATCTTCCCCTTCATGTTGGGGAAGGCAGACAAGCCACACATGCATGTGATCTTTCCTTAAATCTGGGTGACTTCCTTAGAATATCTTGTGAGTGAGACCAGCTGGTATCTTTAAATGGTGCAAATGAATCTAAGGCAGGGGTGGGCAAATGTGGCCCTTTTACAACCTGTGGACTTCAACTCCCAAGCTGTCTCAGGAATTCTGGGAGTTGAAGTCCACAGATTGTAAAAGGGCCACATTTGCCCACCCCTGATCTAAGGATTGCTTCTCCTGGGTGTGCTCTTTATGGAGAGCTTAAATGTCCTCTCTGCTAAAGTGTTTCACTTTATGAGCAAGAGTTGACCACTGATAGTTATAATTGCATTTTAACTATTTTAATTCCTCAAGGTGCTCTGGTACCCTGCCTGATTTGTAACTCCACCTTGAAGGTATTTCTAATCTAATGATTGGTATTTAGGGCAGCTTTTTGCAAGCAAAGAAGCTTTTCGTATTTTTGTACAGGTAATCCTTGATTTACAACAGTTCATTTAGTGACCATTCAAAGTTACAGTGGCACTGAAAAAAGTGATATGACTGTTTTTCACTCTTACGACTGTTGTAGCATCCCCATAGTCACAAGAGGCCAAGTGAGGTGAAGTGCCCCTTGATGTGAGTGACGTCGAGTTGGCCACGTTCACCCAGTCACATGACCAACCAGCCACGCCTACCCAGCTGGTCATTAGGGCAGAGAACCGGTTGTTAAATTATTTGAATCCCACCACTGCACACATCCCTGAGCTGCATAGCAGCAATTCATCTCACCATCTCTGCCATTTCATCTCACCTGCACAAAATAGCATCCACTTCTGGGTCACCACTGTGCAGTCTAGGGACAAACTGTTTCATTTTTCTACCTTAATAAGGTTTGCACATTGCTGCAGAAGCTTTCAGAAGTGCGGTGAGACTTCGTTAAAGCAGCAAAATTGAGCAATTTATCCCTGGGCCACATGGAAGCAACCTGGAAATAGCCACCATTTTGTCCTGCCCATTTGGGGATGCATGAAAAGGGCAGCTACGGGACAAACTGCTTAATTTTGCTGCCTTAATGAAGTCTGCAGAGGTGGCACTGGGCCTGTGCTAGACTTCCAAGGGTCTCCCACAAACCTGAAGCACCCTGTGCTCTGGTTAACAAAGTGCATTTTTGTTTAACAGCTGCATCAGGAAAGTAGGGGTGAAGGTCATTTAAGCAAGGTTGTTTTGCTAAATGGCCATTGTGACTTGCAGCCCTAATGGGCAGGCTCCATTAGGATCGTATCTTGATGACTACCTGTATTTATTCCACTTGCAAGCAGTCCAAGGGCACTTGTTTGGCCACTGTGAGAAACTGAATCTTTGACCAAGATGAATCTCAGCCAGTAGAGCAGTTTTATGTTTCATGAAGATGGGAGCTAAATTAATATTTAGTGACCAAGTAATGCAAATAAAGAAATTAAAATTGGTGCAGTGCATATGGCTTTTAATATTTTTCCTTCCAAAATTATTTTTTCCACTTCCATTGTTTTCAGTATTTCTGTTTTTCTTTAAAGCAGTATTTCTCAACTTTGGCAAAGTTGAGATGTCTGGATGTCAACCCCCAGAATTTCCCAGCCAGCATACTGTCTGGGGAATTCTGGGAGTTGACATCCAGACATCTCAACGATGTTAAGGTTGAAAAACACTGCTTTAAAGCAAGTGCAGTGAGTAAGATCATTATGCCCCATTCCCATTGAGTATTCCTTCCCTCTGTATCTGTCAAAATTCCTACATCCATGTCATATACTACCCATGAATACACATAAAGGTAAATAAATGCTGGTTCACTGGGCTCATTGACAAAGTAGAAGAGGAAAAATATTTTATAGATCTTCTACCAAAACAAAGTTTCAATGTGGAACTGTGTCAAGGGACTTCCCACTCATATAGTCCTCTCTGGAATTGGATGTACTCATTGAAAGTCTAGAATCAATCTGAATATACTATATAAAACCCCTTTATTACAGTCACAATAGCCTAAAAGAGACAAAGAACACATTCCAACCACTTTAGAGTCCTGTCATATGTTTATTTAATGCAGAATTAAATCCTAAACCTCATTCTGCTGTCCTTACATCACTGGTAGCTGACCTATTCTCAGCCTTATCTCCTATGGTCACTTGCATAATATTTGTATAACTGACATTTCTGTTTCCAGCTTTTCCTCTTCCTACCTTGCTATCTTTAACCCTGGCAAGCTGTTGACTAGAATTGGATATATTTTTCTGGGGATCAAATCAGACTTGCTAGAGATGTCCATTGAAATTGAATGGCCAACAAATTCGAATGAATGAATGAACAAAGAAACAGAAAAACAAATCAAATATTAGAACTCTTAGTGTTCTTTCCAACATGACTCCTTCCCTCCCTCTTTCCTGGGCATAATTTCAAAGGCTTTAATTAGCCATAGTTTGCTATTTTGCTGAAATTAAGAAATGATGAAATCTGGATGGGGACATGCCAGGAACTTGCAGTATTGTTCAGAGTATTTTTAATATTGTGTCTTTGTACTGAATACTTTGCCTCCCAGATGAAGCAAAATGTGGATCCATGGAGATTTTGCTTAAAACATGTGGAGAAAAGGAACATTTACATAAGAGTGAGACTTGTTCATAACTTATTTTGTAAACAATTTAATTAGGTTATTGGCATATAGCTGCAAATATAGTTGTCTTGTGCATTCTGATGGGAATTTTGCAATACTACCAGGTATTGCATAGTCCCCCCCCCCAGTGGTGGGTTGTTTCTGGTTCAGTACGGTCCTTGCAAACTGGTAGTAACAGTGGCGGGAGGCTCCGCCCATCCGGCTGGATGTCATCACAGATGATCTGCGCATGCGCAGAACTGTGCATGTGCAGAAGTGTGTGTGCTCCTGTTGCGAACCGGTAGCGGAGGTAAGTAGATCCCCCCCCATAACATTTGCAGAAATATACTTCTGTAGTATCAATCAATATTCTTTATTACCATCATTGACTAGAATTTAATGCTTTGATATTGTTTTTCCATTGTAAGCACTGTATCCAGCCAACACCAAATTACATTCCTGTAACATTGCTATCTTAATCATTATGGACTATCCATATAGGATGTTAAAAGACAATGCAGTTTATCAGGGAAATGAGGTGCAGGACTTGGAAATGGCTAAGCCAATTATTTCCTTAGAATTTAGACTGAATGCCCAGAACTGGTTTTGTTGAATACACCCTCCCTCTTCCTGCCCAAGGAACTTTATGGATGGCCTTTCCTTCTAGCTGAGTCATGCCACTTAACCAGCTGCAGAGTCAAAGTGCCGTATGTTAAATATCCTTTGTTTCTCACCATTCCCGTGTCAATAATCTGATAAAGTCCTTTGACCTATGCAATGAATTATTCCTTCACCCTCTTATCTCATTTGCCCTTTCCTCCTGCCTCTTGCCCTCCCTCTATTTCCTATCATGATATCAGGAATGTAATTTGGAATATTTATTTTGCTCTTTTTAACTGTTACAACGATGCATAATCAACCTTGTTTCAGCTTGCACTAGCATCTGAAGTAATTGTAGCTTTGCACCTGTTTTGCATCTCTTGGTTTGTTTGTTTTTTTCCTGACAAATTACACAAGAGTTTCAAGAACTGAAAACAACTTAATGCCATAATGTACTTACCAATGCATGGCACATTGGACTAAATGTCCATGTCAGCTCTAATCAATTCTTGTCAGGTAGAATTCTGCTGAAAGTTGTTTTTTTCAAGTAACCTAATATTTATTTATCGAATATTCCATGTGTAGGGCAAGAGCCAAATGGTGAGTTGAGCTGCTGCAACTGGTGGTGAAAAATGTGAGATGGCAACATTGCTATTAGGACCCAGTTATTTACGAGACCACCTTCTGCCTCCGATAACCTCCCACCGGCCAACACGCTCCCACAGAGAGGGTCTCCTCAGGGTGCCGTCTGTCAGGCAATGTCGGCTGGCGACCCCCCGGGGAAGAGCCTTCTCTGTGGGGGCACCCGCCCTCTGGAATGAGCTGCCCCCAGGGATACGACTAATCCCGGATCTCCGGACCTTCCGCCGGGCCCTGAAGACGTTTTTATTTCAGCAAGCCGGGCTGGGTTAAAAATTTTTAATTGGTGAATTTTATGGGTAACGGGGTTTTAAATTGGTGAAGCCTAAGATAATTTAATTCTGTTTTAATGCATTTTAATATTTGTATTGTGTGTTTTTAATTTTGGCTGTTCACCGCCCCGAGTCCTTCGGGAGAGGGGGCGGTATAAAAATTTAATAAATAAATAAATAAATAAATAAAATATTAAAACAGATTATTGGTAAAAATCTGAAACAGTAGGCATAATCTAAGGAAGCACAGATCCAGTTGGGAGACTCCTAAGTACTTTTTGGACTTGTGCCTCTTGATCAGCTCATGCACACGCATACATACTCCATTCAGGAGTGCATATGAGCTATTTGGGTCCTTGCAAGCATTTAGAGAAATCCGTATAAAAAATAAAGCAAAATTAATGAATCTTATGAGAGCCAGTTTGGTGTAATGGTTAAGGCACCAGGCTAGAAACTTGAATTTTAGTCCCACCATAAATACAAATGAGTGACCTTGGGCCAGTCACTCTCTCTTAGCCCAAGTAAGGAGGCCCCTTTTGAAAAATCTTCTCAAGAAAACTGCAGGGACTAGTTCAGACAGTCAGTAGGTGTCAACACTGAAGGCGCGCACACACACACACACACACACACACACACACACACACACACACACACACTACCATACACACAAAATCTCATATCTTAATAATAGGCAAAGAGGCAAAAATACTTTTTTTGCATTTTAGTATCAGCACAAATGGTATATGGAATATGCTCACCTAGTCAAAAAACGCGAGTCACCCTTAAAATTAATTTGGTTTTAAATGGGTAAATGGAAAAGGGTCATAGCTTTATTAGGTTCAGCCAAAAGACATGAAAATATATCCAGTTCTGATTCCCTTTGCATACTTTTTGTGTCATTTATATAACATGGATTTTGGATCCCTGCCCCCGGAGATATTTTTAAATCTAATGTACACACATCATATTTTTCTCTGTAATATTGTTTCTCATTGTTTTTAATATATTCATCCTAGGGTCTTTAGGAAATTGGACAGTGTTAACAAATGTTTGTGTTTGACAAACATTTTAAAGTTTGTTTAAATCAACTTGGCCAATGGAAATAAGGAGAAACATTACAGTATTGGCAATAGTGGGGGAAAAATAAAACAAATTAAAATATTATAATGTTATATTATAATACATGATATGAGAATATTATAATATTGCAATATTTCTCGTATCACATTGGAGAAAATAAAGAGGAACTTCACTTCTGCTGTCATCCAAAAATTCTGTAGACTGTCCCTGAAATTACTATGTCAAGACACTAAATATCTTGATCCCTGATGTATACATTTTAACAGTAGGATCTGGAAACCCAGATCAGTAGTTTAAATCAGTAGTTAGCTATAGAAACTCACTGGGATATATTTCTTTCAGTCCAGTTGAACGCAAGGAATGTGGAAATGTATATTGACTTGAGCTCTTGGAGGAAAGGCAGGATATGAATCTAACAAACAAATAAAATTATGGGGGACTGAAGGCTAGTGGGTCAGGTCACTCTCACTCATAAAGTCATAAAAAGTGATTGCTAAACAGAAAAAAAAAACATGGGCAGATTCTAGGGAAGGGAACTGAAAACAAGAGAATGTCATATGCATCGCTGAGTCAGCACCAGCTTAATATTATTAGAAAGGATTCTTTGAAAAGCTTTTGTTTAAGGGAGGAGATATACCCTGCTAATTGAAAAAGTCAACATGTATCTAAGACAGGGGTCTCCAACCTCAACAACTTTAAGCCTGGTGGACTTCAACTCCCAGAATTCTTGCCAAGGTTGGAGACCCCTGATCTAAGATATTTAATACCACTGACAATGCTGCTACTCTACAAAAAGACCTTGACTATGTGTCAGAATGGTCAAACAATTGGCAACTCGAAATCTCAACCAACAAATGCTTTGTCTTACACTTTGGCAAAAAAAAATCAGAACACAAAATACAAGCTGGATGGATACAACCTAACAGATGACCCTCACTCTGTCAAAGACCTTGGAGTACTCATCTCAAATGATCTAAATGCCAGAGCTCACTGTAACAGCATTGCTAAAAAAGCATTAAGAGTTGTTAACCTAATCTTGCGTAGCTTCTTCTCCGGTAATATTGAACTGCAAACTAGGGCATACAAAACTTTTGCCAGACCAATTCTTGAATACAGCTCATCTGTCTGGAACCCGCACTGCATATCAGACATTAATACAATTTAACGAGTCCAGAGATATTCCACAAGAAGAGTCCTCCACTCCTCTGCTCACAACAAAATACCTTATGCCACCAGACTCGAAATTTTGGGCTTAGACAACTTAGAACTACCCCACCTTCGGTCTGACTTAAGCATAGTACATAAAATCATCTGCTACAATGTCCTACCAGCCAATGAATACTTCAGCTTCAACCAAAACAATATAAGAGCACACAATAGATACAAACTCATGGTAAACTGATCCAAACTAGACTGCAAAAAATACGACTTCAGTAACCTTTAAAACTTTAACCTTAGACTGTCTACTGTAGACCTCACCCCATTCCTAAGAGGTCTGTAAGGGACGTGCATAAGCGCACCAGCGTGCCTACCATCCCTGTCCTAATGTTTTCTTTTATTCGTATCCTTTTCATGTATTTATAATTATGTTTACACTTGTCATAAAATACATCTTGATGAAATAAAATAAATTTAATAAATTTAATAAATAAATAAATAAATAAATAAATAAATAAATAAATAAATAAATAAATAAATAAATATTGGATTCAAAGAAGCATATAGCCAAGGAAAAAGGCTTTGTCCTAATTCTAGGCGCAGTCTAAGTTTAACAGAGGATACTTGTGGAGTGTTGCTCGATCTATGTTTTGTGATAAATCACAATGTGGGTGTTTTTTGCTTTGTTTTGGTTTTTTGACATAGCATAACATGTGTGAGTAATCTTGGGAGAGATTATATGCCCTCCCCCAAATGGCTAATCAGTCTATTAATAGAAGCTAAAAAGGAAGAAGGAAAATAAGCCAGCAAGTCATTGGTGGCCTCCAAGAGTGGCTTTGGTTTTGTCCAACAAACCAACATTAAAGGAACTCCTAGGTTAATGTGATTTGCAACTGAAGCCTTGATAGTATTATTGAGGATAACTGGCATGGAGTTTTCCCACTTCAGTGTTAAGGATACCCATAAAGATCTGATCCCAAATTCAAGCTGCTGAACTGGTTTTCAGAAAAGAGGAAAAAAATTGAAAAAAAAAATGTGATCTTCTCCATACTGCATTTAGTTTAGCTGGGAAGAAGAACTTCTGAACTTTATTTGAAGAGTTAGGCAATTTCCCCCCCCCCCCCCAGAGATGTATTTACATTTTCCTCATTGTTACATAATCAGCACACCAAGCTTGTTACCACAATGCAGTAAAGTCATCAGGGAGAATGGAATCAAATTGTATCTGGCTCTTGTGATTTCCCATACCTTTTTTTAGATTTAAATGTTAGCCAAGCAACAACAATAAAACATAATGCAAAATTTTGCAGCATTGAAAACAGTAAAGTTTGCTACCAAATCACTGGTTCAATTCTGGGGAAGAAATGTGACATAGGGACTGTGGGTTACTCACCTCTGATTTTTTTTAAAAAGACTGGAAAATGTGGGTGTAATTACCTAGCAATGAAGAAAAGAGAGTTTGCTGTCTTCTGTAGAAAACACATGGAAGCAGTTAGAATACAGGTAGTCTTTGACTTGAAATCACAATGGAGGCCAAAATTTCTGTTGCAAAGCAGAGCTGTGGAGTCGGGAGATAAATGTTCCGACTCCGACTCTGACTCCGACTCCTCAGTTTTTTGTACTTCCGACTCCGACTCCGACTCCGACTCCCCGACTCCGACTCCTCTGTATTAATATGCGAATGTATTTTATACATTCCTTGAAGGAAAGAAAGGCAACATACATGTCATTACCACAGGACTACTGGCTGGGAAGCCAACAGTCTACTGTATTGAACAGTTTAAGCAAAAGACAAACACAATGAAAACAACAAAGTTTTATTAATTTTTTTTTATTAATTTAATTAATCAAGTTGCTGGATAGTAGCAGCAGGCATAAACATCAGGAACAGGAACTTTACCAGTTCAAAAATACAAACCACATTATTTGGTTGTTTTAGAACAAAAACAAAGCTTATCTATATGAACCAAAAACAAAATCTGTAAAACCTAGAAATGGTTTATATTAATCTTGAAATGTAGTTATAGGCTTAGCAAATGCAAATCAATTCAATGTAGAGTTCTAAGGAAGAGAATTGCCTCTGCCAGATCCTCTTTCATAGAGGCTCTTAAGTCAGACTTTATTATTTTTAGGGCTGAAAATAATCTTTCGACACTGACTTGGGTGGGTGGCATTGCAGTAACTATTCTGGCCACATCACTAACGATCTCTGGATAAACAAGGATGGCTTCTTCAACAGTAAGTTTTGATGAGCGATCATACAGCAGTTTTTCCAATGGTTTACAGCTTCAGTCTTGAACTATTGACCCTCCATTCCCTTCACTTATGCAAGTGTCTCTAGTCCTGCAAAAAACATATTTACTTAATCCCTTATCAGTGAGAGGCTAGGTTACCCATGGGCGCTGCGTTCCCTGTAACAGCAGAACACAACACTATGGAAAGTATAAGTATTGCCACTCCTAATTGTGCGTTGCGTGCCTTATAGTGAAGCACATGAAAAGCATGCTTCTTCACGGTCACTTAACGTGTTCATTTTGCGGTTACGTGAGGCACTGCATGCATTGGTCTTTATTCTTACAGTAGAGAAGTCATTAATTATAACTTTTTGTGAATTGGGACATTTAAACTTGCTTTTTTTAAAATTCCAATCTAAATTTAGTAGGAGTCGGAGTCGGAGTCGGTGCATTGTTTGCCGACTCCGACTCCGACTCCAGGTACCCAAAATTTCCTCCGACTCCGACTCCTCGACTCCGACTCCGACTCCGACTCCACAGCACTGTTGCAAAGCAAGACAGTTGTTAACTGAATTTTGCTCCATTTTACGGCCTTCCGCATTGATTTTGCTTGTTAGAAGGCCGGAAAAAGTGATCACCTCGGGAAACTGCAACTGTCATAAATGTGAGTCAGTTCCCAAGCGTCTGAATTTTGATCATGTGACCATGGGAATGCTGCAATGGTTGTAAGTGTGAAAATATGGTCATAAGTAACTTTTTTCAGAGCCATTGTAAGTTCAAATGGCCACTAAATGAACTGTTGTAAGTTGAAGACTATCTGCAAATGTATGTCCATCTAGCTCAGGAATATCAAACTCAAGGCTCGCGAGCTGAATCCGGTCCACAAGATGTTTAAATCTGGCCCACGGGGCTGTCCTGGAAATAGCAAAGGACTGGCCCATGGTGCCCCTTGCAGACAAAACAGGGCACGGGCGTGCAAGGCCCCCCTGCACCCTGTTTTGGCCAGTAAAGTGCTGCAGGAGGATGTCCAGGCCAAAAACAGGGCGCAGAGGAGGTCGCGCAGCCCCTCTGCACCCCATTTTGGCTGGCAAAGTGCTGCAGGTATCCATCCCATCTCCTCCCCCCCCCCATCCAGCCTGTGGAGGAGAACTACAATGCTGATCTGGCCCTCGAAGAAATCCAGTTTGACACGCCTGATCTAGCTAATAACTTGCTGTTCAACTAGTAACTTCTTTTACCCTGCAGGGCAGAGAGGGCATTTATATCTGAAAGGACCTTTCATGGACTATGAATGTTAACATGCTTGTGAATAAGGCACAGAAGAGGCTGTACTTCCTGAGAATGTTCAGGAAGATAAATCTATCTCAGCATCTACTTCTGTCCTACTATCACAGCACCATTGAGAGTGTCCTGACATACGGCATTCTTGCATGGTATAGCGTACAAAAAAGCTCTACAGAGAATCATTAAAACTGCCCAGAATATCATCGGGCTCCAGCTACCAGCCCTCTTCGAATTTCGCTGTTTGAGGAAGTTGCATAA
Source organism: Pituophis catenifer annectens (assembly GCF_029215685.1). Classification (NCBI taxonomy): domain Eukaryota; kingdom Metazoa; phylum Chordata; class Lepidosauria; order Squamata; family Colubridae; genus Pituophis; species Pituophis catenifer. The sequence continues at coordinate 69,583,535 of NW_027256887.1, read as the reverse complement.
CATTCTCAGAGACTCTTCCCATCCTGCTTACAATCTTTTTGGACTGTTGCCTTCTGGCAGAAGATATAGAACAATTAAAACTTGGACCACAAGTTTTCTGAATAGTTTTTATCCCAGAGCTATAATTGCATTAAACAATGAACTAATGGGCCACCATCAGTGAGCTGTTGGACAGCATTACTTGGTCTGTTGTGTGGATGTTTGGGTGGTTTAGGGGTGGGGAATTTGTGGTGGGTGGGAGTGTGTTTGGGGATTGTTATGTGTGTTGGACCTGGTCTTTGGATGTTAAGTGAATTTCATTTTATGGGTATACTGTGTATACACGTACAATGACAATAAAGTTATTATTATTATTGTGTCACAAAATCCAGAGTATAGCAGTCAACTTTTCTAATTATCACATTTTATGAAAAAGCGTAAACATCCATGAACTGCAACTCACTTCATCGATTCCATATGTTTATAGTTTTAAATATTTTCATAGTTGGAAATAGTACTACCAGGCTCCTTGATTTTTAATTTCTTTTACAATATGCTTTACAGAGACGCACAGACTTTCTCCAGCTTATGCTTGATGCTCGGATCCCAACCACTGACATCGTCATGGAGCAGTCAGACAGAGTCAGTCAAGATGATTTCCCTGAAGCTCTGCCCAAAAAGCAGCAGATGTGGTTGAGTGATGACGAGATAGCTGGACAAGCCACCTTGTTCCTAATTGCTGGCTATGAAACCAGCAACAGCACACTTTCCTTTGGCACTTACCTGCTGGCTACCAACCCCCAATGCCAGGAGAAGCTGTTGCAAGAGGTAGATGACTTCTTTTCAAAACATGTAAGTAGGCATCCTGACCGCCATTCTCATTTTAGACAATGGGTGAGTGGTGAAAGAGAGAGAGAGAGAGATTTAAATTTTTAAAGAAAATTTTAAGGGGACCCGGGAGGAAGGGAGGGGGCTGTGAAAGTGGACCTGGGGGGGTCCAGATAGCTACTGAGCGGGGCGATAGGCTGATTGGCTGCAGCAGAGGGGTCAGGAAAGAAAATTTATCCGGGGAGCAGGGGGATAACAAGAAGGGCAATGCAATTGAAATAATGAGTGGGAGGGGCAGGTATGACGGGCGCAGGGGACCATATCATGTGTCGGGGGTGCGCATACGCTGCTTACGAGCAATTGCGCACTCCGGTCCCCAATGCGCGACTCGTGGCCTGTGTTGTGCAGAGTCTCAGGCCCAGGGTCCACAGCTGATGTTGTGTAATGCCAGGTCAGTTGTTAATAAAGCCCCCCTCATCTGTGATCTTATATTGGAGGGGGGTGCGGACCTGGCAGGTATTACGGAGACCTGGTTGGGCCAAGGGGGGGGTCCCCCTCGTTGAAATGTGCCCACCAGGTTTCCGTGCATTTCATCAGCCAAGGGCCCAGGGGAGGGGTGGGGGGAGTGGCGGTGATTATTAGGGAGAGTCTTTGTCCGAGGGAGACCACTGTTCCTCAGATAGCCGGATGTGAGTCCCTTTTTGTGAAGTGAGGCCGTAGGGTGCAGATGGGTTTGCTGACTGCGTACCTGGCTCCCTGCCACGTGGCAGCGACCCTACCCGAGCTACTCGACGTCATCGCCGGGGTGGCGGTGGATACCCCCAGACTTATTGTCATGGGGGATTTCAACCTTCCATCCGCGGGTGAGGCGTCAGAGGTGGTTCGGGAGTTCATGGCTTCCATGACGGCCATGGACCTGACCCAGTTAGTTCAAGGCCCCACTCACATAGGAGGACACACTCTAGACTTGATTTTCATCTCTGGTCAGTGGTTGAATGATCTTGGTAGAGGGGACTTAGACATTAAACCCTTGTCATGGACAGATCATTCGCTCCTTCACTTGGACTTTCCTACCGCTTCCCCCTGCTGCAGGGAGATGGAACCGACCAAATGGTTCCATCCCAGGCGCCTGATGGATCCAGAAAGGTTCCTGACGGAGCTTGGGCCGTTTCCTGAGACTCTGACACACGACTCGACTGAAGAGCTGGTGCCGCCTGGGAGAGTGCGGCCGCCGGAGCTTTGGATCGTGTCGTGCCTTTGCGGCCTCTGACCCGATGCCGATCTCAATTGGCTCCTTGGTTCTCTGAGGAGCTGAGAGAGATGAAGCATCAGAAAAGACGCTTAGAGAGCATTTGGAGGATTAGTCATTCTGATTCCGACCAGACACAGGTGAGGTCTTATATCAAGACCTACCTAGTGGCGATAAAAGCGGTGAAATCTAACCATTTTTCCGCTCTTATCGCATCTGCAGAGAACCGCCCAGCCGCCCTGTTTAGGGTGACCCACTCCCTTCTTCGGGGGGGAGTGTGGGAGGATACCTTGCAGGGTCGATCTGAGGATTTTATGCAATTCCTGCACGATAAAGTTGCTCGGATTCGGGAAGGCTTGGACTCCGACTGGGTGAGTCTGGGGGAGGGGACGAGGGTAGGTCTTGAGAATATTACCTGGGAGGAGTTTGATCCTGTGGCTCCCGAGGATGTGGACAGGGTTCTGGGTAGGATTAGTGCCGCCACATGTTTATTGGACCCGTGTCCCTCCTGGTTGGTACTGGCCTCCCGGGAGGGTACACGAGGCTGGTTCCAGGGGATTATAACTGCTTCTCTGAGTGAGGGTGCCTTTCCTGCCGCCTTGAAAGAGGCGGTGGTGAAGCCCCTCCTCAAGAAGCCTTCCCTGGACCCGGCTGAATTAGCTAACTACCGTCCGGTCTCCAACCTTTGTTTTGTGGCGAAGGTTGTTGAGAGTGTGGTGGCACGACAACTGCCCAGGCATCTGGATGAAGCTATCTATCTAGACCCGTACCAGTCGGGCTTCAGGCAGGGGCACAGCACAGAAACGGCATTGGTCGCGTTGGTGGATGATCTCTGGAGGGCTCGGGACAGGGGTTGCTCCTCTGTCCTAGTCCTATTAGATCTCTCAGCGGCTTTTGATACCATTGACCATGGTATCATGCTGCAGCGGTTGAGAGGGTTAGGAATAGGGGGCACCGTTCTGCGGTGGTTCTCCTCCTTCCTCTCCAGCCGCTCGCAGTTCATGTTGGCAGGGGGGCAGAGGTCAACCTCGAGGCGTCTCGCATGGGGAGTGCCACAGGGGTTGGTCCTCTCGCCTCTTCTGTTCAACATTTATGTGAAGCCGCTGGGTGAGATCATCCGTGGTTTTGGGGTGAAGTGTCATCTGTACACTGATGATACTCAGCTGTACATCTTCACCCCAGACCACCCCAACGATGCCCTTGATGTGATGTCTCGCTGCCTGGAGGCCGTGCGGGTCTGGATGGGGAGGAACAGGCTCAGACTCAACCCATCCAAGACCGAGTGGCTGTGGCTGCCGGCGTCCCGATATAGTCAGCAGGTGCCATCGCTGACTATTGGGGGTGAATCTTTGCCCCCCACAGAGAGGGCTCGCAATCTGGGTGTCCTCCTGGACACACGGCTGTCTTTAGAAGAGCATATGACGGCCGTGGCCAGGGGGGCCTTTTATCAGGTTCGCCTGATCCGCCAGTTGCAGCCCTTTCTGGACCGGGACGCCTTGCGCACGGTCACTCATGCCCTTGTCACCTCCCGGCTGGACTATTGTAATGCTCTCTACATGGGGCTCCCCTTGAAGAGCACTTGGAGGCTCCAACTGGTCCAGAATGCGGCCGCGCGGGTGGTTATGGGCGCAACTCGTTGTGCCCGCGTGACACCCCTCCTGTGCGAGCTGCACTGGCTCCCAGTGGTCTTCCGGGTGCGATTCAAGGTGTTGGTTACCACCTTTAAAGCGCTCCATGGCATAGGACCCGGGTACCTTCGAGACCGTCTTCTGCCACCAATAGCCTCCCACCGACCAGTCCGTTCCCACAGAGAGGGTTTCCTCAGGGTGCCATCAGCCAAGTTATGTCGGCTGGCGACACCCAGGGGGAGGACCTTCTCTGTGGGAGCCCCAGTCCTGTGGAATGAACTGCCCCCGGAAATACGTAAGATCTCCGACCTCCGGGTGTTTCGCTGCGCACTGAAGATCCTGTTGTTCCGCCAGGCAGGGCTATCAACATAATAATTTTAAATTGGGGTATTTTAATTTTTGGGGTTTTAAATCGGCCAAATGTATTTAATTATTTTAATTTTTAATCATTGTTGTGTCCTGTGTTTTAAATTGGCTGTACACCGCCCTGAGTCCTTCGGGAGAAGGGCGGTATAGAAATAAAATTATTATTATTATTATTATTATTATTATTATTATTATTATTATTATTATTATTATTATTATTATTATTATTCCCTTGATAAAGTGAGACAAACAGGATGGTTTAAAATGTGTGTTACATTTGTCCTGCATGACGAACAAAATGCATATTTCAGTCAAAATCAAGCCATCTTGATGAGGGCAAATTCATGCCCCATCTGTGATCTTTATTGTGAACAAAGCAATACAGACGGATAAGTTCCAGATGGAGGGTCAGTGCAATTTATCTCTGTGAATGGAGAAGATGCTTTATAATATTTTCACAGGCCAGAAGTGTCTGTCAGTGCATGCATTCTGTTGCAAATGCATAAACACTGTTCCATTGATCTGTTTGCTCTATCAACTGGCTAGGAGCACTTCTCCATACTTTTAGACAAAAAACCTTCTCAGTTCTTTTAATGGATTCCAAATATTAAACTTGGGAGTCTTTTGCATCAGTGTACATTCTGCCAGTGAACTGAAATACATAATCTGGCCCTGAATTTTCAGTTTTTCCCAGATTTCCGAGATTTACTTATTTACTTATTGCTATTTTAAGGGGTCGTAGGATTCTGGCTGTCATTTCCAACACCCCTTTTGTGTCAGAAATGACAGCCAAAATCCTCCAACTCCTAGGAATAGCAATAGCTCACACACCCACAGCCACACTCTGCCAGGAATTATCCAGAACCAAAGACAAGATACTGAAGTATGAAAGAAACAATGTAATTTACAAAATCAACTGTAACAATTGCAACCAATTCTACATGGGACAAACATCACATCAGTTAAAAACCAGGATCCACGAACACCAGCTGGCAGTCAAACACCACGATCCCAAATCCTTAATCTCTCAACACCAAACAGCACCAGTTCGATTGGAGCAACACAAAAATCATCAGCCACGGTACCACCCGCCATGCTCGTGAGTTCACCGTAGCCTGGCACTCCACAAGCAATCCATCAATAGACACATTGACCTACAACCATCCTATAAACACCTCAGAATCCAAATCAACTGCACAGTCAACCAGAGATAGCACCAACCTTCAACCAACCCACACAACTCCCCCCCCCACCAGCAGTTCATCTCCCAAGGACCCTGACCTGATGTAACCTATCACAAGACCTGTCACAAGACTCTCACTGATGACTTATACATGACCCATCATAAGACCCATCACAAGACCCTCACCTGACACACCCACACCTGAAGCTATAAACAGAAGCTTCTTATAAACACTTATAAACAAAAAGAACACTGACATCCCCTAACTCAGGGGTGAAATCCAGCAGGTTCTGACAGGTTCTGGAGAACCGGTAGCAGAAATTTTGAGCAGTTCGGAGAACCGGTAGCGGAAATTTTGAGTAGTTTGGAGAACCGGCAAATACCACCTCTGGCTGGCCTCTGGGGTGGGAATGAAGATTTTGCAATATCCTTCCCCTGGAGTAGGGTGGGAATCAGAGGTGGGTTTCAGCAGGTTCTGACTAGTTCTGGAGAACTGGTAGCAGAAATTTTGAGTAATTCAGAGAACCGGTTGTAAAAATTCTGACTGGCCCCGCCCCCATCTATTCTCTGCCTCCCAAGTCCCAGCTGATTGGGAGGAAATGGGGATTTTGCAATAACCTTCCCCTGGAGTGGAGTGGGAATGGAGATTTTACAGTATCCTTCCCCTGCCACACCCACCAAGCCACACCCACAGAACCATAGTAAAAAAAAATTGAATTTCACCACTGCCCCTAACTCCACTGAAGATGTTATCTAGCCTGGTAGTGAAATGTTCGAAAACCAACCCACAAGTTCACCCATATCCTATACTTGAGCTACAGATATTTGCCACTCTTGCAAGTCATTTCTAATATCATAAAAGGAGGAAAAAAATACCCAATGCTTTACTTTATTGACTATCCATTAACCCATATCAGGTATAATGTATAAAATACAGAACTATAATAAGACCATGTGTTACAAAAAGATAGAACTAAAAGGAAATGCAAATCAAATTTCTATATTATCCCTACAATTTAACCCCCATCATATCCACATATGTAGTTCTGTACTATTTGATTCAGATAAAGGGCCATGTTATATGCAATATTTGGGAGCAAAAGATTTAAAAGGGATTTGATTGTAATTAAATGTAAAGGCAAAGGAAATAACCATTTCTTTTATTGTCCCAAAGATGCTTTTTCAAGAGGCAACTGGACTTCCTTTGTTTTTCCTTGAAGTCGTTTCACTTCTCATCCAAGAAGAACTTGGATGAGAAGTGAAACCTCTTCAAGGAAAAACAAAAGAAAATCTAGTTGCCTCTTGAAAAAGCACCTTTGGGACAACCATGACCAGGATGACTGAGAATCTCCATAGACTTTTCTTTTGTTCTCGCCTCACCATCTTTTCTAACTTCAATCCATCAGTTTTTGAAGTATGACATGTAGCATTCTATCCAACAATTCAGAAACTCTTGATTCCCAAAAGTTGTACACTTTCGTCTACGTCAGTGACCATGACTGGTGGAATATATAGTCTTCCTTCCTTCACTGAACTTGTTACTGTCTTATATTGTCTGAACTTGTTACTGCAATATAAAAAATATATTGCAAGGCTTTTTCCCTACCCCTACATCAGTGATACAGTGGCCAAATTCACACATAATGGTAAGCCATGATTTCATGTTACATGGACCAGCAGAGAGACCACACTCAAGCATCCTCTCCCTCAGAATATAGTCTGTTTCACTGTAAATTTGATACCATAGCAATTATAGCCCCCAGATATATCTCTGGAAGGTAAAAATGTTTTCCTTCCATGGAGTTTATAGACAACAATGAAAAATAAAGATTCTTGTGGATCGTCCCCCCTATTCTAATACTTTATATTTTAGGTTATTATTCAGTGAACCATTTAGCAACAAAAACAGCTTTCTCCTGACTATTAAAAGAAACTGAATGTCATACTTACAGAGATGATCTTGTCAAGGAACCACCCAGGAATGATTGCATGTATTTAGTGACATCCATGTAGTCTCAAAGCACTTTACACCCAGAACTACAGAAGCTACAATTTCTTGAATCAATATGCTGCTGAAAAGGCTGCATGTATCAGGAGGGACTGCAGTGTAAACAGAAGTTGGTAGAAGAGTTCCAGAGGTGAAAGAAACTATTGTGCATACACAGGCACAGAACAAAAGCAAGTGCAGGAAATAGATATAATTTGCCTGTCCAAAAACAAAACCACCAAAGTACTTTGATTTTTTTATATATGTTCTACACTTTAGAGCCGTGATGGCGAACCTATGGCGCATGTGCCAGAGGTGGCACGCAGAGCGCTCTCTGCTGGCATGCACACTGTCGCCCCAGGTCAGATCTCCATGGCATTTCTTTCGTGAGCTTCTGTTTCCCTGCAAATGATGAAACAGAAGCTCCTGAAAGAAAAAGATCTTGCCGCGCTGCCAGTGTTGGGATGCTGTGCCTCCCGCCGGCCAGATGGTCTTCAGGTCTCTGCTGCACATGCATGCATGTCCGTGCGTGGGCATGTTTGTGCATGTCCGTGCATACACGTGCACACCAGGGGTGAAATCCAGCAGGTTCTGACAGGTTCTGGAGAACCGGTAGCAGAAATTTTGAGTAGTTCAGAAAACTGGCAAATGCCACCTCTGGCTGGCCCCAGAGTGGGATGGGAATGGAGATTTTGCAATATCCTTCCCCCAGGAATGGGGTGGGATGGGAATGGAGATTTTGCAGTATCCTTTCCCTGCCACGCCCACCAAGCCACCCCCACCAAGCCACGCCTACAGAACCGGTAGTAAAAAAAATTGAATTTCACCACCTTTCAATGTGGGCATGCGCATGCATGCAGTTTGGGCAATCACTGCTTTAGAGCCTATGTTGCAAGGAAAGGGTTTTTTTTATAAAAATAAAATAAAACAAAACAAAATCACGAATTCTTTCCTCGGGAAGGCAAGTGCCAATCTCCTTTTTTTATTTTTATTTTTTTGAAAGATCATTGTTTATAAAGCAAGATTTAATATTTGCTTGAATCAATGGGAAGATTGTCAAATTTCTGTAGTTCCTCTCATCAGATCAAAACAATGGAAGTATACTCTGCCTGTCAAGATGAAGGGTAAAGCCTCAAAGATGGGTTTTGACTGACAGATATTTCTTTTATTCCCTTCCCTTTTACTTACATAGCTACACACCTGCCATTGTTTTTGCTCTTTTCAGTGCTACTCAGCACACCCACTTAAAGTCTAGAAAATAAAGGGCATATGTAAATTTAGTTTAGCATTCAAGAAGATGAAACTTTATTAGAGAGGATATTGAATCATGAATAGGGTTTCTAAAATACATTCCAGCCAAATCCTGTGTCCATGCTGTTTAATGGCATTTTACAAGTTCAAAAAACACACACCATATTTTTGTATATAACTTAAGATTCCTGTCCTATCAATGAATCTTTGAGAATTGTGCACTGGATTTTAATTTTAACGCTTTCTCAGTTTTCAAAGCTGTGTGTGAAATGAGATATTTTAAGGTATATTTTATAATAGTATTGTTGTTGTTTTTTTTAGCCATAAGATTCTTTTGCTCCAAATTGTCAACTTTCTAATGATGTAGAAATGCTTTAGTCGTTTTAGGGGAATTCAAAATCTTTTGAAGATTTTGCTTTGAAGGAGAGAGTTATAAACAGATATACAGATAAACATATTCCTAGTAAATAGGATATTTCATATTATAAGTCAGGCAAAGGAGATTTCATACTAGTGACTTAGGCATCGTAATTATTACAATGATTGATCAGGTTAAATTGTTTTATGGATATATATCGACAGTAAACACTGAATATTGTATGTTTTTTCTGGAGTACAGTGCAATTTCATATTTCTGTAAAGTCATTCCAGAATTAAATTTGAAGGGCTGGAAATCTTTAGAAGATAAATGCTCAATCTGAACATTAGTTATTTTACACTTAAGAATAGGTCTCTTTAGTTTCTCCAAGTACTATTAATCACTGTATTCCTTAGGGATCTACAGAAGTCTGTGGTCAAGGGAATGTAGACAGTCTATAAGCATCAGTTATTCTGAAATGACATTTTTCCAGATTGGCAAAACCTCAACCTGTTGCAGCAGCTGTTTTCCTTGCAAAGCTATTTGTAAGTGTTAGAAACTTAGAAAAATGGTTGTTGCCTCTTTAAGCAGTGGCCTTATTTATATTTTATTATGTGATTGCTATATAGACCACATCACCTGAACTGCAATTGTAGGAGATTTACAGAGTACAGATGATTGGAATTAAAACAAGAACAAGGAAGAAAAATCAAACTAATAACAATAACTTTGCCAAAACCCCATCCCTTGGAAACAAAAAAGCCTATTTATACACTATAAAAAGTATAATCATAAGCCAGTGTGCTGAAAAAGCCAGTTAAAGAGAAGAAGGAAGGAAGTTGGTATATTTTACCAAGCCATAACTATCTAAATTCAAACATGTTAAATCAAGACCAAACAAGCCACATAATAAATCATGAACCAGCCCTGTGTGTTACAGAGGTAAATGACCGAATACAGCATGGGTAAGGAGAGAAAGTTTATTCTATCACCTAATCCCCCCTTCCCCACCCTAAATTATGCACATTCTATTTACAAAGTCTGAATACCAATGAGAATGCTTGTCTAATTTATTAAGAAATACTAAATCCCTAGAAGCGTTCACTAATGGAATTAGGCAACAATTTAATGTTGCTGTAGCTTAAAAAATGTTCCAGATTGTGTGAGTATATAGTTATAAGTATATAGTCAAGAATGGAATTTTTCCTCCAGGTATGTACATAAATTAGGGTAGCATTAATGGGAATCAAGAGTCCATTTATTTGTCAATAATTGTGCAAAGTGAAAGCTGAAATACCAGTTGCCGAAAGCATGGAAACTCATTTGTATGTAATGGTTATATAAAGCAGAACCTTCAGTGAAGTGAAGTGAAACTTTGTTTGGCTTTGCATTTCTTGGTTTCGCCTACTTTCTGCAGCTGACCATACTGCTAGACTGAATTAGCGCATTTTCTATTTATTGATTCATGCACTAGCTGAATGCAGTAGCTGATTGATGTTAATATTAAATATTAAAATTTCATGTCGTCTCTAACCCCTTTTTGTAAGTTCTACAGCAAAAAGTGGTGACAAAAACAAATAATTTTCCCTCTTCTAAAGGCAACCTATGTCCCAAACCCATTCCCACCTAATTCCCAACCCTTGAAAATACAGGATTCCCAACCTCAGAAGTTTGAAATATCATGCCTTTTGGCTCTTCCCCACCCTTCCCAAAATCACACACTCACTCTCTCCTTCCAAAAAAGGACTCCAACCATCAAGTTACATATTTGTAATATACCCAATTTAACCTGATTAGGCTGGAACTGCTTTGCCATGGGCCTTATAAATAGTAATAAATATTTTCATTTGAAACTACTTGAAACTAAAAGTCTGTAGAGATTCTCAGCCATCCAGGTCATGGTTGTCCCAAAGGTGCTTTTTTTCAGGAGGCAACAGGACTTTCTTGTTTTTTGTTTTGAAGACATTTTGCTTCTCATCCAAGAAGCTTCTTCAGCTCTGACAGAATAATGAAATCCCACTATCCTGCAGACTTAGTGAATAGTTTGACAGTGTTGAGGGAATTATTTGTTTAGCAGAGTGATGGCGTTCGGGAAAAAACTGTTCTTGTGTCTAGTTGTCTTGGTGCAGTGCTTTATAACGTAGTTTTGAGGGTAGGAATTGAAACAATTTATGTCCAGGATGCGAGGGGTCTGTAAATATTTTCACACCCCTCTTTTTGACTTGTGTAGCATACAGGTCTTCAATGGAAGGCAGGTTAGGGTTAGCTGCAGGATATGGAAACCCAGCCAAAGTTAAACGTTAGGATGCAAACTTGAACTCCAACTGCTCTATGCCAAACCTTTGGATATGGCCCCTAAAGGTAAAGATAAAGGTTCCCCTCGCACATATGTGCAAGTCGTTCCCAAATCTAGGGGGCGGTGCTCATCTCCGTTTCAAAGTCGAAGAGCCAGTGCTGTCCAAAGACGTCTCCGTGGTCATGTGGCCAGCATGACTAAACGCCAAAGGCGCACGGAACACTGTTACCTTCCCACTAAAGCATAGTTTAGTGACTATGGACTGTTGAATTAAGAAAAACTGGCTCAGTCCATAGTCACTAAACTATGCTTGATGCAATATGTGAATTCAGCAGAGTTCCCACAGATTTTATTTCCTTGTTCTAAATGGAGGTGAGGAGTAGGACAATTCAAAATCTGTTTCTGTGTTTCCAAAATAATATTGCCAGAATTTTTTAGAGTAGTTGAAACTCTTTATTTAATTTCTTATCTTTTAACAGTGGGACTTATGATAGATCTTTAACAATAAAGTAAAATTCCACTTTCCCATATTGTATCAATTTTTTATGATCAACTAAAAATGATTCTTGGAAAATATGAAATCTTTCTTTTTTTAACCTTGCCAAACTACTACTACTACTACTACTACTACTACTACTACTACTACTGTTACTACTCCTTGTTCTCTTCTCTCTCTCTCTCCCCCTCCCTCTCTCTCTCATGTTTTCTTTAATTTGGATTATGAAAGTGAATGCAATCTTTTGTTTTCTTAACAAAGTTTCACAAATCTCATCATTTTGTGCAGATAATGTATTTTATTTTATTTTATATTGGAAGTCATGTTTCAAAAGATTTAGGGGAGAACACTGTCTTTATTATGGAAATAACAAATTGATCATATTCCTTTCTCCCTTCCCCGCAGACAGAATGAATAGCGTACTAATCTATGAAGATAATTGTGCAGAAAGTCTGTTCCAGTAATACTGCAGTGTCACTACAAACTGACTAGCAAATTGGTGCCTTCAGTCTGAAATTACATGTTGCAGTTACCAGGCATCACTTCAGATTAGTTTTACTTCTGTCGTGGGCAGCTCACAGAGTGTTATATTGATGACTTCGGGGAGGGAAATGATACCTAGATTGCAAGGGGGGGAAAAAAACAAGAAGAAATCCACGGATAGCTTCTTTATTGTCTTAATTTTCTATCTTTCTGCTTATAACCTGATGCTAAGGTCATTACCACTCATAATTTATATGCATTATCTAATATAGAGTAAGCGATTTACAGAGTCAGCATATTGCCCCCAACAATCTGGGCCCTCATTTTACTGACCTCAGAAGAATGGAAGGCTGAGTCAACCTTGACCCGGTCAGGATCAAACTGCTGGCAGTCAACTAGAGTTTGCCTGCAATGCTGCATTCTAACCACTGCACCACCTTGACATATTAATGGAGTTCTGCTCTTCTCATGGCCTGGAGAAAAAGTGGAATAAAAGACTAGGATATGTGGCAAGTGATGGAACTCACTCACTTATGAAAGGAACTCAGGAGACACAGTGTTCTTGGAAAGGGGAGAGGCTGGGAGAGAAATGGCTGGCTGAGGCCAAAAGGGAGGTGATGAGGCTATCACTTTTAGCACTCGCCAAAACCAGTTCTGTTCATACAAGAAAGCTGCGGAATTGTTCAGGTCCAGGTGCTACTTCTTGATTTTGTGTGTTTGAAATGGAAGAATTTTAGACAGTTGTACCTAATGACAATTTCAGGATGTTTCATTTATGATGGACGCAAGGTAAAAGCACTACTGTGGGACCATTGAGAAAAAATGATGTTAACAGCTCATGGTGATGCCATGCGACTTCATGACCAGTACTGAGTCCTATGAAGGCTCTTTTATAACTCCAGTCAGTTTACATCAGGGGTGAAATGCTCCCGGTTTGGATCACCCGATCCGGTAGCGATCGTGGCGGGTGGTTCGGAGAACCGGTAGTGATCGCGGCGTGAGGCTCCGCCCAGTTGTCGTTACTTCCTGGTGTTAACCAGGAAGTAATGTGTTTTGTACCCTCTGCGCGTGCGCAAAAGGTTTTGCTTTTTTGCTTTTAAAAGTAAAAAAAAAAAAAAAGGCTCTGACGATCACAGCTGTGCCTCCTGATCATCAGAGCCTTTTTTTAACCTTTTAAAAGCATTTTTACAACCAATAGGTTGTAAAAAAATTGTTTTTAAAAGTAAAAAGAAAGATCATGCGCCACAGCTGATCACCCCCCCACACGCGTTGTTCTACTTACCCCATGTCTCCTTTTGGCTTGCACTGCGCACGTGTGCGCGCACCTCACATTTGGTGTGTGGTGCGTACTGTGCATGCATACGGACAGTGTGCGTTTGGCACGCAATGCGCATGCGCAGCTGGCGAACCGGTAGTAAACCGGTTCAGATTTCAGGTTCAGGTTTACATTCTGATTCTGTGAAGTCCTAAAGAGCAGAAATTACTATTAAACCTGCCTAGGTATACAGTTCATGATAGCATTCAAACATTGAGCAAATAAACAAGGTTGTTAACTTAGATTGCTGAATAAGCCACAGTCGGTCTGATTCCACATCATATAAAGCCTTATCATCTCGTCTGACTGAGTTTACACATTTCATTTAAGTCTTGATGAGGTTAGTTTGCTCAGCATAATGTATGAACTGGCTATAGATGCCTCCCTTAAAGGTTGCATGAGAAAAATAGCAAAGATTGTTGATTTAACTGGATACGGAGGAGCCAAGAAGTTACTGATTACACAGCAGCTTCACAGGGAAGCAGAATTTATGAATCTGCTGGTGCCATATTGAAGGAAAGCCCTCCTTGGATAAAGCATTTAAATTGGTTCTGTATTTGCTGTTGCCAAGAATTTAACAGACTGCTGGGGTGGGTAGGTAAAAGGAATGCATTGTGTGGGGAATATGCAACTTCTGAATGCTCTGCTACTGTTATAGCTGCGTCTAAAGAGCAACTAAGGGGGACGCCAGAGCTAAAGAGCAGAGCAGCAGATCCAAGCTTCCATTGTTGCATCAAAGAAAGTTCCAGCCCAAACAGGAAGCCTTTGAGAGCCCTTCCTGTCTAGGATGGAGCCTTGACTGTGTTTGGTGACACAGCAGTGGAGTTAATAAATAGATCAGCAAAAATACTTACATGGTCCAAATCTGGTACCTGAGAACATTTTGTTGCCAAAAAGATACTTTAAATAATATTTACAGTATGTCACCCCCCTCCAGGTCAATTCTGTAGCATGCCAACACTTCCTGGTTCTATCACCGAGGCTATTTCCATGAGGCAACTATTTTCTTGTTCTGATGGTTTTGTACTCACTCCTTCCTTCCTTCCTTCCTTCCTTCCTTCCTTCCTTCCTTCCTTCCTTCCTTCCTTCCTTCCTTCCTTCCTTCCTTCCTTCCTTCCTTCCTTCCTTCCTTCCTTCCTTCCTTGACAAAAGGGAACTTTCTAAAGTGGCAACTTATCTGTAATTTGATGTAGAACCAAAACCAGTCTGTCCTTAATCTCTCTGCCAAGTCTCACTCCTCTATCTTCTGCCCAAGTTATTTACAGTATATCGTTGAGTTTCTCTACTAGATTCTGTGCGTAAAAAAAGCTTGGTGGATAAAAATCAGATGAGATTAGCATGATGATCAATCCTGAATCTCTGGTGGCAGGTACAGACACAGAGCATCACTGTTCATAGTCTCGAGACAATTAACAAATTGTTACAACAATTCTGTCTTCTGTGAATATTTCAAATCATTAAATAATTAAGGCTCCATTTAATTGGAGGAGAGACAGTGAGACACATTGAGCCACAAAAATGCCATTCTCTGTGATGTCTCTAATCCTAAATGTGTGATTTATATAAGACAAACAGGACCCCTTGTATGATGAAAGAGGCTCCCTCTGTTAATGTTGTAATTGTTATTTTCATAAAATGAAATAATGGAAGGTTGAGAGTTTAGCAAAGCAAGGCCAGAGGAGGGTAAGGAGAGATAGAATTGCTTATATCATTTTCTTCCAGCTGTTTTTCTATTAAAAATGACTACTTTCTCAGGTTTTCTACTTATGAAAAAATGATTTTGAATGCTTTTTGCTTTTCATTAAAAAAAAGGGCTGTTATATATATCAGTGATATAATTTGGCCCAAGGAAAAAAACACATATAGTGAGAAAAATTACAAGAAATATAGTATCAAGCAGAAGTGACTATTGCTAAAACATCGTTTGTCAGCTGCAAGGTAAAAGTGGAATTGTACCCGTTTTTTCACATTATCCCAGAATTTGTTTGTTTGTTTTATTTGTTTGTTTATTTATAAAAGCCCGTTTGGCGTGGTGGTTAAAGCATCAGGCTAGCAGGTGCAAAACCAGCTGAATGACCTTGGGCCAGTCACTTTCTCTCAGCCCTAGGAAAGAGACAATGGCAAACTCCTTCTGAAAAACCTTGCCATGAAAATTGCACCAATTTGTCCAGGCAATCTGGGAATTGCCCGAGAATTGAAAGTGATTGACTATAAGAAAAAAAAAATGTATATTTTTACTCATCCTACCACATTTCACTCATGGCTGTATTTTTAGCATTATCTTTCCATTTTTCCTAAAGGAGATAATGTTGTCAATTCACGAGTAACAATGAGGCTGTTAAAAATACTTTTTGCAGAGAATGCTGGTTTTTTATCGCTGGGTATCTTTTTAATTGATATTTTAAGCAGCAATCATGTTCAATTGTTTTTATTGCCTGGTTTCATGGTCACTGGAGGGAGGGGGCAATGACCTGGTGTTCACTTGCATACAGACTACAGTCAGAGAAACCAACCCCCTCCTTCCTCTTCCAGAGATACAGCTTTTACACAAGCAGCATGGAGATGTTATAAATTTATAAAGCCATGTATGCTTTTTTTTTTTTCTCCATGAAAAACAAAATGAAAAATGGCATTTTATCAGGGACCGGTTCTAAAAATAATGATGGTCCGTGGAAGGATAGAATTTTAAAACCAATTTTAAATAAGTGCTGTATATTCATAGAATTTACTTCTCTGGGTTTGTTTTAGAGCACTTTGATGATCTCTTCCAGCCCCATTCTGTAGAGATGAAATCTAACTGAGTTTTACCCACCTTTCTTCCTGCTTCAGACATCAGCTGAAGACAGAGCTTTGGGAAGCAGAATCTATACACAGACAAGAATGCACCATCTTCTAAGAACAAGGTTACTAGAAAACCATTTTATTTGCAATTCGATTTTGGTGGAAAAACATCATTTCCCTCCCATTTAGCAAATGGGTTCCCAGAAGATTCGAATTAACTAATTAAACTGTTTTAGGAGTGTAGGAAGTTAGTACCCACCCCTCTCCTAGAAAAATGAAATATTCTAGGAAATATTAAAAAGGCAGAATATTATACCGTATTTCCCTGGATGAGAAATGGAGAAACATGTTTTTTAGGCAAGAAGCAGACTCACTCTTAATAGCTCCCCACCCTCCTCAATAGCCCACAGCAGATGTCAGCACTTAAGAGATAAAGAGATTGCTAGGTCTATTCATAAGCAAATACCCTCACCCAAGATCCAACAAAGATAGAATTAGCCATCTACCCATCTAGCAACAGAACTCACCACATGGCACCTGGGGAGGTTGCATCACCCAGCAAGGCTCAACCAAGCCTGAGACTCAAAAGACAACCTATGAAGTTACTCCTGCATGGCCCCATGGGAGTCTGACAACCAAGCTCAAATTCAAAGCCCAATAGAGGGTATAAATTTCTCTCTCATACACACCCATTTGCTTTTTTTGCCCAGGACCTCAAAAACCATGTCGTCCTGTCCACCATTAAGCCATCTTTTCAAACAGTCTCCATGTTTCCAGTGTCTTTCTCCCCACTTGGAACTGAATCTAGATGGACATTTCTTCCAACAGGAGTGTGACTTTATTTGACTGACCACTTTGCTTCACAACTGCTAGCATATCGGCAAAGCTAATTTACTGTCATTTTTACATGCAGTAAAAAAATGGCTATTTTTATTTTTTATTCTCAATATTTAGAACTCAAAGTCTTAGCATGACATTCCTGCAAAGTGAAAGCTCTCCCCTCCCTTCCTTGCAGAACCTAAGAGAAAAACTAATGAAACCTGAATGGGTCCCTGATGTTAGGAGCCAGACTGTACAAGCATTCTTCCTGTGACTGAAAATAAAAGATGAAGTCACTGTTCCTAAATATCACAAGTATAAAAATCAAAGGTGGAATCAGCAGTTTGATAATGATCAGGATCAAGTCTCTTAAAAGAGCCATACAACATGCAGAATGTTCAATGCAATAAACATTAGTGCATGCAACAAGTATGCCCTAAAAACTTTTCTTTTCCATCAAGCAGGGCTGGCATGAAACCCCACCCCCCTTTTCTAGCTTTTTTAGTTTTCTAAATTGTCAATGGGTTTTAGTTTGAATGTTTTAAATTTGGGGGCCAAAGTCATGAAATTCTTTTAAAAATTTTAAATTTTGTATTGGTATGTGTTTTAGTTTTGGCTGTGCACCGCCCTGAGTCCACTAGGAGAAGGGTGATATACAAATTGAATAAAATAAAATAAATAAATAAAATAAATAATAAAAATATCAAGGTATTAAAAAAAAATCAGCTGAAAAAGTTTTCATTGACTACCTCTTTGCTTCCAGGCTCAGTTGAAAGGCCTTGCCTTTCCAGCATTACAAATCGTATATCCAGTTACTAGGGAGAAAGTAGAGAATTCCAATGAAATTATGTCAAATACAAGATTTTGTAACTTTGGGCTATGGTGTCGAAAGCCAAAATGAGGCAGAAGTTGAAGAGACTCACTTGTAGATCTCTGGGCTCTTTACTTCGGCAAAGTTGCTCCAGGTTTTTGCTACTATCATAATTGTATTTCACCTTAAATAGCAAAAATGAAGAAGGTTTGGAGTTGTTGACTAGGAACAGATATTTAGCTAGAAAGACTGTGAAGTCCATTCTGTTCAGATATTCAGAACAACATCTTGGGCTCTGAATAATTTCATTGTAACTATATTTATTCTGAACCAGGGTTCTGGTGAAATTGCTCTCTGGCTCCTCATTTCAGCCTCTTTTAGGTATTTCCATCCTTGATAGTTATCTATAACAAAACAATCATTCTGGAAACATACACAAATTATGAAACACCTCTTATGGATGTCAAATCAAGTCCTTCCTCTTGGTATCATTTCCCCATTCTGCATTTATCAGAGTGCAAGAAAAGAGTATATGTCTGAATGGCCACGATAGAATGGCAGCAGCTGCATTCTGCCATACATGTTAGGATCAGAAATGTTAAAATTCTCCAAAACCTTCGGTGTGCTAATGATAAAGCATCATAGGAACTTCTACATAATGATTCTGTCCTAGTTTGAATACGGTTCTGGACCTCTCTCCTTCCATAGTATAAGTTGTATTGGGAATCTAAACTGATTTATTTTCAGTTCAAATATGGGATAATTAAAATAATCCCAAAGCTAGGATTTTTTGTTTGGTGTTTTGAGATTCTGTGGTTCAATTTTCCTATTAAAAGGAACTCTTTTTATTCATCTTCCCAGGTTCTTAGTTCTAGTCCTGGAAGACAAATGCTGGTTTGAGGGCTTGGTGCCTTTTTCCTAAATACCCCAAACGTAAGAAACAGTGGTGAAATTGAACAAAATTTTATTAGACTCTCCTTTTTTAGTACAGTACTGGAAAAGGCACTGTAACTAACAATCCTTCTTTCTTTTCTGTGGAGTCAGGGATGTTTTGTTACTGCAAATTTTTCAGCAGCTTGGGACAGGAAAATAATTTCAGATGCTGTTTTTCCAGCATTTCAAATCTGTAGAAGTGATTATGGTTTAGAATTTCCCATTTGCTGTGTCTACAAGTAAACTCTCTGGATTTACATTGGGCTTTATTTTTAAAGGAGCAAACACTCAAAAGGGTGTAGTAAAGAAATTGAAGGGTGGATCTTTCTATATAGCTACACCAGAAGCAATATATTTGCTTTTCCAGCATTCATTTCTGGATACTTAACTGCAAAAGACTTCTGGATTTATTTTTTTTTTACAACCTGAAAGGAAGCAAGGAGACTGCTCCAATCTCTGTATAATGTATACAATGCTGGGTATAAACAAACAGATATTTACTTTTGCTTCTTAGATTTCTATTTTGACTTTGTTCCAGTAGTTTGAAGTGGCAGGTATTATATTTTATCTTTAATATTTTTGTTTTACAAAAAAAATAATTGGACTAACAACGGGTGAGGCTTTTTTTTTAAACCTAGTGATTTTCCATTGTGGATGCACTCCTGTTAGTCCCTAGACCTAGCCTAAAATTTAACTACTGACATACTATTTTTGTATACAAGGCACTTTGATCAAATGGAAAGCTTGGTCCAAACTGGAAGGTATCAGTTTGGGAAAGGTTCTCTTATTGGTTTCTTATGATTTATCAATTGTTTGTAATTTATAATTGTAACTATAGTTTATGATCTATGACCTGTTACTTGCTATTTATGTATACTGTGAGCTTATGCATCAGAGACAAATTCCTTGTGTGTCCAATCACACTTGGCCAGTAAAGAATTCTCTCCTCTCCTCTCCTCTCCTCTCCTCTCCTCTCCTCTCCTCTCCTCTCCTCTCCTCACAAAGGTAACTCTTTGGAGAAGAACTACTATTCTGCAAAAAATAACTGAAAAAGAACATTATTCTGCAGCTAAATCATTTTAAAATTTTTCTATGGATATGCTTGCAAGTCAGATTTCCCAGTGTAACTCTAGTTTTGGACTGAGATTTAGGATTGAGCAAGGCAGGCAGAGGTGATATTCAGCCAGTTCGCACCTGTTTTGGTGAACCGGTAGTGGCGATCGCGAGTGGGCATGCCCACTCACCCCGGCTCCAATTCATGCTATTTAGGCACATTTTTGAGGCTGGGCGCAGGCAGGGAAGGCACGTGAGCGAACAAAGCGCATGCACAGAAGGCCGGGGGCATGTGCAGACAGCACGCACGTGCGGTGAACCAGTGGTGAAGGTAAGCGAAACCCACCCCTGAAGGCAGGCATGGGGCAAAGGAAAAATGATAATAATAATTTAGAGCAGGAGTCTCCAACCTTGGCAACTTTAAGCCTGGAGGACCTCCGCCAGGCTTAAAGGAAGTCTGCCAGGCTTAAAGTTGCCAAGGTTGGAGACTCCTGGTTTAGAGGAATTAAAACACACCCAAGTCTTTCCAGGTGCTGCTATCTGATGCTTTTTTTAGAACAGTCACTCATTGCTCTCTGAATAAATAGTAATGACTGTTTCTCGCAACTCCACTGTGAACAGCATTCACTCCACGCAGGGAAGCACAAAATAAAGCCCCATGGAACCCACACAAGATGATAGCTCTTGTAATATTCAGCAGTCAGGCCTGGTTAGAAGCATTTCATTATCTCCGACTTAGGAAGGAGCTTCCTGCTGTTGCTCCATCCTCCTTTTTTCTTCTTCTCTTTCTGTAAAATGCCACACTTACTGATTCAGCTTGGGGATATCTGCCCCATCAAATTATTATTTGTGATAACAGTACCAATCGTGGTCATTTTATTTTCATTTCTGCAACATGCCTGAAAGTTAAGTTTCATCTTTTTCTGTCCTCTCACCCGTCTCTTTTCTCCTAGTTTATAGTGAAAGAATTAGCAGATGAAGTATCCTTTTGAACCATAAAGCTGCGTGCTTTAATTAATCTTAGTTTTGCCTTTCTCTGGGTTTGATGTTACTCTGGATTTGCAATCCTATTGTATAAAGGGAGGAAGACCTAGCAGTATAGCATGCGTTTTGCATGCAGGAAGTCCTAAACTCAATCCATGATCTCTCCAGTTTTAAAAGATTAAGTCATAAGGCAGGGGTATAAACTCAAGGCCCCGGAGGCCAGATCTGGCCTGTGGGGTGCTTAGATCTGGCCCACAGGCCTCTCTGGAAACAGTGAAGGACTGGCCCGCGGTGCCTCTGCCAACGAAAATAGAGCTCCGGGTGGCTGCATGCGGGTCCTCCCGAGCGCCGTTTTCACTGGCAGAGGGTTGCAGGAGGCCGTCACAGCCGAAAACGGAGCTCAAGAGCCAGAACCTGTCAGAACCTGCTGGACTTCACCCCTGCTTTGGGGGTATATTTACACAAGTATCTTCCACTCAGACTGGACAGGAAATGCAATAGATATATTCTATCTTGTTCTCTGGAGGTTGTCAGGATAAGAGGAACCAAACCGAAGCTGAATTCTAATAAATCTCAGTCGTTGGTTCAAAAGCCTTCAGGTTTTCCGCTGGTCCATTCTTCAATTCTAAACGGGGTCACAGACTTTCTGAAGGAGCAGGTCTATCAACTTGGAATTACTCTTGAACTCATGACTGTTGCTAGAACAATGGATAGAGACCATGGTCTTCATCCATTTTTAGCTAGTACTGACAGGTGCCAATGGCAGCCCTACCTAGCGATGCTAACTCACACAGTCATTACTTCTCTCCTGCATTATTATAATGCACTTTTTTTGGGCTGTAATCTTCAGTTGGTGCCAAATGCTATTATACTGTGGAAATTTAATTGGTTATTGGTATGTTTCTGGGTACAATTAAAAGGCATATTTATTGCCTATAAGTGCTTAAATTAAGAGAGAGACTGTCTTCTCCAGAGGGAATCTACCATCTTATTTGATTGACCAAGACAAGGTTCTCTGGGTTACCCAACTCCATCCCCAATGTAAGAGTAAAAGGAAGAGAGGACCTGGGAGCAGATTTTTCTGTTGTGGACTTTGGAATGTGCTTTCCCATGAAATTAATAGTCCCCCGTCCCACTCCTTGTGTAATTTTGTAAAGCAACAAAAACTTGGCTTTTTATCAGCCAAGTTGGTATTTGTATTTGGAATGCGGAGTCCCAAATGCAGATTACATTTTTTCCCTTAAACGTTTTTATGATGTTTTCTTGTTTATGTTTATGCTTTTATTACTTAATTGCTTTATTCTTTTCTGTAAGCTGCCCAGTCTTGGGAATAGGGTAACTATAAACGTTACAAGTGAATAAGTGACTTTATCTTTCTACATGGAACAGGAGTTCTAATGATCAGCACAATGCAATTTGCTGGACTTTATAGAATCAAGGTTGCAAGGCTTCTGTAATGGATCTCCATGCCTGAAGTGAAGACAAACACTGCAGTCGTGATTTGATTGTCATGGTTGTTGAAAGCAGATAATAAGAAAGAAAAATCTATGTTTTTTCCCCTCCCCATAACAAATGGAAACCATTTTCAGCTCTGCTTTCTCTACCTTCTCAGACATTTTCCGGGTTCTGTATTTCCATTACTATAAATGGAAATAACAAGGCCCCCTAACTAGAATTTTCTGTTCTGGAGGAGATTGTTGTATCCTTTTCTGAGAAAGGAGTTTTGTTTGATTTGAGAAGACAGACCAGGAAAATTAAATGGAAAAAGATGTTTCTGTTTCCGAAGGAAAAAAGTCTACCGGTCACATTCAAAAATGTTGTTCTGATGTTTAACCAACTTGCTGCTATATGCTTTTCCTCTTTTATCTAGTCTTTTGTTTTCCTCAAGTGACTTCTAGTGGATTTATATGTTCCTGTTCTGCAACTTTACACACAAACAGAAGCAGTTGTTTTTACTTTGAAAAAAAGAGCATTTGCTGCTTTAAAGATATCAAGATTAATGGAAGCAAAAAAGCATGGCTTTCATTAATGCTTTCCACCAATTCATCCTTCTTATTCCCCTGCATTAATTCTTTATTGGGTTTTCTCCCACATCAGATATAGTTGGTAATACTTTACTCTCACCTTGTAAATTACATTTTCTATCCCACTCCTTTGCTATATATATATAGCAAATGGCATTTTTGCTTGCATGCTGGCTTTTTTATCTTTCTGTTGTGATATGGCGAGTGTTCAGATAGTTCTAGCCACAACCACTGTCCTCTCAGCTGGTGAGGTTCCAAGTCCTGAAGGTATGATAATCTAAAAGCATGGGTTGACTTTAATTCGAGCACGGCCATGCAGTGGGCAACACTGCCAGACCCATTCCTGTTTTCCTTTGAACAGATCTTGCCTTGTGTGTAGTTAAAATTTCAATCAAGCAGAATGGATCTGGAAGGGAACTTGGAGTTTATTTAGTGCAATCCTCTGCTCAAGGAGGAGACCCTATACCGGGGTGAAATGTAAAATTTGTTACTACCGGTTCTGTGGGCGTGGCTTGGGGGGGTGGTAATGTGACTGGCTGGGCATGGCCAACTTTTCTTTTTTAAACTTTTCAAAGCATTTTTTCTAATGCTTTGAAAAGCCTCTTGCGATCAGGCAACTCAGCTGGGATCGTCAAAGAGGCTTTTTAAAAAATGCTTTGAAAAGCTTCTCTTATGATCAGGCAACTCAGCTGGGATCATCAGAGACTTTTCAAAGCATTTTTTTTACCACCTCTTCGGCCAAGAGGTTGCAGAAAAAAATGCTTTGAAAAGCCTCTGATGATCCCAGCTGAGCCACGCGATCATCAGAGGCTTTTTTTTTTTATTTTTAAAAGCATTTTTTCATTGGAAGAGGTTGTAGAAAAAATGCTTTGAAAAGTAAAAAAAAAAAAGCCTATGATAATAGTGCGGCTCAGCTGGGCATGAGGGTGGGGGGCAGGAATTTTTGCTACCGGTTCTCTGAACCACCTACCGCCATCGCTACCGGATCTGGCAATCCAGTCCAAACTGGGAGCATTTCACCCCTGCCCTATATCCATGATGGCGAACCTATGGCATGTGTGCCACGGGTGGCACATAGAGCCCTCTTTGCGGGCACCCAGCCGTCACCCCAGCCCAGCTCCACCGTGCATGCATGCATGCCTCCAGCTTGCAGCTAGCCTTTGGGTCTCTGCCACACATGTGCAGTGGGACAGGGCACATGCAGGGAATGTGTGTGCACATGCACGGGGGGCTCGGCACATGTGTGGGGGTGGGGCACATGTGTTGCATTTTGGGGGTTTGTGTGCACCCCCCCCATGCTCCCTGCCCCAACCTGGAAGCCAAAACGGGGTGCAGGGGGAGGGATACATATGCGGGGGTTGCACACGCATGCACGGGGGGGGGCACTGGCATTGCATTTTGGGGATTCAGGCATGCGCACGTGCATTCGCGCACGCACGCTTTGGGCACTCGACACCAAAAAGGTTAACCATGACTGCCCTATACCATTTCAGATAGGTAGCTGTTCAGTCTTTTTAAAAAAAACCTCCAGTGATGAAGCACCTACAACCTTTGAAGGCAAGCTGTTCCACTGGTTAATTGTTCTCACTGTTAGGAAGTTTCTCCTTAATTCCAGGTTGCTTCTCTCCTTGATTAGTTTCGATCTATTGTTTCTTGTCTTGCCTTCTGGTGCTTTGGAAAATAAGTTGACCCCCGTCTTCTTTGTGGCAGCCCCTCAAATACTGGAAGACTGCTATCATGTCACCCCAGTCCTTCTTTTCTCTAGACTGGCCATGCTTAATTCCTGAAACGGTTCTTCATATGTTTTAATCTCCAGGGCTTTAATCGTCTTAGTTGCTCTTCTATGCACTTTTTCCAAGTTTCAACATGTTTTTTGTAACGTGTTGACCAAAACATAGATGCAGTATTCCAGGTGTGGTCTTACTAAGGTTTTCTAAAGCGGTGCTAATACTTCATGTGATTTTGATTCTATGCCTCTGCTTATTCAACCAAGGATTGTATTAGCTTTTTTGGCTGCTGCGCCACACTGCTGCCTCATTTTTAAGTGATCGTTCACTACAGGGGTGTCAAACTGGTGGCCCGTGGGCCAGATGCATCACACACAGGCAATGCCTACCCCGCCTCCACAAAGGCAAAAAAGTCACAATATATCGCAATATGTCACGTGACATGATCGAGTTTGACACCCGTGGTCCCTCTCACAGTTACTGTTTTTGAGCTAGGATGATTTGGATTTGGATGCTTTCACCATAATGCTACTACAAATGTTGCGTGTCTGCTGGCGTTCCTTTCAGTGCTTGCTCCAAAGAGCCAAGTTTAGTTGGGAACACAGATTCTTTGTTGAACCCACATTTGGGATTTCTAGATCACTTGGAGTTTTTTGAAGCAAGTATGAACATGGCCATTTTGAGTTCATTGCCCATCCATTTATTTATTTATTTATTTATTTATTTATTTATTTATTTATTTATTTATTTATTTATTTATTTATTTATCGAGTACGTATTAGATAATATATATAAGTATAAGCATGAAATGAATACATAAAATGAATACAATTAAAGGGAACATTAGGACAGGGACGGTAGGCACACTAGTGCTCTTATGCACACCCCTTACAGACCTCTTAGGAATGGGGTGAGGTCAAGAGGGAAGAGCCTGTAGTACAGTGGACTAAAGCACTGTTATTAACATCTGCTGCTTGCAATTACTGCAAGTTCAAATCTCACCAGGCTCAAGGTTGACTCAGCCTTCCATTCTTTCAAAGGTAGGTGAAATGAGGACCCAGATTGTGGGGGCAATAAGCCGACTTTGTATAAATATACAAAAGTATGAAGGCTATTGCTTAACGCATTGTAAGCCACCCTGATTCTCCGGAGAAGGGCGGCATATAAATTAAAGCCAAAAAAAAAAAAAAGTGGACAGTCTAAGGTTAAAATTTTGGGGGGTTGGGGATGAAACCACAGAGTCAGGTAGTGCATTCTAGGCATTGACGACTCTGTTGCTGAAGTCATATTTTCTGCAATTGAGTTTGGAGCGGTTCACTTTAAGTTTGTATCTATTGTGTGCTCGTGTATTGTTGTGGTTGAAGCTGAAGTAGTCATTGACAGGTTTTTTCGTTTTCGTTTTAGCAGCAGAGAAGAAAACCAGCGGGAGGGTGAAAAGAGAAGAGAGAGAGAGAGAGCGAATGAGAGAGAATAAATGTGTATTACGAATCTATTCATAGTAAAGAAAGTATTTTGTAGGAAACACAATTCCCAGTGTTGGAAACATTATTCACAGTTGTTTTCAAAAGTCCCATTACGAACCGCACTCTATCTGATTACAATTTTAAAAATGCCCTGCAACAAATGGGCAAGTATGCTTGCTGGGCTATTAATACGTGTGGTCCCAAGGGATGCAAGTGATTCTAGCTTCTGGATTAAATGGCCACTGGCCCAAACTGAGTTTTTTTGGGGGGGTGGGGAACCAAGGGGAAAAGAGAGAGGGAACAAAAAGGGAAGGAATAGAAAAGGCACTGGCATTGCCAGGTCCTTGTCTCAGCAGCCTCGAGAAGCAGTCAGCCGCCTGTTCAAAGATTGGTGCCAATGACCTTTTAATTCCTTTGTGAAATGAAAGCAGACATTCCAGTGAGCTCCGCATTTGCTGTTTCAGCAGAGAGAACTGTTTATATTAGCAAGAGATGGGCGTTTACTTTTCACAAACAAAATGCTCCCCATAATTTTCTGCCAGCCTTTATTCTTCCGCTCTTCCAATGTTCAAAAGTTGGAAAAGGTCTTGCTATCATTTAGCAGGTTGGAAGATCTTCTCCCTTCTTTCCTTTCTATTTTTAAACAGCCTTCTTTTTTGTTTTTTGTTTTTTCCTATCTTACATTGTGCTGGGCTAGTTTTCAATTCCTCGGGATGTTGATTGTCTAACACAGGGGTGTCAAACTTGAATTCATTGAGGGCCGCATCTGGGTTGTGGGGGGCGGGGTTGGCATGGCTAGGTTGGGCATGGCCAGCTTGACGTCACTTGTGTCGGGGGCGCCCGTAGTGGCCCGAGCTCTCTGCCAGCAAAAACGGGCTCCTGAGCTCCATTTTCAGTTGCGACGGCCTCCTGCAATCCTCTGCCAGGGAAAACAGAGCTCAGGAGGGCCGTTTTCGCTGGCAGAGGCACCACGGGCCAGTCCTTCACTGTTTCCAGGGTGGGCACATGGGCCAGATCTAAGCACCCTGCGGGCCAGATCTGGCCTCCAGGCCTTGAGTTTGACATCCCTGGTGTAACAGATTTCTTCTTTCAGATGTAACAGGACTATAATTCTCTCAAATCCCAGACAACATGCTAATGGAATCCTGGCAGTTGTGATCCCATGATGATATGTCTGAAAAGCCCAGACCCCAGAGAAAAATGTTTCAGATTTTTTACTTTTGGGAAACTGGATCCTGTATGTGCTATTTCTCTATCTGTGTTTTACACTAAGATATGTAGGATCCTGTAATGATATACTTGGCTAAATGAATCTATTTATATTTGGGAGTACGCTAATCTTTATAATTATTATAAAAATAATTGTTTTATTTTGCAATAAAATGCTTTATTGCTCATCTACTCAGTATATCTGTCCCCAGAAATCGTGACACTAATCCATCACACAATCTTATACCGTTATGTTATGTAACCACTCTTGATTTTTTTATCTGTTGATAAAATTCAATATAGTTTATTGGATCACACAGTTGATTTTCTAATTTTTCTTAATTTTAATCAGAAAATGGAGCATGTGATCTAAGCCAATATGTATTTGATTTTCTATATTGGTATGTATATATGTAACGTCAGTGGGTGATTCTGTGGTTAAGATGCCGGGCTTGTTGGCTAGAAAGCCAGCAGCCCAATAGCAATAGCCATAGCACTTAGACTTATATATTGCTTTACACTGCTTTACAGCCCTCTCTAAGCAGTTTACGGAGTCAGCATATTACCCCCAACAATTTGGGTCCCCATTTTAGCCACCTCGGAAGGATGGAAGGCTGATTCAACCTTGAGCCTGGTGAGATTTGAACTGCCAAATTGCAGTCAGCAGAAGTAGCCTGCAGTACTGCACTCTAATCACTGCACCGCCATGCTCAGGTTCGAGACCCAAGCACCACACAACGGGATAAGCTCCCATTGCTCACCTCATCCTCGTTCTAAGTCTTGCTAACCTAACAGTTCAAAAGCATGCAGATGCGAGTAGATAAATAGGTACCACCTTGGTGGAAAGGTAACAATGCTCTGTGATGTCATACTGGCCACATGACTGCGGAAACATCTTTGGACAGTGCTGGCCAGGGATGGGTTTCACTTATCTTTGCTACCAGTTCGCACACGTGCCATGTCTGTGCATGTGCAGAAACTTTGTGCATGCACAGACCGTATTTGATGATATCCAGGCAGGTGGGCAGAGCCTCCCACCGCTGCCACTACTGGTTGTCCGTACTGGGGCGAACCGGTAGCAACCCACCACTGGTGCTGGCTCAATAGCCTTAAAATGGAGATGAACACTGCCCTCTAGAATCAGCAACAACAAAGTAAGTAAGGTAAAAAGTATCTTTGCTTTTTAGTTTTAGCAGCTGAAGCCTTTGTATTTGTATTGCTGGCAACATGATATTTCTAAAAAGGCTTAAATTCCAATTCAGTACATGCTTATTTTTCCTGAAAGTGCTTACAGAGTACATGATGTGAAAGGTTATAAAACAATAACCAACCATAGCTTTTGTTCAATGACTGGCCATCAGGCAATTTTCATATTGGTGTTATGTGCCAAGTAGCAAAAGAGTTTTAGATATTAGCTAGCCTAATATCAAGGTTGATTTTTTTTAATCAAAAGAGACTTAAGGAATTATTAAATAAATAAGCTATGTAACACCTCGTTGTTAAATACTTAAGTCATTTGTCTGGAAGGAATGTAGCTATAAAATTGTAAAATTAAATATGGCATCTTGTCTAATCTTGGGCTTAGGATCTAGATTCCCGAGGGCGTTGGTAGGAGTTTGGGAACTTACATAGAAAAAATCATTTCAAGTCTGAGGAAGTAGATGCTAGAAAAAAAAATATCTGCAGCTTTTTTCATTCAGCAAAATAGTAGATAAAGACGTTCAAAGAGATTCAGTACATTACTTGTCAAAATCCCTCAGAAGGGTTCATTACTGGTGGAACCACACTAGAAAGCTAAATTTGTAAACTGCAAGCTACTTTAGTTATCACATTCCCAAAACAGCAATTGCTACTAAGCATTTTGTACTTATTGCTAAACTGTAACTACACTGTACAGTATGCAGCATACATGCAGTATATTATGGCAAAGGCCCTCAACATTTTACAATACCCATGTAAGAGGTGTTGATCGTAGGGTGAATAAACGATATTTTCCCTTATTATAAGACTTCAACTTGGAGTCATGCAGTGAAACCGGTTAGCAGTTTCAACGACTTGAGGACAAATATATCAAGATGACATGCTATATATCTTCACGCAGATGTCACACAGGGATTGAAATGGGATCCTAATTTAGATCCAAATAGTTGATCCACTTTGGATTTCTTATTTTCTTCTTCCAAAAGTTGGGACAGGATAAAGGTGGTTTCTAACCAGTGGTGAAATCCAATTTTTTTTACTACTGGTTCTGTGGCCGTGGCTTGGTGGGCTTTGCAGGGGAAGGATACTGTAAAATCTCCATTCCCCCCCCCCACTCTGGGGCCAGCCAGAGGTGGTATTTGCTGGTTCTCCAAACTACTCAAAATTTCCGCTACCGGTTCTCCAAACTGCTTAAAATTTCTGCTATCGGTTCTCTAGAACCTGTCAGAACCTGCTGGATTTCACCCCTGGTTCTAACCTATGGGTGTCAAACTCGGCGCATCACATTGCCGTCACGTGATGTATCGCCAGTTTTCCCCTTAATGGAGCTGGGGTGGGCGTGGCCTGCGCGTGACGCATCTGGCCTGCGGACCGCCAGTTTGACATACCTGTTCTAACCGTTTCCTCTCATGCCTTGCTTTACTATAGATCCAAATTGTCTCTTGTAAAACCAAGAAGAGAAAACACGATACCACAATCAAGGTTTTGTACCATGGATAACTAGAAAACTGTTTTTCAAAGCCATGTTCCCAGGCAAGCACGAGAAGGTTAGAAAAGCAACTAGAGAATTAGAAAGCCATACATGTGACATTTTGTGTCTCACCATATCTTATACACATGTCAACTTTCAAGGTTCAAATCCTGGGCCTCCCACCTTTTTAACCTTCCCTTCCCAGCCTTGAAGCTCTCTGCCATCTGTCTTTTGTTTATAAAACAGCTTTCTAGTCTCATTAGCTTCAATCTTTATGCAAGTTGTTACAATAAGACCTTAGACCAAGGACAGCAAGATCCTTTTCTTGATGTCCAGCACTGTGTGATCTTATCAGTTGTGCATTACAGTGCTTTCTTTCCTGATATCCTTTCATAGATAATCTTTGCCTAGATAGGAGAAGCCATATTTTGTTTTCAGATATCATTTAAAGAACTTGAACTAAGGTCTGAGAGCAATTTCTCTGAACTGTACCATGACAATGTGCTTTTCCTATAAAGGCTAAGCAAACACCCAGTTCAGAAGCAACAAACAATTGGTAATTGACACTCTCTTGTATACAGATGCTCAACAAATTTTCTACAAATGTTCCAAAACTGGATGATCTCAAAATTTTAGTCTCCTTATTGAGTTAGTCTTGAACTAATGATAGAATATAGAGCAGTGATGGTGAACCTTTTTTTCCTCGGGTGCCGAAAGCATACATGTGCGCGGGACACCCATAATACAATGCCCCCTGCAGGCCCCCCCGGGCATGCGTGTGCGACCCCCCCCAACTCTCCCCGCCCCCTGCGCATGCACGTTTGACCCCTGTTTTGGTGCTAAGAGGCCTCCCTGAAGCCTCCTGGGACAAAAAAAGGGGCATGGGGGGCGCCGTACCCCCCACCCCCATGCATGCGCGACCCCCCCACCCCCATGCATGCACGCGTGTCTCCTGGCAGAGACCCAAAAATCAGCTGGCCGGGAGGAGGTGCGCGGGCATGCACGGTGGAGCTGACCTGGGCGTTGCCTCGCATGCCCGCAGAGATGACTCCGCAGCCACCTGTGGCACGCATGCCATAGGTTCGCCATCACGGATATAGAGCAATCCATGTGTTTCTATGGAATTTACTTTACCCACTCACCTCTTGACTATTGTCTAAAAAATACATCCTGTAAATTGCCTGTTAGATTCATGGAAAATCAAGCAATTACGTAGTAACAAGTTATTTCCGATTGTTTTAGAGTTAAGTTTCTATGTTTGTTGAGCATTAGTTTTTTTTCCTTTTGCCTTCCTAGTCAATTTCGTCGTATATATATGATGTACAATGCCAATAAAGGCTAGGTGGCTCAGTGGCTAAGACACTGAGCTTATCGATCAGAAAGGTCGGCAGTTCGAATCCCTAGTATAGGTCTCCTGCGTGAGCAGGGGGTTGGACTAGATAACCTCTAAGGTCCCTTCCAACTCTGTTACTGTTTTAGAATCTTTCAAGTTTCCCTTTTTTGTTTATTTTTTGGGTCTTCAGTTTTCTTAATAAACGGAGTTCTTAATACAGTTAATCACCGTTTATACTTGGTGCAATAATAATTGTAGTATTATTAGCAGTTATTTCTTTTCTTTTTTAACTTTTAAATATAATTTAGCTAAATGTCATTCAGAGCAGGAAATTTAAATGGGCTGGGACAGTTGTTATTTTCTTGCCTTCTGCCAGGAAGAATATAATTAAAATTATTCTTCACAGTGAAAGAAAATAGATATAGAAGAAGGGGTCCTGTGTGTAAGTACAGGAAACACAAATGCTACACATTATCTCTCCACATACATATTTTAATGGTATCCTTCTTAGGATGCTCTAAAAATAGATAACTGTGGCCCTATTGAGCCACTACTAAGTAGAAATTAGTGGGTGTGTTTTTTTCAACAGGACAACTTTTTTGTATGTCAATGTGTGCATTAAAAATTAACAGGTAGGCCCATTCTCCACTGTATTCCCTAAATTACACAGTTTAATTTTGTGTTGATCCTCCAGGATGTGTTAATAATTTCATATTAAATTAATTTTCCAATCTATTGGATTTATACCACTATTAACCAAAACGAAATGGAAATGATATGTGCAAAGTCCTTTTGTGTGTCTTTCCGTAAATGTCTTCCTGCCTTTCCTTTCTGCTGACATATTTTCAGCTTTTTAAAACTTATTTCAGCTCTGCAGATATCTTCTTTAGTGCAAACATGGGGATCCATCCTGAAGCTCCTTCAATCTGCTGATTCATAGCAGTGGACTTTTTCACCATAAACCAGAGGTGAAATCCAGCAGGTTCTGACAGGTTCTGGAGAACCGGAAGCGGAAATTTTGAGCAGTTCGGAGAACCGGCAAATGCCACCTCTGGCTGGCCCCAGAGTGGGAAGGGAATGGGGATTTTGCAATACCCTTCCCCTGGAGTGAGGTGGGAATGGAGATTTTGCAGTATCCTTCCCCTGCCCCACCCACTAAGCCACGCCCACAGAAACAGTAGTAAAAAAAATTGGATTTCACCACTGCCGTAGACAATAAGCATCAATAGATGCATTGAACTTATAGCACTTCTTCTACCCAATGTATGTCGCGTAAAACCAGTTTTCAGTAAACATTTATGCATAATAACCAGTACTATTGAAGAGGTTTGAAAGCTATTATTTCCAGAATTATATGTGAACCATCTCTAAGAGCTGTGGTGGTGCAGTGGTTAGAGTGCAGTACTGCAGGCTACTTCTGCTGCCTGCCGGCTGCTTGCAATTTGGCAGTTCAAATCCCACTAGGTTCAAGGTTGATTGAACCTAGTGGGAAAAAAAAAAAAAGGTTGATTCAGCCTTCCATCCTTCCGAGGTGGGTAAAATGAGGACCCAAATTGTTGGGGGCAATAGGCTGACTCTGTAAACCGCTTAGAGAGGGCTGTAAACCACTGTGAAGCGGTATATAAGTCTTAAGTGCTATGGCTATTGCTATTTAGTATCCTGTTTCCTCTATTCTTTTGGTTCATGCTGTTTCCATTTGTTACATAATATGTAAAAAAAACCTCAAGAGTAGCTGTGAGAGGGCTGAAAAGATATATTAGCATGAAATTATAGAAGCTGAAGTTTTATTGTGAAGGATTACTTAGGGGCCAGGACAGGGGTGAAATCCAGCAGGTTCTGACAAGTTCTGGAGAACCAGTAGTGGAAATTTTGAGCAGTTCGGAGAACTAGTAGCGGAAATTTTGAGTAATTCAGAGAACTGGCAAATACCATCTCTGGCTGGCCCCAGAGTGGGGAGGGAATGGAGATTTTGCAATATCCTTCCCCTGCCATGCCCACCAAGCCATGCCCACCAAGTCACACCATGCCCACCAAGCCACGCCCACAGAACTGGTAGTAAAAAAATTCGGATTTTACCACTGGGCCAGGAGGTAAAATGAGGCCAGAATTCCCAACAATGAGAAAATGGAAAACTAAACTCTGATGGAAAACTGCAATTTTGGATGTAACACAGTTGTTCCAGAAACAAATGAAAAATAAACTAACTCAGCTGTTAACAGAGATGATGATGGTGATTCAGGACCCCACTGGGAATGTTCTTTATTCCACCCTCAGAACTCATCAGTCTGTCACAGTCAATCAAGATCTTTAGGCTGTACATATTTTCCTCTCTGTAAGGGGAATCTCATTTCCCTTCGTATATTCAAAGTTGGAGATTAAATAAGCCCCTTTAGCAAGCTGCCTCCCTCATGTTTATTTATTCATCATTTTTTATTGTCACTCTTAGGAGCTCAGCTTCTGAAACTGCAGAGCATTCAGGATTTCAGAAGTCAGCATAGCCTTGCAAATCAGAAACAGCAGGTCCCACAAAAGTCAAATTTAGCAGTGCCAACTCAATAGGATGAGTGGTATGGTAAAAATTCAGCACACACCCAATAACTGGGCCTCATTATGTGAAAACAAGGGCAGAATTGAGGGAGTTGTTTCTTTAATGAGCAAAGAATGCAGTAGGAAGGAGTTGTAATGTGAGTACACATTCTTTGAATGTGATAAGACACTTATGTTGTAGGTGAGAAGGTTAACGAATAAGAAAATATTGTCTTGTTACTTGTCAATGCAAGGAACTTATTCAGATGTAATCTTCCCATTATCTTTATGCATCAGGATTGAGGATTTTATTTATTTTGTTTTGTTTGTTATGTTAAATTTATATATAGATTTATGTTGTATTTTTATGATCGCATATTGAACCAGCCATTCCTAATGAAGCCAACATTTTTGGCTTTTTTGAAGTCCAGATGATGGACCAAGTTGTTGTTCAGGATTTGGGTATCTTTGGGAGAGGGTTTTGATCAGTATTTTTATCTTTATTTATTATTATTTTTTTCATAATGTCTTCAATGTGTCCTAAAGAAACTCCTTCTTCAACATTTTAGGTATTTGTGATAAATCTTTTGTATTTCAGTTCTGTGTCTCTGATTTGCTGACTTTTTGATTTTGAAAGATTATTAAGAATTGAAAAAAGTTATCCAGTACTTTTATGACTTTGCAATATATTGGTGAAAGTGGTAGAAGAATGACTGATAATTTGGCACTGTAACCTAATCTGCCTTATTTGTAGTCATATGCCTCTTTGCCAATAATGTATACAATCTATTCATTGTTTACAAATAGTGCACTATACATTTGTAGAATTTCAAAAAAGCATACAATGAAATGAATGGACTTTGATTAATATGGAATGCAAAGCATACCTAAGAATTGGTTAAATGCTTAGTGAATGTTTCAACATTTATCAGAATATAAATGCCTTGGTAGTACAAGGGTTTAAGGCACCCTGTTATTAAGCTGCTTAAGACCAGCTGCCTGCAATTACCGCAGGGTTCGAATCTCGCCAAGGCTCAAGGTTGACTCAGCCTTCCATCCTTTCTAAGGTAGGTGAAATGAGGACCCAGTTTGTGGGGGCAATAAGCTGACTTTGTATAAATATACAAAAGGATGAAGGCTATTGCTGAGCACATTGTAAGCCACCCTGAGTCTTCGGAGAAGGGCGGCATATAAATCAAATTAAAAAAAAAAAAAAAAAAAAGAATATAAAACAAGAATGTATGCTGGGCCCTTCAATTGTGTGTTGTGTGTGTTATGATACATATTTTGACAAATGTGTAAATAATGTGGTACATTAGAGAAGTGATGGCTGGGATATGAATTTCTGTATGCAGGCTATGCTTTGTTATTGACTGAGAACCTAAATCTTTGCAGCTTATGTTAGATTTTATAATGTAGCAAGGTGTATGGATCTGAGAATTAATGTGGCAAGGCCAAAAATGGAGCAAACAATTCTAAGTTATACATAAATGATGGAAAATTCAAATAGTAGAAATATATATATATATATATTTACCTTGACAGAAGGTTGGCAAAATGGATAGAAAAATTTTTAAGATGTACAAATGGTTCCAGAAAGGCTGTGGGTATTGTCTGAATTTTAATCAAAAGAAATGAAAATGGCTAGATATGCTTCTGCCTTCTTTGTTACCTGCATGTGAGAGTTGGAAATGTCAGGAGAAATATGAAAATATATCAAACAGTAAAGAAGCCCAAATAAATAGATAAATAAATACTGCAGAAATGTGCTATTTAAGAAGCATGCATAGTAAAATAAGAAGAGATAGATAAAAGAAAGAATGTTCTATGAATGTGGATTGAATACAATAGAGTGAATGGCTTGAGAGAAAGGAAAAGCCCAAGAAAAATTGTGATTGTATAGAACTGATGAAATCCTCAGTAGGAGAAACATCGAGCAATATTAAAAACACATAAAAAAACAGTGTTTGAATAGCGTCTGGGCATGGTAGAAGCAAGATGATTTGCAAGGATGCAAAGACATAAAGATGGGAAAATGAATGATGTAACTATAATCTAGATTTAGCTGTATTTCTCTCCCCCCACTCCCGTTACTAGTTTTATTGTTTCTCTTTTCTCATGCCTTAATTTCTTTGCCGCCTTATTCCTTTTCTGTTCTGTGCATGTTACAGCTAGTCCTCGACTTATGACCACAACTGAGCCCAAAACTGCAGGGACTTGTCCAAGTACTCCCCAGAATTCAACAATGCCTTGAAGGCCACAACAAATCCTTATCAAGACCTTTCAATTAGATTAAGTCAGGGGTGTCAAACTCATGTCGTCATGGTGTCATCATGTGATGTATTGTGACTCCACCTTCATTAAACCCAGAGGTGGAATTCAGCCAGTTCGGACTGGTTCAGGCGAACCGGTAGCTCCGACGATCAGCTGGCCCCGCCCCTGCCCTATCCTGTCATTTATTTCCTGCTTTCTAGCTCATCTCAATCGTGCGGCGCAGCTGATTCCCCCCCCTTGCTGTTCTACTTACCGTTGCTGACTTGCAAGTTAAGCAGCTGAGCTTCTAAATGCTCCATTTTCAGCGTGAAGCGTGCGCTCATCAAACCGGTGTTAAACTGGCAGCATTCCACCACTGGTTAAACCGGGCATGGGCATGACCAGCGCATGATGCATCCAGTCCGCGGGCCTCTTGTTTGACAGCCCTGGATTAAGTGGAAGGATAGGAGCTATCCTATAGCCCTTCATTGCTATAGTGATTCAACTGCTAATCCAGCACTTAAAACTGGTAGACTACCAGGAACTACTCTTGTATGATCCACAGGGACTGTCTTCCTTTCAGAGATTATAATAATGGCATTCTACCTGTAGACCTTATTACATTCTGCTGAAGGCGCTTGTCTACCTGCTGCGCTGTATTTACTTATGAATTGATTTGTAATCAGTTTTCTTCTCTACCCCAGGCTTCTAATAATGAAAGAAGAAAGGAAAACGTAATTTTGATTTGCAATCCTATTCAAGAGGCAATGGAACAATAAACAATTTTTAAAAAACAAACAGCCCTTTTAAACCTCCAAAACCCCTTCATCCATTCATCTCTGGGGACATTTTTGTATTCTTTTCTTTTTTCCTCACCCAAGAGATCATAACAATTCATTCTGTATCCTCTCATTATTTATTTCCTTCCCAGTGACTGTTCATTGTGAAGCAATCCTCATGCGGTCATTGTTAAAAACAACAACAACATTAACCCTCCCTTAAGAAAGACACAACAGACTTTGTTCTTTGGTGATTTTTCTTTCTTTCAAGATGAGAAAGAAAGTATCACTGAAATATATCTTGAATCGCTGATAATATCTCTGAAGTATATCTCGAAAGGCAAGGCAATGGAGAAATGATGGTGAAGTAAAATCAGAGGCTACTTAACTCCCTCTCGTCCCCTCAGTATGTTACTACGGCTATGATTAAAAGCAGTTATAACTCTGTTGGTCCAGTTCCAATTGATTAGTTGATACTAACAACAACAACAACAACAATAATAATAAACAACTGTGCTAAGTTTTCAAGTTCTTCAGAACAATTCATCAGGCGTGATGTTTAATTCTTTTTTTTTAAAGTAGGCGTGTGGATAAAAGAAACAAGAAAGTTTTTCCCCAGACAGATGTTAAAGCCATAAAGACCAAAGGCTGAATTAGGTGTTACTGATATTATAAGGTATCATTGATATTACTGTGCAATTAATCTTCAGGGACATAAGAAACTATTCCTCCAATCTCTGAAGAACTTTGGATACACTGAGTTTATTCTAAATTTTTTAAAAAAGATTATTATGTACTGATGCAAGAATCCATTATTTAAAGGATTATTATTTAAAGAATGTTTAAATAAATAGAAACATAGATTCAAGATCATGAGATCTGGTCCCATCTTTGCCATAAAAGCCAGCTAGGTGACTTTGGGCCAGACACTCATTCTCAGCCAGAGGTGAAATGCTACTGGTTCAGACCAGTTTGGCCAAAGTGGTAGTGGCGGCGGGTGGTGGTTCGGAGAACTGGTAGTGGCAGCAGCATGAGGCTCCGCCCACCTGCCTGGATGTTGTTACTTCCTGGTTTTCACTAGGGAGTAACCTGTTTTTTACCCTCTGCGCATGCGCAGAAGGCTTTACGCATGCGCAGAGGGTCCAAAATTGCATGTGATGTGCACGCATGTGCAGAGCGCGCACTTCTGAACCGGTAGGGAAGGTAAGTAGATTTCACTCCTGCTCTCAGCCCAATCCACCTCACAGGATTGTTGCTGTGAGGAAAAGGAGGAAGGTTTTTTTGGATATGTTCTCCACCCTGAATTATTTGTAAAAATAATAAAGGCGGGATATAAATGAAATAAATAGTTAAAATTAGATGTACTTTAGGTATGAGTTTTTAAAATTCTATTTAGTTAATTTTAAAAAAAATATTTGTTTTCATTTTCCTTGGAGCCTTTCTTGTCCTTTTTTACATTAGGTATTTTAGGACGTATAGGAGTTATTTTTCATTTTCTTTCTTTACTCACTATATAGTTCTTTTTATATAGGAGATTAGATTTGTTTTAAGTTTATTTTATACAATAGTAATGCAATTATATAATTACATTCCTTTTTTTTAATTGAATAAACAAAATATTACAGTTCAACATTTTTGGTTTGGCTACGTGCAATCATGCTATATAGTTATATAAGTGGTATCTAATAGCTTACATAAATATTTTGAAATTAAGATATAGAATCCTTATAGGTTATTACAGTGTAAATTATGGTATTACTTAAAATATATAAGTTACATAGATGGTTTGATACTATATAATTAAATTCCTATTAATTACAAATTCCTAATAACTACATTTTAAAGAAATATTAATTGTGATTTTTAAAACTTTAATAAAATTATGTCATAAAAAAGGCCAGAGAGTAATTTTGGTTAATGTATTATGTATAAAATCAGTTAAGCCAAATTATGTGTTATTACATAACACATAATATGTATGTATAATTAGAATGAACTCTTTCTCTTAAAGTCCAATTTCTCTTAAGATTGAATCGGATTCCCTTGTGCTCAAAGTACAGTCCATTCTGGATACTGTACATAAATGCAATATTTTCCAAAATACATGAAAAGTAATTATTTATGGTTGCATTCCATAGTATGGAAACCTTGAAATATGTTGGACTTCAGCTCCTATAATTGAAGGATGGTTTTTGACTGGATGATAAGAAAGTCCAACTATTTTAGATGCCCTAAACTAGCCTATTCTTCAGATGAAAAATTGGGTTTTGTGCTTAAGGCTACAGGCTAGTAACCAGGAGACAGTGAATTCTAGTTCCACCTTAACCATGAAAGCCAGCTGGGTGACCTTGGCCCAGTCACATTCTCTTAGCCCAACCCATTTCACGTTGTTGTTGTGGGGAAACAGGCGGAGGAAGATGTATTCTATATGTTTATCACTTTGAGTTATTTGTAAAAACAATAGCAATAGTACTTGGACTTATATACTTCTCCATAGTGCTTTACATCAATCTCTGAGCAGTTTATAAAAGTCAGCATATTGCCCACAACAATTTGGGTCCTCATTTTACCGACCTTGAAAAGATAGAAGGCTGAGTCGAACTTGAGCCAGTCAGGGTCTAACTTCTGGCTGTGGGCAGAGTTAGCCTACAATACTACATTCTAACCAGTGCATCACCACAGCTCATGGGCTCAAAATAATAAAGGTGGGATATGAATAAAATAACTAAATAAAGTTGGATCCTCCAGGTGAATCACTTCCTACTAAAATTGATAACTGCAGATAGATAAAAGAGCATCCTCATTTGCAACATTCCCGTTTCCTGAAAGAGAAATACAAAAGTGGAGGAAAGGAATCCTATGCCTTTGATAGTAAGAAAATTGTATCTTCGTTACTCTATTATAATGTCATACATACCCGTTTCCCTTACCATTATAAACAGATATAAAAATGCTGTTTATCTTTTTATAGTAGAATCCCACACAAGCAGAAATGTTTATGCTGTGTACTCTCTAGAGAAAATGAACCCTTCGTATTCACAATACTAAAGAAATAATATGCACTTATCATCAATGTGATGTGTACTGTTAATGTATCAAGCCAGAAAGGAAAAGTACCGTATTTTTCAGAGTATAAGACGCCCCGGACTATAAGACGCACCTACCTTTTTTGGTGAGGAAAACAAGAAAAAGAAATCTGCCTCTGCCTCCCAGCAATTTTGCCTCGTTGCAGCAAACAGCCTGCTTTACTTTCATTTTCGTTTTCAGCATAGCTTGATTAGCACAAAAAAAAAGAAATCTACTCCAGCAATTTACCTCCTTGCAGCAAGCAGCAGAGGCCTGCGCAAAACAGCTGAGAGCAAAACAGCTGAGAGTTGGGAGGCCGATCCGATCCGATCAACTTGTGCTAATTAGGCTGTGCTAAAGTTGAAAGGAGCTGTTTCTTCTTGCTGCTTGCTGCAAGGAGGTAACTGCTGGGAGGCAGAGTCCAAAGGGTGGGGGCCAGTGGGTGGGCAGGGCTACATTTGGTGTATAAGGTGCACCTAAATTTTCACCCCCTTTTAGGGGGTTTACTCCGAAAAATATGGTATATTTTGGATTATTCATTTCCTCTGATTTAGGAAGTTGACTGAGTGGCTGGCTATGTTATTTATTTCTTTACTTATTGGTCTCACATAGTCATCCAGCAAAAAAATTATGCATACAGAATATAAG
Source organism: Pituophis catenifer annectens (assembly GCF_029215685.1). Taxonomy (NCBI): domain Eukaryota; kingdom Metazoa; phylum Chordata; class Lepidosauria; order Squamata; family Colubridae; genus Pituophis; species Pituophis catenifer. The sequence goes on along the minus strand of NW_027256887.1, from coordinate 69,543,036 downwards.
AACCTAACAAGGAATAAATGTGGATCCTGTTGGCTGATCAAGACTGATTGATTTTACTTATTGTATATTCTGATTTGCTTCTTTCATAGAACTCAAAGAAGCTATAATTATTTTGAAGAGAGAATGCTAGACACGGAATCTTTCAGTTAAGATGTACAGTTGCCTTAAGGTTACTTGTAATATGAATTTCCAGCAAGGGCAGAGTACATTCAATACAAAGCACATACTCCTCCATCGTTTTGCTCTGTCTACCAAAGCAAAACATGTATCAAATTGTTAGCACTATTGGGAGTGTGGTTAAAAAAAAAAAAAAGCTAACCTTTGAAAGAATCATTTTAATTGTTTTATTGGTTCTAGAATGGTAGTAATTTCTAGTAGTATTTTTTGTCAGTTCCACAGAGTATATGCAATTTTTTTAACTCCCTTCCTAAGAGCTTCATCAGCCATTATTGTTCATGAATCAGCTCCTCCAGGAATATCAATGGACACATGAATTTATGTAAAGTAGAGAGAGATAACAATTCTACCAAAATAGTTCACTTTCAGAATATCTGGATGACTAAAAAAATGCCCTCTCTCTCCCTCTGTATTTTGTAAGCTTTGTGAAGTTTCAGTTGCCAGCTTTTTCTCCTTAAGGTATAGGGGATTATGAAATTTTCATTATTTCCTTTTCATTCAATCTGAAAATACTTTATGGTGATCAGCAGGATTAAAGGCCATCGGACAGGTTTGCTCGAGGAAGGTAAACAAAATCAGAATAATGTTTCTTGCATAGCTCTCGTTAGACACCTCTTTTCTTCTCCTAGGGTGGCAAAGGTTTTTCATGGCTCTGATGTAGTAAGAGTGTAATTAGAGCTAACCAGCTGCCTGCGAAATAACTAAGTATGTTTATCTGTGCAATCAGAAACAAGGTATTGTTCAGGGGAAATCATAAACAGATGGGCAGGCTATCCTGTGGGGGTTTGAAACAGAGGGGAAAAGAAGTGAAGAAGGATGCTCCAGTATGGTATGCGCAAATCATGGTTCTTACAACCTTGATTCAAATCCTATTTTGTTCAGTAAAAAAGGAAAGGTAAAGGAGTCCCTGCAGATTTTGTTCTCTAGTCGTTGCTGGCTATAGGGGACTCATCTCTGTTTCAAAGTCATTGCTGTCTGAAGACATTTCTGTGGTTATGTGGACAGCATGTCAAGGAGTGCTGTTATCTTCCCACCGAGGTAGTACCTATTTATCTACTCACATTTATCTACACGTTTTCAAACCGCTAGGTTGGCAGGAGCTGGGATGAGGACGGGAGCTCACCCCATCGCGTGGGGCTTGAGTCTTGAACCTGGGCTGCTGGCTTTCCAGATGACAAGCCCAGTGTCTTAACCGCTGAGCTACTGCCCCACCCCAATTTTGTGTAGTGAGTGCCTGGAAAGGTTGTGTATGTGAGTCATTGATGCGACCAATCTGCTGGTGACTTCGTCAACCTTCATGAGCAGAATGAGGTAGTGATGTTCAGAAGAAAGTATTTATTTATTTATTTATTTATTTTATTAGGTTTATATGCCACCCTATCTCGAACGGACTCAGGGTGGCTCACAACAATAAAACTACAATCCATAATGCAAGTTAAAATGCCTAATTGAATCAATACAATTAAAAACCCATAAAAAACCCCATCAGTCCAGGCCGGGGGACTCGAATAACCAAGTTTTTAATTCGTGGCGAAAGGTGCAAAGGTCAGGGGCCAGCCGAAGCCCCAAGGGAAGTTGATTCCAGAGGGTGGGCGCGCCCACAGAGAAGGCTCTACCCCTGGGGGCCGCCAGCCGACATTGTCTCGCTGACGGCACCCTGAGCAGGCCCTCCCTATGGGCACGAACCGGGCGATGGGATGTTGTTGCTGGCCTAAGCCATGTAGGGCTTTATAGGTCATAACCAGCACCTTGAATCTCACCCAGAGGGCAACCGTAACCAATGCAGGTCGCTCAGGAGGGGTGTTACATGGGAGTATCGGGATTCTCCCATCACAACCCGCGCGGCCGCATTTTGCACCAGCTGAAGCCTCCGAGTGGTCCTCAAGGGCAGCCCCATATAGAGAGTGTTACAGTAGTCAATACGGGAGGTGACTAGCGCATGGGTAACTGAGCGTAGGGCATCCCGGTCCAGGTAGGGCCGCAACTGGCACACCAGACGAATCTGGGTGTATGCCCCCCTGGTCACGGTTGTTATATAATCTTCTAAACTCAACCGTGAATCCAGGAGGACATCCAAGTTGCATGCCCAGTCTACAGGGGGTAAAACTTCACCCCCCTATAGTCAGCGATGGAACCTCTCCAATGGACCAAGATGCCGGTACCCACAGCCACTCGATCTTGGCCAGGTTGAGTCGAAGTCTGTTCCTTCCCATCCAGACCTGTACCGCTTCCAGGCACCGGGTCATCACGTCGAGGGCATCACTGGGCTGGTGACTTAACTACTAAAAGTAGTTAGGTTAACATGTCTGAATAATCACTGAAAATACTCCAGGAACCAGGCTGCATTGCTGCATATGCAGAAAGTTATCAGGTCACAACTCAATCACAAAAGGGTTGATAACTTCATGTTTTCTTCTGAAGATCACAGGTATTAATGTAGCTAGGCATATTTATTTACAGTGAGATTTGAGATAGAGGTAGTCATCGACTTGCAACCACGATTGAGCCCAAAATTTTTGTTGCTGAGTGAGACAGTTGTTAAGTGAGTTTTGCCCCATTTTACAACCTTTCTTGCCACAGTTGTTAAATGAATCATTGCAGTTGTTATATCCTGTTTCCCCTAAAATAAGACATCCCCTGATAATAAGCACAATCGGGCTTTTGAGTGCATGTGCTAAAATAAGTCCCCCCCCGAAAATAAGCCCTCCCAAAAAATATTTAAACGCATGCACAGCTGGTCCCCGCCATTTCCTCTGGTTAGGGTTAGGGAGACAGAGCTGGAAATCAGGTAAGACGGCAAGAGGAGCCTCGTCTTGCTCCACGCGCCCCAAAATAATAAGACCTCCCTGAAAATAAGGCCAAGCACTTATTTCGGGGTTCAGAAAAATATAAGACAGGGTCTTATTTTTGAGGAAACACAGTAGTTAGACCATGTATAATTGACAGACTGGATTTTATCATAGATTTTAGTTGTCATTTTATACTAGAATTTTTAATTGTATATTTACTGAGTGTTTTTATTTGTTCTGGTCTCTGGCCTATGACTGTAATAAAGTAAACTGAATTGAATTGCAGTTCTTATGTTAATAATATGGTTGTTAAGTGAATCTGGATTCCTCCGTTGACTTTACTTGTCAGAAGGTGGCAAAAGGAGATCACATGACCCTGGGACACTGCAACTGTCATAACTATGAGTCTGTTACCAAACATCTGAATTTTGGTCAGATGCTGCAAAAGTTATAAATGGGAAAAACAGTCACAAGTCACTTTTTTTCCAGTGCCATTGTAACTTTGAACAATCATTAAACGAATGGTTGTGCCTGTAGTGGAACTAATCCTCTAATTAAGATAGTCTATGCTATACATAGTTCTCTTTTCCCATTTTATCTTCATAACAACCTTCTGACCTTCTAAGATGAGAGATAATAGTAATTCATTATCCCCAGTGGCTGAGTCTGTACAACTTGCTTCATTTGGATATGGTGTTAGCCAATTTTCTGAATTTGCACAGTGTACACTGAAAGAGAAATAGCCAAGAAGGCTGAATTCATACAGCACTATAAATTACAAGAAAACCAAGCCAGCTTTGATACTAACAAGGCTTAGTATTTTGTGAAAATACATATGCTGGTCTTTAACTGGCCTGATTTATAGAAATCATTGATTTATACATTTCATTGAGGGCCGCATCAGGGTTGTGTTGGACCTTGGGGGCCGGGCGGGCATGGCCAGCTCAATGTCACTTATGTCGGGGGTGTCAGAGTTCCGACCGATGCCCTAATTAAATCATGAGCCTCGAGCCAAGCTTCAATAGAAATCCAGTTATTTATTAGGAGCTTCATGTTGGCACGTTCCAAGTGAAACCAACTCTGACCCCACTTAATTTACATCCCGGCTCTGACCCTGTTTCCCCCCTCCCCCCCAAGGTGTGTCATCAGTCGCATTCTCCAATGAAGCAATTTATTTATTTATTTATTTATTTGATTTGATTTCTATACCGCCCTACTCCCGAAGGACTCAGGGCGGTGCATAGCCAAACAATAAAACACATACATACAAAATTTAAAAGTAGAATTAAAATCAAATTAAATAGTTTTGGCCCAGACAAATTAAAACCCCGAACTATTTAAAACCAATTTTAAAATTTGAATTTCACAGGTTATAGAGATCACTCCCCTCCGGCAACTATGGGTAACCGCGGAGATGACCTTGACAGAGATATGGCTGGAATGTGTTTTTGTTTTGACTGAAGTGCTCCCTCGCTGCAGCTGCAAAGTTCATTTTCCCATCCCCCTTGCCTATGGCAACTCGGGAGCAGGCTAGGTGCCTGTGGTGGCCCGGGCACTCTGCCAGCGAAAACAGAGCTTGGGAGGCTGTCATGGCCAAGGTCCATTTTTGCTAGCAGAGGGTTGCGGGAGGCCATTGCAGCCTCCCAAGCGCCATTTTCACAGGCAGAGGCACTGCTTCGCTGTTTCCAGGGCGGCCATTTGGGCCAGATCTAAGCACCCCATGGGCCGAATCCGGCCTGTGGGCCTTGATGTTGATACCCCTGAGTTAGACAGTGATAACTAAAATACAAGATAAAGATAGAGATGACAACAAGTGACAGAGGAGAAGACTGAATTGCTGTGCGATCTGCAAACTCGTGAAAGCTCATCAATCAGTTATTATTATATATATATTCACCACACAAACAAGTCACGTTTGCATTCCAAATCTGTGCCTGATTACTCAGAAATATATCATATTGTGTCTAATGATACTTACTCCATAATAAATGTGCATAAGATTCCAAATTTAGAAATAGATTTTCCTGACTTCCCCAGAGCTAGACATAAAAACAGGCATATAAATACATAGATATAATTAATGCTCTTAAGGAAATACTATATGCATATTATGCAGTTGACAGCAATGCATGAAAGCTTATATTTGTTAGTCTCCAAAATAATCTTTTGTAGAAGTGCCTTGCAATAATCAAACAGTTCAAAGTAGCGGTCCATTATCCTTAAAATAGACCAATATAGCATTCAGCTTTTCACTTGCCCAAGTTATATCATAATTTAATGCTTTCATCTTTTCCCAGAATTTTTTTTTTTTTTTGAAGAGGGAAGTTGACAAGAAAGATCAAGGATGAACCAATCTGATCTAAGCATGAGGGCTGAGAGGGGGAAGGAGATTTACAATACTTTTGTAAGGCACTTCATTGAGTTACGCAGAAGGATTCTGCCTTTAACACTTGGCAGCAGTCTATTGAGGTGATATAAGAGGTGTGAATGGGAACAATCACCTCTTAAGTTTCTGTCAGATGGAATTAAGAAAGAGAGAACAGTCTCCTGTTTATTGAGGGGGGGAAGGGAAGAGAGGGAAATGCTTAATACATGCCACCAAGCAAGCAAGTTAGGGATGGAAAAATAAGTCTAGGGCAGTGATGGCGAACCTTTTTTTCCTCGGGTGCCAAAAGGGCATGCATGCACATGCCGACACCCATAATTCAATGCCCCCCCCGCAAGCCCCCCTGCATGCCCGCATGACCCCCATGCTCCCCCCGCACATGCATGTGCGACCCCCATTTTTGTGCTAGCAGGCCTCCCTGAAGCCGCCTGGAACCAAAAACGGGGTGGGGGGCACTCCGCGCCCCCCCCTGTGCATGCATGCACGACCCTCCCCCCCACTCATGCACTTGCATCTCCCAGCAGAGACCTGAAAATCAGCTGGCTGGTGGGAGGCGCACAGGTATGCGTGGTGGAGCTGACCTGGGCATCAGCTCGGGTGCCCGCAGAGATGGCTCCGCATGCCACCTGTGGCACGCGTGCCATAGGTTTGCCATCATGGGTCTAGGGGATTTTTTTCAGGTTCTTCAATCTATAACAGCAGCCCCCCAATTTTTGGGCACCAGGGACTGGTTCCGTGGAGACAGGTTTTTCCGTGGACCGGAGCAGGCATGGTTTCGCATGCTGCCTGCATCCCCCGGATGGGCTTCGCTTGTTTACTCACCAATCAGTTATTATTATATATATTCACCACACAAACAAGTCACTTTTGCATTCCAAATCTGTGCTTGATTATTCAGAAATATATCATATTGTGTCTAATGGTGCTTACTCCATAATTTTGGCATGCCGCGGACCAGTGCCGGTCCCCAGACAGGAAGTTGGGGATCTACAAAGTCAGAAATGTGATCCCGGAAAACAAACAAGAGGCTTCCTATGTTTTGGTTCCATTGCGGTCATCAGGATTGTGAAGTTGATTTCCTAATTGTTAATGCCTTGATGTATCAATTCTGTTTTCTCCTGGGACTTTGATAATATGTACCTTAGTGTATGTGATGAAAACGTAAATGATATACTTCTCTATGAACTGCATTTGAGCCTATCTGATTAAAGTTATCAAACAATGGTAAAGTAGCATTATAAAATATTTTGAAGATTAGGAAACAATTGCCCTGATGGACTCCTTGGTATTCTCTGAGCTTGGTTGTTTTCTTTGCTGATGATGTGTTGAAGATGTTACCTAATTTGGGTAATGAAACCTCTGCAAGAAAACAACCAAGCTCAGAGAGCATCAACCCTGAGCTGCAAATATTCCCTTTTATTGGTAAAAATTTTCCTATTATCAGTGTTGGAAGAAATCTCCTTCTGGGTTCAGTTCCAAGTGGGGAAAAAGATACTGGAAACATGGTGGCTGTTTGGAAAGATGGTTTAATGGTGGACAGGATCACATGGCTTGAGTTCCTGAACAGAAAAAGGGCTGAGATGCTGAGAGTTCCTGGGTTTTATGCCCTCTCTGGGCTTTGAACTTCCTGGGGCACAGGAAGAGTATCCTGATTGGTTGCTGTCAGAGATCATAGCTAGCCTTGCTGGCTGATGTAATCTTCCCAGGTGCCATGTGGTGAGTTTCTGTTGCTAGATGGGTTCTTTGTGTTGCAGATGGGATGCTGAGGCCTTAATGGCCCATTGACAAAGGTGGGGGGAATGAGTTTCTGCTTCTCTGAGTTTCTGCTTCTCTTTTAGGGGAAATATTCTGCCTTTTTAGTGTATCCTAAAATATTTCATTTTCCTAGGAGAGGGGTGGGCTTTAACTTCCAACATCAGAATAAACAAAATAAATAAAAAACATTTTTTCAAGTTTTGGCCAAAGCTATGATAGTTGTGTCAGCACAGCTAAATCTTAGCTGAGATAAAACTAATATTCAATATTAATTTTATCAGTTACAAGCTTATCTAATCATAATTTCTGTGGTGAATCAAATGATAGAATCACCTCCCATATTGGCATAGCTCACTCAACATTTTTTAGATATTCATTTTGATATATAGATTTTTCTACATCCTGTGAAAAATAATTTTGACACCCAAAAGTGTGACATGGTTATGTCTGCTCTGTCATGCAACATCTTTCTTCCAAATTAATACAAAGTTTTTCAAATTCAGTACATGCTAGCTAAACTGCAAGATCCAATTTTGAAATGTGACAGCTCTGTCTCAAACTGAACAGCTCAACTACAAAGATGTTGATAGCATTCATCAGAAATTTGAAGTGAGAAACTGGAAGGCAACTCAAAACCCACAATCCACAATTGCCATCAAATAGAGGAGTTGATATACAGAGATAGTTTTCTGGATTCTACCAAGCTGTCAAAGACTATAGATTGCTCAATTATTTGTTCTCCCTTGATTGGACCATACAGTCATATCTCAGCATTCGACTGCTTCAGAACACGTTGAACTCAGTATTCGATGTGTTTTGAAGCAGAAATCTTGTCCCGGAACTCGTCTTTCTCCTGGAAGGACTTGCTGATGTTGGCTACCTCATGACTTGCTATTTCTTCCAACCAAAATAGCAGGTAACGTGGTTTTCTCAGTGCTTGTCGGTTGCAGTTTTTGTCTCATCGTCTCGAACGGATTATCGACAGGGATCGAGGTACCACTGTAGTTCTTAAACCAAATGGCTAGAACAGGATCTTGGGGTGTCATTGCTATTCCCTACTTGCCTGACAATCAGATGAGGGAAATGTTCTAGATCAGGGCTGTTAAACTTGCCACACCCACGTCCGGTTTAGTGAAGGGGGAAAAAGTTGCGATACGTCACATGACGCCACCGTGATGACACGAGTTTGACACCCTTGTTCTAGACAAATTAAATGAAGCCATTTATATTTGTAATCATTGTAATCCTTGTTGATAAAAAATGACAAAATAGTCTGGCTAGTAAATGTGACAGTACTCATAGACAGCAGAATAGAGAAGAAAACTGGAGAAAAATCACAAAACATGGAAGACCTGCAAATAGAAACAGAACAACTATTGGAAAAGAAAGCAAAGATAGTATCAATAGTATTAGGTGCCATCCCAAAACATCTGGAGCATCACTTGAACATCATTGGCATTAACAAAATCACCACCAATCCATTGCAAAAGACAGCTTTCATTGAAACAACTTGCAACCTGCAATGATACCTTCAACACCATCAAACAACATCTGCATATCCCAGGTCCTTAGGAAGGACTCGATAGGTGGCTAAAAATATCAAATCCAGTCTAAATATTTACCTGATTGCAATGAACCATAATAATTTTATGTCTCTTGTTAATTCAGTCTTGAAATATCAGGTCAGAAGTCTAAAAGTTGTTCCTCAGTTATTGGTAGCAGCTTGTGATGATCGCTTTTGCACAATGATGCCTCACACATCAGAAGCAAATCTCCCAGGTCCTATAGGATTTGGCAATGATCATCCATGCCTTGGTTGCATTCTGCCTTGTGCATTGCGCAATTCACTATGAAAAAAAATGCCCAATACTGGAAATAGTATAAATCAGAACTAGCCAAGCTAAGACATAGAGACTGTACAAAATTAGTACTGAACAATCAGAACACAGCCCCAAAATATTAATAGTCTGACTATCCAACAGACATCCTTTTTTTATTTTTTACTTTTGAATCTGCAGGTGAGACCCTTTTAGCAGATTTCTCACAGGCAAGGGAGGACTTTTTCCTATCTTGGCTGAAAAATTGCATTTGGGTCTCAGCCTTTCCTTGTTTAGGAAATCTGTGAAAGTTGCCTTTCTTTTATCGGTCTTTTAATGATAAACATTTTAGTATTCTAATTTAATTTTCTAAAGTTCTTGTTGGAAGAAATATCCTTCTGGGTTCAGTTCCAAGTGGGGAGAAAGACACTGGAAACATAGAGACTGCTTGGAAGGATGGCTTTAATGGTGAACAGGACCACATGGGTTTGGAGTCCTGGGTAGCTGATCACATGAAAGAGAGAGAGAGAGAGAGATTTATACCCTCTCTTGGGCCCTGCCTTAGAGCTTCCTGTTCCTGTGAAAGAAATGTGTTCTGATTGGTTGTCAAACTCCCATGGGGCCATGCAGGGGTAACTTTGTAGGTTGTCTTGAGTCCCAGGCTTGGTTGAATCTTGCTGGGTGGTGTAATCTTCCCAGGTGCCATGTGGTGAGATGGGTAGAGGGCTAATCCTACCTTTGTTGGCTCTTGGGTGAGTGTATTTGCTTATGAATAGATCTAGCCATCTCTTTATCTCTTAAGTGCTGACACCTTTCTGTGGGCTATTGAGGAGGGTGGGGGCTTATTAAGAGTGAGTCTGCTTCCTGCCTAAAAAACATGTTTCTCCATTTCTCATCCAGGGAAATATAATATTCTGCCTACAATTTCCTAGAATATTTCATTCTTCCAGGAGAGGGGTGGGTGCTAACTTCCTACATTCTAATTGTGCTTTGGGTTTTATTAACTACCTAACAAAACACAATAACTTCAGTTATATGAAATAAAGTTGACTAAATAACTAAAATAAATAGATTTTAGACTCTAGGTATGTCCACAATTACCACCATTCATAAATCACTGGACTAAGCTGACATTCACCATTTGAAGTTGATCTTGAAATGAGCTTAGCTTAGTTCAGAATCCCTGGCCAACATTTAATTGGACAGAATTTTCAATGTGCCATTGCTTTCTTCTACCTATGGATGTCAGGACTTGTGCTTTAGCACAATAAAACAGTGCATGAAAAATGTTTAAAGTTGAATCGGGTCTAGGGAAAATCAAGTACAAATGTCCACTTGGCTCAAAATCTTGGATAATCTTTATTTTGACTCAACGTCCCTAGTTAGAGCCTAAAATTGAGGCTGGGCTCTCTAGAAAAATGTGGAATAACGTACGCTGAACAGGATAGAGAGTCTGTGATAACATGTAGCATTGACAAGCCTGTTTCTTAAGAGAGTCTGTGATTGGATTTGGAAAATAGTCAAGGTACCTACAGGAAATATAACCAAATCTTATGAGGGACAGATCTATTTTGCAATACTGACTGTTAGTCACAGTCCTATTATAAATATATATTGAGTATTTGACTTTGGTTTGGAGAAAAACTTGTAGGAAAGATCACAAACAGGTTATTGCTATTGAAAATTGATTATAAATTCAAATTTAATAAATCAACAAATTCTTCATGAATGTGAATGTAGCTGGCAGACTTCTTAACACTGGTTTTCAGAAAGGTTTTTCTATCCAACAAAAGATAAAGAATCTGACAGCTCAGTTGGATTATTTTTAATTCTCTCTCTCCCTCCTTCTCTCTCTCTCTCTCTCTCTCTCTCTCTCTCTCTCTCTCTCTCTCTCTCTCTCTCTCTCTCTCTCTCTGTGTGTGTGTGTGTGTGTGTGTGTGTGTGTGTGTGTGTGTGTGTGTGTGTGTGTAAGGAGGCCTAGGCAGTGGTGGGATTCAAGTAATTTAACAACCGGTTCTCTGCCCTAATGATTTCTTCCAACAACCAGTTCACCAAACTGCTCAGAAAGTTAACCGGTTCTCTCGAAGTGGTGCGAACTGGCTGAATCCCACCACTGGGCCTAGACCCTTCCATATTCAGTTGTTCTCTGTCCTGCTCACCACTGAAACAATAATATCCATTGTATATTCTGTGTAGTTTCCTAGTTTGGAGGCTTTATATATTAAGACCACAACTTCCAGCGTTGCTAACTGGAAATTCTGGGCAGCGTAGTCTTAGAATTTCAGAAGGGCCCCCAGGTTGGTTAAAGCTCCTGATATAGCAGTGTTTTCTGCTGGGTATTTACACTTAGCATCATTTAACTTTGCTTTGCCTGGAGAAAACAGGAAGGTTGTGGCATTGACTGGCTCCTTGATAACTTTCCCTGCACATTTTTCTTGTCAGACTCCAAATGCATGTTGGACTGGGCTTTTTAAAGTTTTTAAATATGGATAAACCGTCCATTCTCCTTCAAAACCAGACCCCTCCACCACCCCCACCACCCCCCAGCGAGGTTATCCCTTCCTGCCTTCTGCACAGATGTGAGGGAAAATTTTTTTCCTTGCTGCTGCCTGCTTGGCATACAAAGTCTGTGTAGATGAAAAGCGGGTTGAAAAGAAGCACTGTTCAAGATTCCCATGATCATCATTGTTGCGGGGCAGGGTGCTACTGCTACTGATGTCTTTTAATATAAACACCAACTTGAGGAAATGAACATTTGATTAAACTAAACACATGGGCCTTTTATATCTACCGACCTTAATTTAAAGCGTCGTCACCTCCACCGTTGCAAATGCCAGCTGGAGGAAAAATGATTTAAATTTACCATCTGACTTCGAAGTGAGACCAAAAAATGTCTGCTGAGATGTACAGGAGGGTGGTGGAAACAAGGGAGAAAAGAGGCAGGAGGTTTCTTTATGTAAAATATCCTTAATCACTATTTCGGGATATTATATCTCATGCAGAACAGTAAGGCAGAAATTGTGTGGTGTTTAACTGCTGTGATACTCTTTGGACCCCTATGTCATTTTCCATTAGGATGAGAAGTTATGTGTGTGTGTGTGATTTTTTTTTTTTTTAAAGAGAACTTCATATCCTCTCTCTGTTTTTTTCCCCTTGGATACTTCGCCATTTAGGCGTGGGATTGGTGGGTTGTTACCGGGGTGGTATTCACTTACTTTCCCTACCGGTTCACAAATGTGAGCGCGCATACGCGCACACTTCACTCGCACAATTCACTCGCACGTGCCCCACCCACGCATGCACACAGTCTTCCGTGCATGCGCTTTGGTTGTTCGCGCACCTTCCGTGCATGCGTCCAGCCTCAAAAACGTGCCTAAATAGGACAGCATAGAGCTGGGGCGGATGGGCAGGCCCACCTGTGATTTCCGCTACCGGTTCGGGCAAATCAGTCCAAACCGGCTGAATGCCACCTCTGGTTGTTACCCACATATAATTTGAGATTATGTCAGACCAACTTAAAGGCAAACTAGAGAAAGTACAAAAAAAAGAAAAATAACTTTTTGTGTGGGGGGGGGAAAGAGGGGGGGGAAGAGAGAGAAAGAAACTTTTCAATCTAAAGTAAGCATGACTTCTCCCCCCCCAAAAATAAAACCTGACTGCACCTATAATAGTTGACTGATACACTAGTTGACTGCATACTTGAAACTCCTATGTACACATGGATCTGGAATAATAGAAAGGGAAGACTAAATTACAAAGAAAATAAAGCACTGACTAAATAGGACCTATACCCAATGCATGTGGATCAGAGGTGGGTTTCAGCAGGTTGTGACCAGTTCTGGAGAACCGGTAGCGGAAATTTTGAGTAGTTTGGAGAACCGGTAGTAAAAATTCTGACTGGCCCTGCCCCCATCTATTCTCTGCCTCCCAAGTCCCAGCTGATTGGGAGGAAATGGGGATTTTGCAGTATCCTTCCCCTGAAGTGGGGTGGGAATGGAGATTTTACAGTATCCTTCCCCTGTCACGCCCACCAAGCCACGCCCACCAAGCCATGCCACGCCCACCAAGCCACGCCCACAGAACCGGTAGTAAAAAATTTTGAAACCCACCACTGATGTGGATATAGGTTTATATCAATTGCTCCTAATAACTGATCCATCTCCCAGTTAGGGATATTTCCCCTCCTGCCCCTCCCCCACCATTGACCAACTTGAATTTGATTGCTGTTTATAAACTCAGTCATCGTAATCCTTCTCCACTCATGCCCTCCAGTTTGTGCTGGGAATTCCCAGTTTAACTTGATAATTTTAAGCTAAAATAAAAAAAGTGAAACATTCCAATGGTTGGGTTATTAGAAATCAGATCTTGGGGCTTTATACTCCAGTGCATGTAGGACTAGGATTTGCCGTGGCTAACTTGGTCTGTTTATTTCAACCTGAGCATTCCTATGTTCAGCCTCAACATTGTCTGATGTAGGTCATGGGAAATATTCGCTGAAGCATATTAACTCATGTTGCAATTCATTTTCATTAATTTAAAAGATGGCCAAAGCTGATGGAGATACTAAAGTGGAAAATATTCTTCCGCCCCTGGTTTTTAAATCTTCTATTTTGAGATCCCTAAATCTGATTATTAGCCTACAAATAAAAACTCCTAGTCAGTAAAATTAAGGGCTACCCCCCCCACCCTTTGTTGAGGATCACTGAATAGATGAATGTGCTTTAAAAATGCAGGTCTTTGCATTTGGTAATATACAGGAGAGCCAGTCAATAGGACAATGGCCATGATGCCCCGTGGTTTGCCCAGTGAACTGAAGGGACATTATAATTAAGCTACTGCCTGTTTAATTAAGCTTATTATTGTCAAGAGTCATGCCAGTGTTTGGGGGGGAAGCAGCTGGAAAGAGAATAACACTAGGGTTGACATGTTTTCAGTATTTTTGCCACAGCTGTGCAAGTCTTATGTATTTTAAAGGGGAAAGGTGATTCAGAGCATGGTTAATTATCATGTAATCCTTGTCAGCAATTCCTTAAATAAGCTGTGTTAAGCTTTCCCTCAATTGCATGAGGCTAGGAAAAGACCCATTTGATTTAAGGAGATGCAGATGGTGATAGGTATAAGATGCACATCCAGGGGTAGGCTACTGGGGGTTCGCAGGGGTTCGGGAGAACCTCTAGCTAAGATTCTGTGCAGTTTGAAGAATCCCCAAATCCCATTCCTGGATGGCCCCGCCTACCTTTCCCCTCCCAGGAGTCCCCACACAGCCTGTTTTGGATGCAGGTAAGGGCAGGGTGCGCACAGAGGCTCGGGGAGGGCAAAAAACAGGCCTACCGGAAGTTTGAGAAGGCCGGAAACAGACCCGTTTCTGGCCTCCAAAGGGCCTCAGGAGCCTGGGGAGGCCATTTACGCCCTCCTGGAGGCTTGAGGAAAGACTCTGGAGCCCGGGGGGGACAAAAACGCCCCCCCCCCCCCCGTGATGTAGGAGGCCGACTAGGCCACCATGGCCACGCCCACCCAGCAACCAGGCAGAGAACCCCTTGCTAAAATTTTTGAAGCCCACCCCTGTGCACATCCACAGGCCCTTAGAATCCAGACCATTGAAATTTTGCAAATCAAACTATCCACTCTCCCCCCCCCTCTTTCTTTTTCACTACTGTGATTAAAGAGATGCTGGTGAAAGAAAAACATGAGCACTGATGACATTATGTCATTTGGGTAATGAAACGTCTGAGAAAACAAGCAAGCTCAGAGAGGACCCTTCTTTTCAACTTTGAGCTCCAAATATTCTCCTTTATTGGAAAGAAAGACAGTAGGAAGATACCATGATTTGTTCTCTTCAGTCCCTCAAAAAGGAAATCCTTGATATCTGACACAGCTTTTTGAGAGACCATAAGATGGCAGTTTCAGAAATTCAAAGGCTGAATAGCAAATAGCAATAGCACTTAGGCTTCTATATGGCTTCACAGTGCTTTACATCCCTCTCTAAGCGGTTTACAGAGTCAGCATATTCCCCCAATGATCTGGGTCAGGGGTGGGTTCTACTTACCTTTACTACAGGTTCACAACGGGATCGTGCTCGTGTGCTCACTTCTGCGCATGTGCAGATCGCTTCTCATGGCGTCAGAGTCAGTGGGCGGAGCCTCCCACCGGTTTTACTACCGGTTCTATAGAACCTGTCCGAACCAGGGGCAACCCACCATTGATCTGGGTCCTCATTTTACCCACCTTGGAAGGATGGAAGTCAACTTTGAGCCTGGTGAGATTCAAACTGCCAAATTGCAGGCAGCCGGCAGGCAGCAGAAGTAGCCTGCAGTACTGCATTCCAACCGCTGCGCCACTGTGGCTCTTATAAGAGATGATCAGCTTCAAAAAGAGCCATGAAATGTAGTAGTGGTTAGTGATAATTTTTGTTTACCTAAGCTTTGTCACTGGAAACCTCACCTCTTGAAAAATTTAGGGCTGAGGCGTCTTTATATATTTTTTTTATCAAGCTTGGACACAATTTTTACACATGCACACATGTAGCCATTCTGGGACTAATGCTTCAGAATATAGGTGGAAGAGTTTCAAGCATGAATGCCTCCTTGCATTAAAGAAGACCAAACAACCCCCCCCCCCAAAAAAGATTTCCTTTTTCTATAAAGAAAAAGAGGCACATTATAGACCAAAAAAAAAAAAAAGCAAACTTAGAATTTTTCTTCCCACCTTCTTGTAAGTGGGAAATTTATGAAAAAGGAGTGAAATCAAACATGCAATAATCCCCTTGAGTTGTATAATTTCAGAAAGACAGTTTTGGTTGCTTTTTCTGATTATTCAAAGGTACTTTTGTCAAAAAAACCCTCCTTTTCAAACGGATGTTCAAGCCTTCCCTTTTCACCCAGACTGGGTATATGTAATAAAGTCCAGGCTGAGCATTACATTTCCAATTTTACTGTAGCTCAAGGTTGAACTGTGGGATGATATCTGAGCACCAAGGACCAGTTCAATTTTTTTACTACTGGTTCTGTGGGCGTGGCATGGTGTGGCTTGGTGGATGTGGCTTGGTGGGCGTGGCAGGGGAAGGATACAGCAAAATCTCCATTCCCACTCCACTCCAGGGGGAAGGATACTGCAAAATCTCCATTCCCACCCCACTCCAGGGGGAAGGATACTGCAAAATCTCCATTCTCACCCCACTCCAGGGGGAAGGATATTGCAAAATCTCCATTTCTACCCAATCTGGGGCCAGCTAGAGGTGGTATTTGCCGGTTCTCCGAACTACTCAAAATTTCCGCTACCAGTTCTCCAGAACCTGTCAGAACCTGCTTCCAATTTTGAATGGATCCCAGGGATCTCCCATTGTCTCCTCCTCACAATTTCTAAAAGCACAGAACCTGCTTCAGCAAACAGCTCTGGAAGAGATTCTGTTAAAGCCCACCCAGAGTCTGTCCTTGCATTTATCGGTAAGGCAAATAGCAACTGCGTTCAGCGAAGTGGCTCTGAACTTGCCTAACATTATCAAGTTTCCCTGACCTCTCTTGGCCGGGTAGGAAATCGAGATGGATCTGGTTTAGCTGGAAGCTTATCCTGCCCCTAGAAACTGAGGAAGGTCAAACATCTGTGCCTCTTTCTGCACAGTCTTTTAGTAAACTTTGATCTGTAGCTGGCATGCATGCTTGCTGATCCTGGACTCAATAGTGATGTATCTCAGGAAAAACAGTAAGGCCAGGATAAATAGAAACCCTACATTGATTTTGATCGTATTTTAAAGAAATAAAATGTATTTTTGATGCCAACCTGATTCAAGTCCTTTACATGTTGGTTAAGACACACAGACTGGTAATTCCCATAATCTCTGAATTAGATGGCAAGTCACCATAACAGGGGTAAGGATTGTGGGAATTAAATTCTAATGCTAATATATTCTAAACCTCAAGGAAGGTTTCTCAAAATTAATACGGAATGTTAACATAAAATATCTTGTCGTGTTTTATTTGAAGTGAACATTCAGGTATTGTAAAGTGTTCTGCTTTAGTCACATAATTGGTACGTATAGTTTTGCTGCCCTCACCTGGCTCATCAAGAGTATTACTTCATGCCTTCTTTATTCCTTTTGACTATTCTCAATGGGAACAGTGGGCAGATAATAGTTTAGTAAGAACCCCCCCTCCCAAAAGAAAAACGTGTTTTTTTAAAAAGCAGGGCTGGAAGATGTTTAGCTGCTTTTTTTTTTTTTTTTTTTTTACAATTTAAAACCTGAGGAGAAAATGTAAATTAATATTTATTCCCTATCCAAAGATGCTACTCAATGTGACAGTGATCAAAAGTTTTGGTTTTATTTTTATTTTTCTTCCAATTTCTGCCTTGAGGAATAACCAGACCAAGATGGTTCTCCCAGAAAAAATGATGTTTGTGAATGCCCTGTTTTTTCTGCTACTCCCAGAAAACTGACAGGTATGAATTAGGAGATGGCAGGGAGAAGAAAGGGAAAAGCCCCATTTCCTGTCATCAAGATACCTACGCTGTATTGAGAGCCCTTGTATCAAACTCTTGTCTCTATAACAGTAGTATAGTATAAAGGTAAAGGTAAAAGTTCCCCTCGGACATATGTGCTAGTCATTCCCGACTCTAGGGGGCAGTGCTCATCTCGGTTTCAAAGCCGAAGAGCCAGCGCTGTCCGAAGACGTCTCCGTGGTCATGTGGCCGGCATGACTAAACACGAAAGGCGCACGGAACGCTGTTACCTTCCCACCAAAGGTGGTCCCTATTTTTCTACTTGCATTTTTTACGTGCTTTCGAACTGCTAAATTGGCAGAGGCTGGGACAAGGAACAGGAGCTCCCCCATTAGGCGGCACTAAGGATTCGAACCGCTGAACTGCCGACCTTTCAATCGACAAGCTCAGCATCTTAGCCACTGAGCCACCACGTTATTTATTTATTTATTTATTTATTTATTTATTTATTTATTTATTTATTTATTTATTTATTTATTTATTAGTTCAATTTATATGCTGCCCTTCTCTGGAGACTCAGGACGGCTTACAATGCATTAAGCAATAGCCTTCATACTTTTTTTGTATATACCTGCTTAGTAGGGCTTTCGCCCCCCCCAAGCGGTGTTCTTTTTTATACAAAGTCACCTTATTGCCCCCACAATCCGGGTCCTCATTTTATCTACCTCAGAAGGATGGAAGGCTGAGTCAACCTTGAGCCTGGTGAGATTTGAACTTGCAGTAATTGCAGGCAGCTGGCAGCTAAGTACTACTTTAACAGCACTTAATCCACTGCGCCACCAAGGCTTATGTACAGGGCCGGATTTTCCTATAGGCTAACTAGGCTTCAGCCTAGGGCCTCAAGATCAAGAGGGGCCTACACAGTGGTGGGATTCTGGGGGTTCTAGGGGGTTCGGCCGAACACTTTGTTAAATTGCTAGCTTACCCGCCCCACCTCCCACCCGCGCGGCGCCAGCCTACCGTAGCCAGGGGTAGGCAATTGTGGCTCTTTTACAACCTGTGGACTTCAACTTCCAGAATTCCTGAGACAGCTTGGCTGTCTCAGGAATTCTGGGAGTTGAAGGCCACAGGTTGTAAAAGAGCCACAATTGCCCACCCCTTCCCTAGCCTGAGTTCCGCTGCCTGGGATCCACATGGACTGCCACGTGGTTCCCCACCGGCTCCGGACGCAAGAGAGCAGGATGGAGAAAGCAGCTTCCACGCCTTCACTCACCCTCCCTCTCTGCTCTGTTGGATCGCCTGCCGTTCGCTTACCCCGCCCACTCCCCATCTATTGCTGCCTCCGATGGCTAGAGGAAAAAAAAACTTCAAATTCTTGCCGTGGGGCTTCAAAGGGCCGCCCTAGAGCCAGTGGTGCAGCCAAACCCTTTATTAAATTGCTGGCTTGCCCCGCCCCTCCGCACCACTATTTATTGCCAATAAATAGTGGTGGGCGAGGGGCGGGGGAGCCAGCAATTTAACAAAGGGTTCGGTGTTTTTTTTGTAATTTTATTGGCCCACGGAGCTTCAGCATAGGCTAATTGGCCTCCCGGCTCTCAGCTGATTTGTCTCGGCTGTTTTGCTCAGGGCTCTTCTGTTTCCTTGCAAAGAGTGCTGATTTTTTTTCCCCTAGCTATGCTTGAGAAACGAAACTGAAACTGCTTAGCTGTTGCTGCAAGGCTGGAAAATTAGGCAGGCAGAATTCTTTTCTTTTTCCTCACCAAAAAAGGTAGGTGCAAACAATGGGAAATTTAGGGAAAAAGAGGAGAGTTCAGGATTTTAAAACTAGGGAATTGTAATAATTGAGATACTATTAATTGTATATTTCTGAAAGCAGAAATGGTTAAGTTGTGGTTTGGAGGAATATATGGGGGAAATTATTTGGTTTATTATTATTGGTAAATATAATTAATTGATTTGTAAGAAATTGGATTGCATGGAAATAATTGGAATATTCATGTTCATATTGATTAATATACAAAAAAGGTAGTTATATAACTAATTGATTTATATTAAAATGTTGAATTTATATTAAACAACTAATATTACATAATTAACCAATGTGAGGATGGATATAAAAATAGATGACAATGGGAAGGGGTATAATATAGAATAGAAGGGAAAAATTGAATTTGATTAAGATTAGAGATGAGGATGAAGGGTAATGTTGGTTTTTTACAAAAATAGATGAGGAATCAATATGGCAAAAAGGAAATATAGAAATTGTAAATTTAATTGAAATGACTAAACACTGTTTAAATTTGTGAACCGGCCAAATACTCTGTTCAAAGAAAATACATTGTATGTTTGTATGTGTGTTTCTAATTATTATTTATTCATATTTGTTCTCTTTTATTCTTTAAAGTTTAACAATTCATTCTTTATCTTAATATCTTTATATTTGTTTGGGGTTGGCTTTCTTCCCTTTCATCTTTTTTATTGTACAGCAATCTTTCTCCTCAAACCTACCACCTCTCTCTTTTCTTTTCTTTCCTTCTTACTTTCTCTTTCTCCCCCTCTTCCTCTCCTCCCTACTTCCTCTTCCTTTCTCCTTCTCCTCCTCTCTTCCTCCCTCTCTTACCCTCCCTCCTACTCTAATTTCCCTTCCCTTCCTTCATCCCTCTCTATTGCTGTATCCTTTTATGCATATGGACTACTCAGAGGGCTGAAAAAGTTATTTCTGACTGGTCCTCGCACTTTTGACCAGTCCTCGAACTTACGACTGTCCTCACATTTTACGTTTTTGCCCTATCTTGTCACCATGGTGAAGAGAAGCAGTTGTGAAATGAGTGACACGGTTGTTAAGAATGCTACAATGGGCATAAATGATGACCAGTCATAAGTGCGAAGACCGGTCAAAAGTGTGAGGACCTGTCAGAAATCACTTTTTTCAGCCCTCTGGGTAGTCCTTTTGTGCATATGGACAACTCAGAGGGCTGAAAAAGTTATTTTTGACTGGTCCCCGCACTTTTGACCAGTCCTCGAACTTAAGACTGTCCTCACATTTTACATTTTTGCCCTATCTTGTCACCATGGTGAAGAGAAGCAGTTGTGAAATGAGTGACATGGTTGTTAAGAAAGCTGCACGGGCATAAATGTGAGGATGGTCATAAGTGTGAGGACCAGTCAAAAGTGCGAGGCCCAGTCAGAAATGACTTTTTTCAGCCCTCTGAGTAGTCCCTATGCACATAGCCACGCCCACCCGGTCACATGATGAGCTACCCACGCTTACACAGTCACGTGACCAGCTAGCCACACCCATCCAGTCACATGATTGCCAAGCCACACCCCCAACTAAGCCACGCCCACAGAACCTGTTGTTAAAAAAATTGAATCCCACCACTGGTGAAAGGGCCTCATAAGTGGAATAGCCTAGGGCCTCTTTTCATCTAAATCCGGCCCTGCTTATGTAGTATAGTATAGTTTATCCTTTGTCATTGTACATAATATATACAATGAAATTGGTTTAGCCTCCCTGGTGCAATCCATAACAGAAAATACAAAACAACATAAATAATATAGAGAATAATCCACAAGTAGAATAATCCTTATGCAAGTAATTGGGGGGGGGGAAACTAATCATACGTCTCCGCATGTGCGTGGAGTGATTGTGATTGTGTTTAAGAGTCTGACAGCCCATGAGTAGGAGCTGTTTTTAAACCTGTTTGTCTGGCTGGCTATACTTTAATGTCTTCTGCCCAATGGTAGAAGCGAAAACAGACATTGGCCAGGGTGTGAATCATCCCTAAGTAGCTTCCTTACTCTCTGAAACAGTGAGACCTGGCAATGTCATCCAGTTGTGTTAGAGTGCAACCAATGGTTTCTTGAAAAACCATATTTAGGGTTTCTTTAGCTATGATAAAAGATCCAATCCACTGTGGTTCCTTAGATCAGTGTGAATTGGTTTCCAACCAAAGTTGTAAATAGGGTTTTTATCACATTTTGCAGTCCAGCTTTTCTCCAGGAAGCTGAGTTGTGGTCATGGCAATCATTCCATTTTGTCCTCGCAACAATCCAAATATATATTAGTATAATATTTCCCTTCCCTTCCCTTCCCTAGCCTATATTATAATGCTCCCTGAGTAAAACAGCGCAGCCACATAGGTGTCTCAGGCCTTTGTCAGGTTGAAGGGTGGGAGTAGAAGGTGAGCTGCGACTATCATAGGCCTGCTTGTAAGCTACCATTCCTGGCTAGCCACACAAAACCTACAGATTTTTTTAGGGAGAATTGAGGATTCTGTACACCTGTACACTAGCTTTAGACAATACAATCAGTACAAACCAGCATTCTTGAACTGCACTTGGAAACATTCTGATAATCAGTGAAGGATCCTGTTGTGGTCCACCAGCAGCCTGCAGAGCTGGCAGTGGAGTCAGACAGTGAGGAGGCTGGGAAGGAACATGGGCCAGTCCTGGAGTCTGGGGAAGGCCCGGATGAGGGCTCTGCATCGGAGGCAGAGATGGGGCCAGGGCATCTGGGAGTGATGCACAGATTCTGGAGCCTCCAGAGTCGGACAGCAGAGAGGCAGAGGAACAGGAGGAGCCTGTTCCTAGTGTGCACATGCGCAGAGCTGCCAAAAGGCAAGAACAGTTAAAACCAAAGGGACGACTCGGGAGTAAGGCCTGGAGATGATTGGCCCTCCCATAAGGCTTAAAAGAGGAGCAAAGTGGGCACTTTGCAGGAAAGCAAGGTTGTTAATTCTGTTTCCAGTCGGCATCTCTGTTGATTCTGGAATCCGTGTGGCTTTGCCAAGTAGGTCTTTGGCAGAGTGTCAAGGGAGATAAAGGTTGGTAATTATCCCGAAGGACTTTTTGTAACTAATTGGGACTCAGCTATGAATGAATGTAATTCACAGCTGCTGCAATAAAGAAGTTTTTTGGGACTACTTGTGTGTTTTAATGACTCAGGAAGCCTAGGTCACAACAGATCCATCATAAAAACATACCACTGCTGAAGCAAATCTCTTCTGCCAGCATATGAGCTGCCACATTTTCAAGTCATCTTCAAAGTCATCGTCACTTACAGTTCCTGGGTAAAAATATTTTAATACCTAGGTGCAATCTTTCATCAAGGAATACCATTTGCTTGTTCATCTTTATTTGTTTTTGCTATTTGCATTTTTTGTTCAGTTAGGGTTAGGGGCTACTATTTTGTTGGGACTTCATGCTTTCATGTTGCATTTCTGGTGGCCACTGTGATGCTAAAAGAGAGATATAATATAAATATTTTGTTAAAATAATAACCATTTTTTTTCTTCCCATTCCCACAGGACATTCCAGATTATGAAAATATACAGGAACTTCCATATCTTGATATGGTGATTGCAGAGACTCTGCGCATGTATCCTCCAGCATTCAGGTTAGTAAGATAGGAGACACTGCGGCTGCTGAAGCATTTTTTTCCCTTTTCTTATGTAGGTGATTCACACCACTCCAAGGAATGAATGTGAGTCTTCTCTTAACCTATAAGGCCGTGATGGCGAACCTATGGCATGTGTGTCACAGGTGGCACGCGGAGCTATATCTGTGGGCACATGAGTGTTGTCCTAGCTCAGCTCTAGCGCACATGCACATGCCGGCCACCTGATTTTCAGGTCTTCCGGGTTCACCGGAAGTCGCGAAATGGGCCGTTTCCGGCCTCCAGAGGGCCTCTAGGGGGGTGGGGAAGGCTGTTTTCGCCCTCCCCCGGCTCCAAGAAAGCCTCTGGAGCCTGGGGAGGGCAAAAAACAGGCCTTGCGGGCCCACTGGAAGTCCGGAAATGGGCCATTTCCAGCCTCCGGGGGGAGGGAAAAGGCTGTTTTTTCCCTCCCCAGGTTCCAAGAAAGCCTCTGGAGCCTGGGGAGGGTGAAAAACAGGCCTACTGGGCCCACTGGTAACCTTTTGGCCATTGCGTGCCAAAAGCGTGATGAGCATGGAAGGGTTGAGCACGCATGTGTGGGAGGGATGGGGCGCGGAGGGCCATTGAATTATGGGTGTGGGCACATGCGCACACGACCCCCCCCCCCCCCCGTGCTCCCCCTGCTTTTGGCTCGCGATGGCAAAAAGGTTAGCCATCACTGTTCTAAGGGGTCAGGCTTTCTCTCAGTCTTGAAAGAGACCTGGTACAGTACTCGATGTTCCTAAATTCTTAGTGCAGTTTTAAGCTTTAATAACTTCAGAAGTATACCATATTTTTCAGAGTATAAGATGCTCCGGAGTATAAAATGCACCTTAGTTTTTGGGGA
The DNA here is from genome assembly GCF_029215685.1 of Pituophis catenifer annectens. NCBI lineage: Eukaryota > Metazoa > Chordata > Lepidosauria > Squamata > Colubridae > Pituophis > Pituophis catenifer. The sequence continues at coordinate 69,519,416 of NW_027256887.1, read as the reverse complement.
GGAAAATAAGAAGAAAAAAAATGCTGCCTCCCAACATCCATTGGTATTCATCTAGCTAGCATCTTTGCAGCAAATAGCGAACAGCCAGGTCAGCTTAGGCACATTATTGCAGCCTGATTCAGCACGAGCAGCTAATTGGTGGGTGGATCGGCACCCGGAATACCCGCAATCAGCTGTACCAGGCTGCAGGGATTGCCACAGACCATCATCGCATCTGTGCCTTGCGTTTTTGGCCTCTGTGGCTTGTGTTTACAGCCTCCAAACGCTCCATTTCAGACCTGTTCAAGGCTGCGGGGATCACCAGAGCACATCGCCACCGATTGCCGCCTCTGTGCATTGTGTTTTCAGCATCTGCGCATTGTGTTTCCGGTCTCCGCATGCCCCGTTTTTGGCCTCTGTGTGCGTCAGGTTTTCGGGTGGTTCCAGGCAGCAGGGATCGAAGGCCTCTGGCAATCCCTGCAGCCTGAAACAGTTCTGAAACGCAACGCGCAGAGGCCGAAAATGGCCGTCGGGTGGGGGCCGTCGGGTGGGCGGGGCTGCATTTGGTGTATAAGACGCATCCAAATTTTCACCCTCTTTGGGTGGGTGGGGAGTCTGTCTTATACTCTGAAAAGTACAGTAAATGTTACGAACTTAAAACAAAAAAAATCATTGGAAAGTTTAATGAATCAAAATTCTTTTATACTTAAATTTGTGAATTAGGAAAAATATGTTTTTAATTTTATTTTTTTTCAAGTCTCTCTGTTTGAAAAATGTCAAGCATTGGGGGAAAAATGTCAGTTGCTGGTTAGCTGAATTCAAGTCACAAACAGGAGTAAAAAGAAAATTCACTTCCCATTACAAGAAGGAAGCTCACAGCAGAAATTTAATTAACAGCTGGATGAAAAACGTTCAGGGAAACTGGCTCATTTCATGATGAGCATAGATCTAAGAGATGCTGAGCAAGCAAATAGAAATTGAGAGGGTATTTGAACAGAGATTCCCAAAACCAATGTACCATACATCTAGTAAATTGAACATTTCAAAATTCACATTGCAAAGAATTCTAACAATGAAATTCCATAAACTCCAATGAAATTCCATTACAAGGTTATTATTGTAGGATGACTAGGCTGAGCCTGAGGGAGGAGTCAAACACACCATCAGTCATGAATCCCTGTGTGCCCATAAGAGATCTAAGTCCAGCCAATCTTGAATTCCTTTCTATTCTTAACTCCTGTTAATTTCCCTTGACCATTAGTGGTTCAGATTCTTGTAGAGAGTTTAAATCTTGTAATAAATCTTTATTTAACATCTACTTGTTCAGAATGATTCATGGTTATAACAGGACCTAACAGGGGATGCTTATGGTGGGTCCTCGTAGTTATGGCTGTTACAACATCCCTGCAATCACAAGATTGCAAGTTGGGCACTTAGTGACTGGTTTGCAATTATGACAGTGGTTCCCAATCTTTCCGGCTTCATGGGCCTGTGGCAATGGGAGCGGGGAGGTTTTTACGTACACAACCTAGATCCCGTGTATGTGCAAATGAAGCTTTGCAGGCTCACTCACCACTTGCATGGTCTGGGTCCCAACAGTTTGTGGACTGGGAGTTGAAGGTACCCCTGAGTTATAATGTTGCAGCTTCCTGCGGTCACAATTGCCATTTGTAATTTTCACTGGTGGCTTCCAAGCAAAGTCAGTGGGGAAGCCAGCAGGAGATTGCAAATGGTAATCGTGACATTGTAGCAACCGACCATGCAGGATTTGCTTAGCGATGGTAACTGGAACTGCTGTCCTAACTCGGCATGGTCACATGACATCATGTTTTATAATTGCGATGCTTGGTGTCAGAGTTGCCAATCTCAATTACCGATGGTAAGCGCCGACTATCTGTAGTTGTTCAACTGCTACAAGAAGATTACTGTTCAAGGTTATACAGTTGACTTTTTCTTCAGCATTGGCTGACAAATATTCTTCAACCAAAAAGTTAAAACTGAAAATATATTATTCCACTTTGATAGATGGAAAAATGGTAGACAATTTTAAAGTGTGCAAATGTTAGCAGAAAGGTAGCAGATTGTGTGTGGTCTCTTGTCAGGAATGATTGTCAAAAGAAACCAACAACTGCATGCTTAAGAATACGCTTCTGCCCATGTTGTTAGAGCTGAATATGGAGGGAGGAATTACTAAACAATAAATTGAATGCTGTGGCGGTGGGATATTTAAGAGGGAAGAAGAGATGGGGTGAAGAATTAATAGAGTTTGAATTAATGCAGATTGAATCCACAAATGAGATCCAGGATGAAGGATGGATGTGATTTGGTTATACGGAGAGTAAATTAAGACTGAATCAGGCTTTTTTCAGAAAGAGAATATGAGATCTTTACAGAATGAAAGGAAATGTATGAATGTATATATGGATTTGATGGAATCATGTATGGTTTGCATGAAAAGTATGGAGACCTATGGTAAACGTATTATCATAAATTACAATGAATTAGATTACTATGGGCTTATCTTGTACTTTTCCTTGCTTTCTACTCTTTTGCTTTGCATAATATTTTTTTATCCCACAAGACAATAACATGTTGAGTAGGTATTTGTACTTTATGCCGATATAAATTCATCTGTTAGCATATTCTCAATAGTCTTTCTAACATTAGAAATCAAGCTGAATTCAGTGCTGTTAAAGCAGGCGACATCTGGTTTTGTTTTCAACCATATATTTTTCCATCAGAAGTTTCAAAATTAACTTTTTTTTTTACTTTAAAACAATGCAGAGATAAACTTTCAAAATGCAAAAACCGCTTGAAAAATATAAAGAAATAAATCTGTGAGAAAATTATGGTGGGTAATTAAAAGTAGCAATAAAAGAAATAAATATTAGAAACATTTTAAATTGGCAGTAAAGAATAATGGTCTTGGAACCATCATAACCAAATATGACTTTGGATGGAAGGAGCAAATATGGACTCAGAATATAAGAGAAGGAAATATTTCAGATTTCCTTCTCCCAGATAACTCACAGGATTTATAAAGCTGAACCTAAAATGTCACTCCACTTTTGTCTGCTGAATTCAGACAAAGCAAAATAAATGTCGTTTGAAAATTTAACAATGTGGTGGTCAAATGAAGGAAATTTGTGCACAACACTGGATCTTTTTTTTTAATATTTTTCCCCTATCACAGTGTACTCTAACAAGGCTGAGTATGAGGCAAATGATGTCCTTATGTGGCTTAACTTTCCCTGCATTCTGGAGGGAAAATATTGATAACCATCAGTTACTGGGAAAAATCCAGGAAATTTTAAGGAATGTTTATTGAGTCTTTCTTTTTCTTTTTCTTTTCTTTCTTTCTTTTTCTTTTTTCTTTCTTTCTTTCTTTCTTTCTTTCTTTCTTTCTTTCTTTCTTTCTTTCTTTCTTTCTTTCTTTCCTTCCTTCCTTCCTTCCTTCCTTCCTACCTACCTACCTTCTTTTTCTACCTACCTTCTCCTTCCTTTTCTTTCTTCCTTTCTTTCTGGGCCCGTGGGGGAGGGCCTTCTCTGTGGCTGCCCCAGCTCTCTGGAACCAGTTACCTCCTGAGATCCGGACTACCCTCACCCTATTGGCCTTCCGGAAAGCGGTAAAGACCTGGCTTTTCCGGCAGGCCTGGGGCCGTTGATCTCGCTGTTGCAATCTTGCGAGATCCGGCCATGAATGGTGTGCATGGGCTTTTAATGTTTTTAAAATGTTTTTATAATGTTTTTAATAATTTTTCTATGTTCATTGTTCGCATTATTTCTGCTGTAAGCCGCCAAGAGTCCCTTGGGAGTTGGGCGGCATAGAAATGTGATAAATTAAATTAAATTAAATTAAATTTCCCTTCCTTCCTTCCTTCCTTCCTTCCTTCCTTCCTTCCTTCCTTCCTTCTTTCTCTTTCTTTTAACAACTGCCTAGAACCTTCACAATTGGATGGCATATAACCAGATAAAATACATACATACATACATAGCTTCTCCATTTGGAGATGGAAATTGCTATGTGGGAATGTCTCAATCCAAGTGAAAAAATGGTATTTCAGTTTTTCCTAAAAATAAAGTAGAAGCCTAGGACCAGATTTTAAGGAGTAGCAAAATATTCAATTTCATCAGCTCCCATCCTGCTGTCTTCACTCAATTTTCTTTGCAATGATTCTAATAATACTTTTCCTACTTATACAACAGCCTAGGCCCGTGATGCCAAACCTACGGCACATGTGCCAGAAGTGGCATGCAGCGCCCTCTCTGATGGCACGCAAGCCGTCACCCCAGTTCAGCTCTGCTGTGTATGTGCATGCAGCTCCTGCCCAGCCAGCTGGTCTTCGGGTCTCTGCCACGCATGGGGGGGGGGGGTGAAGGGCGATGCACGCATGTGCAGGATGCATGTGGGGGCCATGCACGCATGCGTAGGGGATAGGCTGCATACGCATGGGCTGCATGCGCATGCATAGAGGGTGGGTCGCATGCATGTGGACCACATGCATTGCATTTTGGGGGTTCGGGCACACTTTGGGCACTCGGTCTGGAAAAGGTTAGCCATCACTGGCCTAGGCTTACAACTGAAGGCCTCTTCAAGTGCTTCAATTGCTATGTTTTTCCTTTCTTATTTCTGCAATGTGCAATCTTTGTTCCTGTAGGTTTACCCGGGAAGCAGCCAAAGACTGTTCGGTGCTGCAGCAGCAAATCCCGGCTGGCACTATCATAGAAATTGCTGTTGGACACCTCCATTATAAGCCAAAGTTCTGGCCAGAACCTGAAAAGTTTATTCCTGAGAGGTACATGGGCTTATTGTTCAAATCACAATGTTAAAACTGCCAAATCGTAATATCATTTATTGGGCAGATAACAACAACAACAATAAAGAACTGGGAGGCACAATTACACATATTGCAAAATGCGTACCCTCCCACAGAACACGATATAGCTACTCCTCAACCGGTCCCACCGCAATTGGGAGCAGAATTTCTGATGCTAAGCTAGGCAGTTGTTAAGTAAATCACACCCAGTTTTATGACCTTTTTTTTTGTTGTTGTTGCTATGGCTCTTAAGCGGACTACTGCAATTAAATGAATTGCGTGGTCATTAAATGAATCTGGCTCCCCCCCCCCACATTGACTTTGCTTGTTGGAAGCCTCTGGAAAGATACCCAAATGGCGATCACATGACCCTGGAACGCTGCAACCATCATAAGTACATGCCAGTTGCCAAGTTCACAAATTTTGATCATGTGACCATGGGGATGGTGCGATGGTCATAAGCGCAATGTGACCAATTCCAAGTCACTTACAAGTACCATTATAATTTCAAATGGTCACTAAATGAATGATTGTAAGTCATGAACTACCTATATATAAATAGGACTATGTCTTAATCATCGAGCAAGCCATTTGATGCCTACCCAACGTTTTAAAATGGAAAATGCAATATTTTCTTGCCCACAGATTTATATTTTAATTTTCCCCGCAGATTCACGGCTGAGGCTATGCAGCAGCAACATCCCTTTGCTTATCTGCCCTTTGGGGCAGGTCCTCGTGGCTGCATTGGCATGAAGTTGGCCTTGATGACAATAAAAATTGCACTGTTAAGAATTTTGCAAAGGTTCATGTTCAAAACCTGCCCTGAGACCCAGGTTTGTGCCTGTTTTTACTTCTTGGAGAAGATGGTAACATGCAAAAAAAGAAAAAAGGCAAACTAGAGGGTGGGGGAAGAATTGCTTTTCATTTCTCTTCGGTATGAATGCATAGACCTATAACTAATTCCCCTGAATCCCCAACACAGCATGCAACATATGGGGCCACCAAGGCTTCCTGCTTGATATATATATTTGAAGCTCATCTTTTGCTTTGTGTTCATTTTATACATACATACATACATACATACATACATACATACATACATATATCTTTTCTATCTATATAAAAAAGGTTGCATGTATGTATGTTCTAGCATAACTCTGGAATGCCTCGAGCAATTTCAACCAAATTTGGTGTGCAGATGACTTACTATCTGGGAACAAATACTGTGGGGGTAAGACACCTTTGGTGTGTGTGTGTTTGTTCCAGCATATCTGTGGAACGCCTGGGCTGTTAAGGAGAGCGAGCGCAGCATCCTAGAGTGGCAATTGTTTGTGATGTCAGTTCCTTCACAGCTTCCTCTGGAAAGGCAGCCATGACGTTCTCCCTCCAGTGGAGGAATGGGGAATATATATGAACACAATGAACACAAAGCAAAATATGAGCTTCAGGTATATATATCAAGCAGGAAGCCTTGGTGGCCCCATATGTTGGATGCTGCTTCAAGTACCTCTTATGCTTCCAATAAGAGTCTATAGACCAGGAGTGAGTAACTATGAATTCTTTACATCTGTAAACTTCAACATAGTTGGTTCAGGAATTTGGGAGTTGAAGTTCACAGGTCGTAAAGGTGCCACAGTTGCCCATTCCTGCTCTAGATGTTACAGGCCATTGTTAGAAAATAAAACAGTGGGTAGTTGCAATTCAGCATTTTCTTTGCCTCCTGGAGTATGGGAACTTTGTATGGCAGCCTTTTTGTGGGAGGGCCCAAAACCTCCGTTGTGTGAACCCAACCAATGAGCCTCTTATTTATTTTCTGCTGCCTAAATCATTTTGTTGAAATGAAGCTGATACCTGGATTCAGACTGTTAATTCTAAGGTGCAAATTACACAATTTGTGGAGTAGATAGTACAGAATTGCTCCTTTAAAAAAAAAAATCCATTATATGGAAGGATCAAAAGAGCAATCTTTTGGGCATCTGCCCTTTTTTCAGCATTTTCAAATTCGAAAATGCTGTGCGCGTGCGTGAGCAAATGTGCACATGCCCGAACCCCCCCAAATGCGTGTACGGCCCCTGCATGCCCCCCCCGTTCTGCCCTCTTGCACGCTCCCTGCCACCCATACATCTGTGTGCCCCCCCACATGCGCCCCACCCCCATGCACCCCCATATGCGCCTTGCCCCCCTTCATGTGTGCATGCCCCCCCCTGCGTATGCGCAGCAGAGAACCGAAGACCAGCTGGCCAGCGGGAGGTACACATGCATGTGTGGTGGAGTTGAACTGGGGCAATGGCTTGCGTGCCATCAGAGAGGATGCTGCGTGCCACCTCCACATGTGCTATAGGTTCATGGTATATAGTGTGCCATAGGTTCATGGGTATAGAGCATTCCCTTTCCTATATTAAAAAAGCTTCTTAACTTGCTTTGCATTTTGTTTCTTCACCCTCTTCCCAGATCCCTTTGCAGGTCAAATCTCACAGCACACTAGGACCACGGGATGGTGTCTTCATCAAGATTGTTCCTCGTTAAGATAGTCGCATCCTCCCATTCCTTTTTCGGAAGCTTTGGCTTTCCTCATACTGAGAACCTATTTGTAACATGGAAAAACCTGTTAAAGGCACCAAATCTCAGTCTGCCTTCTAGCCTTAGTCAACTTATAATGCTAAATTCCAAAGACTGTTAAACTTCTACGCTTGCAAACTTAACCTTTAGTGCCTGATATGCATCTAAGCTTTGAAAGCATATGTTTTGTGGAGATATGCTGTGTGGAGGGGATATTTGCTAATAATGAAAGCAGGATGCTCATAAAATAAACTCTTTTAGCTGTTGTTAAAAAAATATATTTTTTAATTTTTTTAAAATTCAGGCTGTTATAATTGGTCAGTCATCAGCTTAGCCTCTATTTTCTCTTGTTGTTCCTCTCCTGTCTAAGATTTACCTGGGCAATTCTGCAGCCCAAGGTGTTAACTGACAATCTGGAATTTAAGTGTTTTGCCTTTCTTCCAAACAGTCCTCTCCAATCCAGTTCTCTATCCACCTGATAGCTTATAACCTTTTTCACCTTCTGGCTTGGTTAATGGCAATTCATAATAACAGTGAGAACTAGAAATAAAATGCACTGCAGTTATTTATATAACATGTTCTAAAAAAATTGTTCCAAGGAATTCATATTTTATATCAGCTGAAAATGGAGATTTTCCAATATCCTCCCCCCAGGAGTGGGGAGGAAATGGGGATTTTGCAGTATCCTTCCCCTGCCACGCCCACCAAGCCACACCACGCCCACAGAACCGGTAGTAAAAAAATTCAGATTTCACCACTGCTGTGGACCAATGGACTGGGGGTTAGGGACCCTCGTTTTAAAAAAAGAAAACTGCTTTTATCATCTTAAAGAATGTGTTTTGTATGGAAACTTTTTTAAACTATTCTTGTTGATTGTTAAATGTTAGACCTTGTATGTATAGTTTAATTCCTATGAATATATAGATAGTCCTCAACTTACAACCACATTTGGGGCCAGAATTTCCACTGCTAAGCAAGGCAGTTATTAAGTGAATCTTGGTCCATTTTATGACCTTTTTTGCCACAGGTCAGTGAGTCAATGTAATTGTTAAGTGAATCCTTACAGCAATTGGGCAAATTAGGTCCCCCCACTCCCCATTGACTTTGCTTGTTGAAAGCCAGCTTGGTGAATGGCAGAAGCCAATCACATGACCCCAGGATATTGTAAATATTGGTTGCCAATTGTCTGAATTTTGATTACATGACTGTGGGGGATGTTGTGATGGTTTGTAAGTGTGAGCACTGATCGTAAGTCACTTTTTTTCAATGCTGTTATAACTCTATGAACAGTCACTAAACAAATGGTTATAAATTGAGAACTGCCTGTATTTATTTCACATGTAGAAAATAAAAGGATTCTAAAACCACTTGTAAACTTGCTTTATTACAGTTATAATCTGTATACTGATTAAAAAAATTCCATCCTTAGAAACAAATAGCCCTACAGGCCAGCTACCTGCATTCTGTAGTGTAAATCAGTGTACTTACTAGTGTTGTTACCTCATAACACTCTTATTTATCTGCAAAATTTCCTGGGTTTGCAGTCTACTACAGCTATTAAGATTCTCAGACTTCACTTTCAAAATGAGCCCGCCCTGATTTGGTACAGTGTTGAAACTTCCAACATACATAACCATTAAAACTTTTTTAAAAAACCCTTGGTGGCTTTTAAATCACAGATAGTAATTTCTTTATATTATTTGTTATAAGGCATCTATCTTGAGATTTTCAGCAAACAATAAAGCGAACTTAAATACATGTAAACTTTATAGCATCAACCCATAAGTTACACTCAGGGAAAGCAGCTATTTTGGGAAGAATGGTTCCTCAAGGTAAAATCAGATATCTATCTGAAGCACAAAAACCATAAAGAGTTTTACAGCTGTAGCTAGATATGGTTTGCTTCCAAGAGTTTCATTACAGACCTGCGAAACTCGGTATAGGACCCATTCAACTACATTCATCATATTGTCACGAAAGGGCTGTATCTTGAAGTTTCAATAGCACATGATTAAGTCACCACAGGCAACTATATATCCATTGAGATGCAACAAAATGATATTATCTAATACAACCAAACAAGGCTTCTTTTGCTAAAGTTTATTTAAGCAGACGGCAGGTTCTTAAGCCACATTCCCAACACATGTTTTATATCCAAAATCTAAAAATTTAAAAAAGTTAGACCCTAGTGACAGGAGATGCAAGGATAATTTTTTTTGTATCATTATATACAATGATATACAGTGATATACATATCACTGTTTCAAAGAGGAAGCACAAGAGTTAGCAAAGTAAAGCAGAAAAAAACGCTACAATAGCATTCCTCAACCTGATGTTTTACAGCTGTTTAGGGCTATAATTCTGGAATTCCATGTTGAGTGAGTATTCTGCAGTCATATACAAGTTTAAAAAAAGATACTACAAAAAGACGTAAAAAAGTATTTATTTTTAGAATCTAAATGACAGATTTATGTGGTTCATATGGAGTGTCAAGATGCAGACAAAGGTAATTGATCTGAAGGTTTTCTCCACCCTTATGCCCTTGGAAAGATGGAACAGCATTGAAAGAGATTGTATTAATACTAAATATTAAAATCTGCAAAAAACAATAGAACTGTTTCAAATAGAACATTAGAAATTACTAAAATCAGTGCTTCATGCGGGCTCGTAATATTATCTGGTATTTAGAGATATTAATGCTTCAGATCTAAGATTGTAAAATTGTTTCTGAACAAGTATGAGTGAGCACACCACATCTCTGAGAATAAGGCACATATTCATAATACACTGCCTTATGTACCTACGGGGTGTATATATATATATATACACGCCTGTCCCAAAGCAGCTTTTCAAACCACTGCAGACCTATAATGTCGCAATTAATGCAAAGGGGTGAGGTGGGGGATATTTTTTAAGGCTAAGCATTATGTGTGTTGCTCTTCTAAGAAAATCTAGTCAATGAGTCATTGATGATTCCACTGATTAAATTGCCCCATTGAATACAAAAGCACCATCTTGGATTTTACATGACATATAGCTATATCAGAACAAGTATAATCGAAGCAAAAATTACTCCTTGAGAAAGCAGTAATGTCTCTTCTTTAAAAAAGCACTTAACATTCATAGATCTATTGAGCTTCGACAGTAAAAATTAAGTCTGCTTTTTATATTTATGATGCCCAATTGCAGAGGGAAGGGGAAGAGAAAGGACATCTTTTTAATCTATTAAAAACTTGTTTAAAATTCACTCAACAAAATGCTGATATTGCTAACGTGACAGGCTAAGATCTTCAATGGCCATCCAGAAAGTAGCTCATTTAGTAGTGTGTTAAACAGCAATACACGGTCTACTCACAAATTTAATTTTTGTATTCAATGAGGTATTCTGGATAAATCTGGTGCTTCTCAAAAATGACAAAAATGGATGGATTCAGGAGACTGTTCACACAGCTGTTATAGAAAAGACTGCTCTGGTTATTTTTGGCAGGGGGGCGGAGATAGGAAGAGTTGCCAGTTGTAAAATCTCCCACCAATACTTTGGCGAGAAACATGGTCTTGATAGAAGAACTTACTCCGCTGTAGTTATCAGAATATGCAGCATCCCTTGCAAAGTAACTTCCTATAAAGAAGAAAGACATAAGGAAAAAGAGACCACACTACAAATTCAACAAAATTGTAGTGTATTTAGTGGTTTTAATGCCAAACAAGGATTGGGAAGACCAACATTCAAATCCATACTGGTTTGGACCAGTCACTACATCTCAGCTCCATCCACCTTGGGGAGGATAAAACTGGAGAAAAAGATGATGTGGCCAGCCTAACCTTCTGGATACCATGATATAAATGCAGCAAATAAATTAATATTAAAATTTGGAAATCATTTATGGTCTTCAAGCAGGACCAGGCTAGCCCCAGAACAGCTGGATCAGCATAATCCAAAGGAGGAACTGAACCTTCCATACCTTTGAATTTTTGCGCATACTATATCTAGGGCAGAGGAGTTTTTTCTGCTAAATACTACATCTTTTTTTAACCAGATGCCCTTCAGATATGTTAATGTCAACATCCATTATTTCTAGCCAATATAGTCATTGAAGACAGATACTAGAACCCAATTCAACAATATCTGGATGGTCAGAGTTCCCCATTCATTTTTGCTAACGCCCGAGTCCAAATAAATGGTACAGAAATATAGGAAGTGTATCAACTTCAATTAAATTATTATGCACAAAACACCATAGAAGTTACCTTTGCCATAAGCTGTACCATGAACACCACAGATCCTCCAATCAAAATTCTGCTGGCAGATGGCATCAACATGGTTTTTACTTGTTCCATGAAACAGAAGCCTTTCATCTACATCCTTTCCCCCATTTGCCTTCTTCATTTGTTCTTTCTGCCTATAAACATGAAAAAGAATATGGCACAAATACAATCATGGGAAAATAAAATAAGAAAAAGGGGGATACCTGATGCTAAGAATCCTACCCAGATATTGAACTCTCTTAATCAGTATTTCTCAACCTCAGTACCTTTTTAAAATACCTGAACTTCAACTCTCAGAATTCCCCAGTCAGCACAGTTGGCTAGGGAATTCTGGGAACTGAAGTTCACACATCTTAAAGTTGCAGAGGTTGAGAAATACTGCAGTTAATTGTTGTGACCTACCAGTGGCTAGCGGCAGACTCAGACAGTGAGGAGGTTGGGGAGGAACATGGAGTCCAGGAACAGTCCTGGAGTCTGGGGAAGGCTCTGATGAGTGCTCTGCATTGGAGGCAGAGATGGGGTCAGGGCCGTCTGACAGTTGTCAGCTGCCTTCGGAGTCAGACATCAGTGGGGTAGAAGAACAGCTGGAGCCTGTTCCCAGTGTGTGCATGTGCAGAGCTGCCAGGAGAGGGGGACAGCTAAGGAACAAGGGTCGACTCAGGAGTAAAGGCACAGGTGGATGGTGAACGGCCCCTCCCATAGGGAATAAAGAGGAGTGAAAGGGGAGGGGAGTTTGCAGGAGACAATTAGTTCAATTCATTAGAGTGAAAGATCTGTTCCTGACTTCTTGCCAAGTATTGTCTGCTACAGAGTGGCGTTTGGAAGATATCGGCCTGGCAGCTCTCCAAGCCTGATAAAAGTCTATAGATGTGAAATCTCTTGAAAGACTGTTGGCCGGGACTTTGCTGGAAAGGAATTCCCTTTAAATTAAAGAAAAGGGGTTTTATCGGGACAAGGAGTTGGCTTTGTGCTTTTGGGAAGCCTAGGTCAAAACATTAATGATGTCCTGTTCTAGGGATGAACACTAATGGATGGTAGACTCCATAAGAGAAGCTGGGTTCTTGTCCTCTGTGGTGGCCTCTGTAGCTTGGAATGTCTCAGGACACGTGGTCTTTAGAATTCAGATGTCAGCAGCTAAATTAATGAAAAGAGTAAGAGTTTTCTATTTTGCTTATTCTGATCATCTTCCATTAGTTAGACTTAGCTTTCTCCAACATTTTGCTAGCCAAATGTATTTGAACCCCACCCAAAGAGATGAGCCATGCTTGCTGAGGCTAATCAAAGCTAATACTCAAGAGATTGGGAGAATGTGGATCCAACCTAGTATCTACTAGTTTTTAGGTGCTAAAAGTTCTGCTAATTCTGGAAGCTTTTTCACTTTTTTAAATATATTGTCTAATCATGATCAAAAGACAAATTAGAGATGTCAAACTAGTAAATCAAATGTATTTTACTACAACCCAACAGGGAAGAAAAAGATTCGGCAAATACAGTACATATACTTTCATATATCTTCATAATTTTTCATGATTTAATTCTTGCCCCCTTGATTAGTTGCCCCAAAATTACAGAGTTAAGAGGGGATAAAAAAAATCTGCAGTGGAAAAACTGCTGTTTCAATGTCTTGCTCATCTTTTTGAAATGACTTCTCCTTGGCATTAGTCTTCCCCTTTCGATTTTCCCTTCCACTATGAAAAATGTTTCATTCTCTTTGGACTCCTGGATTTGGAAACAAATCAGAAACCAAGCTAACATATAAACATATATAAATGTTATATCTGTCTATAAACAGGTATAGAGAGAGATCAAGACAATCTGCCTAACAAATCAACAAGAACTTCAGGGCCACTCTGCATATACCTTTTTCCTGCCTATAGACCAGGGATGGCGAACCTTTTCAGCACTGAGTGCCGAAAAGGGAGCACGTGCGCCTGGGCCGCAACCCAGAAGAGGAGCTGCCCAAAAATGAACTTCTGGTTCTAGCTACTGAACTTCCAGTTTCAGCCAACTGCTCTTCCGGGTTTTTGGCATGCATGCATATGCGACGATCAGCTGGCTGGCGCGCATGTTCACACAAGAAAATGGAAGACTAGCTCATCTAGTTTCTAGCACTGCCACATGCAAAAAGGCCAGCTGATTGTCGCGCGCTCATGCACGCCAGAAACCTGAAAGAGGAATGGGCGACGCCATGCATACCAGGCGACATGGTTCCGTGTGCCACTTTGGGCATGCGTGAAATAGGTTCGCCATCACGGCTATAGACAGATGGTGTGACAGCAAGAACAGAGCAGCTTTTTATTGGGACTAGAAAGATCCACAAATATGCTATTTCCATGAAATGTTGTTGTGGGGAGGGAATCGTAGTTCATCATGCTTTGGTAAAATAAAGAAAGCCATGTATTCTGGCATTTGTTTTCCAATGTATCAAACAGAAAAGGGTGCAAGGGAGACATCAAAACTCAGAATGTACAGTTTTTTATTTTCTCAGTGATTATTGTTTCCATAAAATTCTGAAAACTGAAGTTGAATCAAATATTTTTATATGTTAGCTTGGTTTCTTATTTGGGGTGTTTCCAAACCCAGGCTTGCTTTCTTCATATCATACCTCCTTTATACATCTGTCAGACCTGGAAGCCATCTTTTACAGTTGGGCCTTCAGGCCTGCCACATTTTCTACTGTGGGAAAATGAGAGCGGGGGATTGTATAGAGTCAAAATAACATTCTTTTCTCAGAGAGTCAAGGCCACAGTGCCCTGCAGCTGCCATGAGGGGACTGGGAGGTATCTTCAGTTTTGGATGGGGCCCGATTGGATCATGTGATGGACATGTGGATTCTGGACAGGGACTTGAACTTTCTTTTGGTTGGGGAAAATCTGGAAGCTTTCAGATTCGGGTTTTCCCAGATGTGCCAATATGATATCTTCAATAAAATGGAACTTGGAGGAAATTCACGCCTCAGAGTCTTCTTTCATTGGGGGTGTTACTTGGAACCCTGACAACATCATTTACAAAGAGAGGTTTTAGAAATATTTTCATTGTTCAGAAAAATATCTTCAAAAGAAAAACTTCTTCCCCTTCGAGTCTTCAATATGTATCCCGCAGACTCCTTCTCTGACTACAGAGCTCTTTTTCTCTCTACTTGCAACACGTAGTAGTCCCATGAATTGTGCTCCTTAATCTAAGTCAGTGTTTTTCAACTCCAGATGTGTGAACTTTAACTCCATCACGTCTATCATCCACATCCCAAAGGTGCTTTTCAAAAAGCAAATGGACTTTCTTGGGTTTTTTCTTTGAAGATACTTCGCTTGTCATCCAAGAAGCTTCTTTAGTTCTTTAACTCCCACAATTTTCTGGGAGTTAAAAGTCTAGGCATCTGAACATTGCCAAGACTGTGAAACATTGTTCTAAGTTAACACCCCCAAGTCTTCCTCAAGCATGATAATTTTCATGTTACAGCTAGCAAATGGATTTTCTACTTGGTCCAATAAGCAACATTTGCACTATGATAAAGGAAAGCTTTCACACTACCGGGGATAAGATATGACAAACAAAATGAACATTTTGCCACAAAAAAGAACTCTGTTTACACATTCCAGGAACTGGAGATAACCACTATACATGAAGACAGAAGCTCTCAACCATATAATTAGCTATGTGACCATCAGAGAGTAGTCCCCAAAGAGTAGGAAAGAGTTAAATTCTCTGCTCCTTGGTGTGACAATACAACCATGATCAACCCTCAGTACTTTGAATTTAAACAACACTGAAAAATTCAGAAATTCTCCTTTAATCCAGCATTCTACTATGCAACAGAAACACGAAGCTTTTGAAAAAAATCAATTTCAGAGAAGCCAATGACAACAGTGGAGCCGGTTTGCACGTACCACTGAAAAACTTCCCAAAGAGACGCATTCTGGATTCTTTTGATGGCCGATATTGTGACCCTGGGCAGCGTGCGCTGAAAGTTAGTCTGGACTTTTACGTACTCGCTGGAGGATGGAAGGAGATTGATCAGCTGCAAAGGGGGGAAAAAGGGTATAAACATGGGTTACAAAAATGGGAGGGAAATTTAATATACGCCGTAAAATTCAAAATGAAAGTTATCTGCTCTGATAATCAAGCAAAACCAAGTCACAGAATCGTTGGGCGTTCACTGATTAGGGAAGATGAGAGGAGGAAGACTTAGATCTAAGTGTTGAATCATCTTCATACTCTTTGAGTATACTTGCCAAGGATGATCAAGCCAGGACAGTGATGGCTAACCTTTTTCTCGTGTGCTGAAAGCGCGTGTGTGCGCACCCATAATGTAATGCATGCATGACACACACCCCGCACATGCATGTGCGACCCCCCCCACATGCGCCCTGCCCCCACCGTGCATGGCAGAGACCCGAAAACCAGCTGGCCGGCAGGAGTCACATGCACATGCCAGTGGTGGGTTGCTCCTGGTTCTGCCATGTTCTATAGAACCAGTAGTAAAATTAGCGGGAGGCTCCGCCTACCTGCCTGGACATCATAAATAATGATCTGAGCATGCGGAGAAGCTTCTGCGCATGTACAGAAATGTGCATGCACGCACGGCCCCATTGCGAGCAGGTAGTAAAGATAAGTAGGTGAGCCGAGGTGGCGCAGTGGTTAGAGTGCAGTATGGCAGCTACTTCAGCTGACTGCTAGTTCAGCAGATGAGCAGATCAAATCTCACCGGCTCAAGGTTGACTCAGCCTTCCATCCTTCCGAGGTGGGTAAAATGAGGACCCAGATAGTTGGGGGCAATATGCTATTTTAGTATACTGTCTTTGGTGTAAGCAGCCCAGAGTCCTCGGAGAGTGGGCGGTATAGAAATATGAATAATAAAATAAATTAATTAATTAAATAAATAAGTAGAACCCACCCCTGGCGCATGTGCGGTGGAACTGAGCTGGGCCAATGGCTCGCTTGCCTGCAAAGAGTGATCTGTGTGCCACCTGTGGCATGCGTGCCATAGGTTCGCCATCACAGACCTAAGACAATGAGCCATCCTCCTGCATATTCCTCTCACAATGCTATGTTTAAATCAGTGTCCACATTTAATCCTGATGCTGAATAGCACTTCAAATAGCAAGAGGATAATGTCTCTCTGGTTCAAGAAGTTAAAAGATCTGAACTCTCTGAGAATTGAATTTCCTCTCTCTGCCTAGTGACTACCTAGAAGAAAAACCACAGAAATTTCTAACAAGTTCTTTCTTGTTTCTCGAGGGTTTAGCAACTGCCCTACCTAAATGAAGTTGTAGAACAACATCTGATCCAGCTTGGGCCTATTCTGAGTTCTCCCAGTGTCTGATTCCCAACAGGTCATTTTGAAAAATAGGAACTTTTATTTTACTCATAAGATTTATGTTATACCACTTCAGTCTGGGTGACTCTAAGCAATATACAGTGTGAAATACAGAAAAAACATATGATGTGTCCTGCTGCTAAAATATTTAAAAAGACTACCGTATTTTTCAGACTATAAGACGCACCGGAGTAAAGACACACTAAGATTTCAAAAAGGAAAACAAGAAAAAAAAATAGTTTTTGACCTCCGTGCGTCCGGTTTTTGCCCTCCCTGGCCCCCAGGAGCACTCTGCAGGCCTCCCAAACCCTCTGTGTGCCCCTTTTTGGTGAAAATGGGGCACACTGGGGGAGGGGTTAAGGAGGCCAAAAATTGCTGTATTCGGTGTATAAGACGCACAAACATTTCCACCCTCTTTTAGGGGGGGAGGGAAATGTGTCTTATACTCCAAAAAGTACGGTACATGAAATATAACAACTTTAGATGAAACAGCTTCCTCAGGGCCAACACATTCAATTTCTGAAGGCCCTCTGAAGCAACAAAAACTTTTAAAAAGTCTTTAGTAGGCTTAAAAATGGGGCTAATCTACTTTGGGGTCCATGACATTCAAAAGGATGGAAGGAAGCTCCCACAGGAAATCCCCATCTCTGTGACTGCCAAATCAGTAGGAGGAGGCCTTCATTCTCTCTTTCCTCAGGCTTAGCTGACTTGCTCTGAGAAAGGTGTCGTTGCAGAGTTGCTTATTTCATGGTTAATTGCCTTATATAGGACTCTCACTTCAGTTTCAATCCAACATCAACCCCATGATATAGATTAGGCCAGAAATCAAGTAGGTTGGCCTCAAATCACTCTGTAGGCATCCTTCCCATATGAAGAAGCCTTTAGCCTCAGTCTTTCCAGCACAGCATAATTCTGACCTTAGCCACCAATTTCATTCCTTGTTTCTGTAACCTACTTATCATCAAGCTACATTACTCTTTATTTTATAGAGATTGAGAAGGCAGAAGAAGAGTTAATTGAAGACACAAATTCACCCTTATTCACATTACTGGATCTGAGTTTTGTGGCTGATATGAAATTTTCCATTGCTGGTGTTTACTGGACTGATAATTTAAATTTTATTAGAGTACACTCTCTGATAACACCCTCACACAGAGAAAGAGGTAGAATAAAAACTTCTTACTTCCTCAAAACATGCATTAAAGAATTCAAACAAAACATTCAAAATAAAGGATTAATAAAATCAGAATAATGATGGGCTATAAAAGCAGAACCTGCCGAACATTCTGAGTTGAATGACTGTACTGGGAATATAGAACCATCTACTAATTTAGTAAAACCTACCTTATATCCCAGTTCTGGTAAAGCTGTCTGGTCCCAGTGAGGTGGAATGTTTGTAGCGCTTCCCTTTGATTGCTCTGTTTTGCTTGTAAATAAAGAGATTGCAGAATTAATCAACATTCTCTTTTATATAATGCAAAGAAAAAAAATATTCATCAAGTAAAGTCAAGGAATTCTGATTCGGAATGTGACTTTGGAGCAAGAATGAAGGAGGGGAAATTGAAGTAACCAGCAATACTTTGAGTGATGTGTGAGTGAGCTTCTTTTCTTATTCTTGGTCTATATTGAGAGCACTTAGTTTTATCCCCACCTAAAATGCACATTAAGAAAACAGGCAAAAATCTGACCACACCATCATGGCTGTCATTTAGAAAGAACTTTTTTTTAAAAAAAAAACCAATCCTGTGATTATCCTTGAGTTCCAGTGCACCTCATTATCTATTCTTGAACTTTGAGTTCTGCACTAGCTTTCTCTTCA
This sequence comes from Pituophis catenifer annectens, assembly GCF_029215685.1. Lineage (NCBI taxonomy): Eukaryota > Metazoa > Chordata > Lepidosauria > Squamata > Colubridae > Pituophis > Pituophis catenifer. The sequence goes on along the minus strand of NW_027256887.1, from coordinate 69,500,662 downwards.
GGCCATGCAGATAGTGGGTATGTCATAATAGTCATTTCTGTCCTTTTTTCTTGGCTTAAACTGGCTTTCCTCAAACTTCTGGCCTCCCATTTCTGCAGAATTGACAACTTGCTAGGAATTTTACTGGTGTTAGACCAGTATCTTGGGAGGAACCAGATTGGGGAAATCAATCAGGATGGTCTGTAAAATGTACTACTCTGGACTAATGGAAACCCAAGGAAAAACATAATGTTCTAGAGATCTAGACACATACAGAAGCACATACATTACTTTCCAAATTACGAACCAAATTATGAAGTCACACCCCCCCCCCCACACACACAAAAACTAGTCACCAACCTGCTTTTCTTTTTCTCCACATCTTCCGTAGACACAAACCTAGGCCGTCTACAAACATTTCTTTCTGTGTGATATTTGAGGTTTTTCTGTTTCATGGCTGAAAAATGCCCACATAAACATCTCTCAAAACATTGAATTTGTGCCTTAAGAATGAAAACAAAATCTGTCTAGGATCCTAGCTGGATTCTAAGAAGGTGAAACACTAGGCAGAACAAAGCTCGCCCTTATCTAGACCAGATAAGAGCAATGCAAGAGGGGCTGTGACTACCTTTTTTTAAACCACTGACATCAAGCTTTCAAAGAGCCCCTTTTTTGTTCTCCAGCTTCTCTTGAAACTCTTACATGTTGCACGTTTTGTAGGCATCCTTCTGCCTACAAAATATCAAATGTGCTTCTGGTCCCAAATATTGCTTATCTTTATCTAAGGCATGTTAAACCCCCTTCTGCCCACTGATCTGACTTACCAAGTTTCCAATTTGATGTTTAATTGAAAATTGGTGTAAATAAAAATCTATCCTTAAAATCAAGCGGAAAGTCAAGGTGACCTAGCCTTACCTGCTTATCTCAAAACTCCTTACTATATTCAAAAAATATTTTATTAACCAAGACATCAAAGGATCCAAGTTGACTTATTCTCTTTCTTATACAATCCTGATTCCAAATTATATTAATGCTTTAAAGATCAAAGTTATTTGTCAAGCAAGGCCACTCAAGCAGAGACCCTCAGAACTCCTTTGCTTAGGAAACTACAAACTCAGATGATATTATCCATGAAATTGGGCCTAGAAGATGATCAAAATCAGTTGGACCTGATTAATAGAGATGTACGATTCACCAGCAATTCACACTGATATAATAGAGAGGGGTTTTTGGGGGGACTTTACATAACAGCTTTAACCACCTTAAACAGCTATGTTTAAGCCAGGTGCATAGTCATTCAATCACAGCACCTTTGTGAAGACCATTTGATTTGAAGACAAATTGCTTTCTATCACTATGTAATCCTACTCAATTTTACAACCAAACTGGGGACAATTTGAACATATCTTTGCGGGTAATGAGTAAGGATCTCGGGTGGCACAGTCTTTGAATGTAGTATTGCAGGCTAATTTTGCCAACAGCCTGGAGTTCAATCCTGACAGGATTCAAGGTTGACTCAACTTTCCATCCTTCCGAGGTTGGTAAAATGAGAACCCAAATTGTTAGGGGCAATATGCAAATAATGTTGACTTTGTGAACCACCCATTGTGTAAAGCACTATGGTGCGGTGTATAAGCCTAACTGCTGTTGCTAATGGAGCAATTCATAATTACTTGTTTGAAGCTCAGGACAGCCACAGCGACAATATCTGTATAAAACAAGGGAGTCTGAAGGGTTGGCTTGTTTGTTTGTTTTTGTGATGTATAATAATGATATTAGGTATCCTTAAGACCATGAAAAGGGCATTGAGGAAACAATTTCAAGAACCAGGATAACTTAATTATATCCAAGTTTATTAATACAAAATCTGCTTGCTTGATTTCTAATCAGATGGACCTTTCTTCCTAATAGACAATATTAGGCTAAAGGAACCAAATGTTATGGCCAAGGCAGATCAACATGGAGTTTTATCTGGTGCTATTTCCAAACAACTCATCTGATACAAGAGGGAAAACACACCTTTAAAATCAATCTCATAATTCTGGGTCCCAGCCGAGAACTTGAGGGTCGTAAATGCTTCAGACTGGTAGGCTTTCTCCAAGTCAAAGCTGGTCACAGTAGCAGCAGTATGATCATCATCCTGATACCACAGAACCAAACACAAGCATTTGCACATCACTCCAGAGAAATCTAGCTTCTTTGAATTTTGTTTTTTAAAAAAGGACTTCCTTAAGAATTAGGAATGAGTTATCTATTTCTAGATTGTTTAAAGCAGATTCAAATTTATGTTGGAAATACTGAAAACTTGAAGGGTCATTTTATCGTACTTGGTGGAGTTGTAAAAAAAAAAGAAAGCCAGAATATTTGGGTTTCAAACAACTTTATCAACTTTATTAATATAAAACCTTTTTCGGTTCAACTGAAACCGGGGGGGGGGTAATCTGTGACTCATGGATAGACAATTCGAGAAGTGTTTTGAAAGATTGTTTTTTTGTATATGGTAACTACTGTGATATTATATGCACAAAGATTGAAAGAATACCGACAATACACACAATGGAGGAATGGCTGGTGAAAACAATAAGAATTTGCAGAAATGGCAAAACTGACTTATTTAATTAGGAAAAAGACAACAATTGGATTCATAAGTGACTGGAAACACTTTATGAACTTTTTGTCGAAAACAGGGGGGAAAAAGAACCTGTGATTTATGGGTTTTGACCATTGGAAAGGGTAACTTTGGAAAGAAGGGGGCCGGTAACTATGGAGATAGGAAGTGACACACATGAAGGTAGCCAGTTAAAGATGCCACTTATTGTTCCTGGAGGAGAATCTAAACCAACTGTCAGTCTGCATAATGTATTTGCTGCTTAGCCCCAGCATTACTTCTCTATTGTAACCAATTGTCAGTGCAAGAGGTTGCCCCATTTTCTTCTCAATGCTGGAGGTGAAATTTACTCTTCCTGAACCTTCAATCCTTCCTCCATGAAAGAACAGAGAGCTACGACACTGGACAGGAAATCTTCTCCCTGGAGCAGGAAGAAATCTTAAAACCCTGTCTCCTAATTAGAAGTGGTTGAGCCTTCATTCTGGCTTCAATAAACAAGAATGATTAACAAATGAGAAGCAGTTTCTGGGAAGCAGTTTCCCCAGCTATCCATTTATTTCCAGCATTGTCCAGACTAAACTTAACAGCCAGGGATTTTGGATCCATATCTATTTTCGCATGGATCAGCCAGCATGTTTTAATTATACATGCTCAGTGGTGGGATTCAATTCTTTTTACTACTGGTTCTGTGGGCGTGGCTTGGTGGGCTTGGTGGGCATGGCAGGGGAAGGATACTGTAAAATCTCCATTCCCTCCCCACTCCAGGGGAAGGTTACTGCAAAATCCCCATTTCCTCCCAATCAGCTGGGACTCGGGAGGCAGGGAATAGATGGGGGCAGGGCTAGTCAGAGGTGGTATTTGCCGGTTCTCCGAACTACTCAAAATTTCCGCTACCGGTTCTCCAGAACCGGTCAGAACCTGCTGAATAACACCTCTGCATGTGATGGCCTTTATTCTGATACTGAAGCATCAAATATTACGCCCCAAATATTGCACACCATTTGTACCATCAGGCTTTCCTGATACCCATCATTTATAAAAATATTTATTGTAAGATGAAATTAAATTCAGCGTGTCACCTCTTGCAGTAAACGCCCACCTGTGATAGAGTTTAATTTTTATTGGTTGCCTCACTGCAGATTATGAGTGTTGAAGTGTGTTCCCTCATCTTTCCAACACCCTTTTAATTTGTTTGATGTTTTAAAAAAAACTTTTGATATTGATTTTTTTTTTGTTCTTGTTATTAAAGTTTCTATTTTGTACTGCTGTTTCTTAATTTCACTGCTTCTCTGTTTAGGTAACAAAGTTTTTCCAATACTGGTTAGAATTTCCATTGCTAAGCAAGGCAGCTGTTGAATGAGTTGCACCTGATTTTATGACCTTTTTTTGCCACGATTGTTAAGCAAATCACAATTATTAAGTGAATAGCATGGTTGTTTAGCAAACCAGTTGCCCCCATTGACTTTGCTTATTGGAAGTCAGCTGAGAAGGTCACAAATGGTGGCCAGAAAGCTGCAACTAACCTAACTCCATGCCAGTTGCCAAATTCCCAAATTATCATCAAATGATAATGGAGACACTGCGATAATTTTAAATGTGAGGACCAGTCATAGGTAACTTTTTCCACTGTGTTATAACTTTGAATGGCCACTAAATGAATGGTTGTGTAGTAAGTCAAGGCCTACCTGTAACTAATCTAGGTACTGCTCTTACACAGACCTATTCTGTCACTTTTTATGGAGGACCAGGTAGGATAACCCACCATTTATATGTTGCATTAATTTAGTAGTAAAAGAGGAAGCTGGATTTTTATTAAAGGTAAAAGGTAAAGGTTCCCCTCGCACATATGTGCTAGTCGTTCCCGACTCTAGGGGGCGGTGCTCATCTCCATTTCAAAGCTGAAGAGCCAGCGCTGCCCGAATATGTCTTTGTGGGCATGACTAAATGCCAAAGGCGCACGGAACGCTATTACCTTCCCACCAAAGGTGGTCCCTATTTTTCTACTTGCATTTTTTACGTGCTTTCGAACTGCTAGGTTGGCAGAACCTGGGACAGTAACGGGAGCTCACCCCGTTATGCGGCACTAGGGATTTGAACCACTGAACTGCCAACCTTTCGATCGACAAGCTCAGCATCTTAGCCACTGAGCCAAGAACAATATCAAAATTATCAAAAATATCAGAGTTATTAAAGGTACCAAAGTCATTAGGATACTATGCAGCTGTGCTTCTCTGGCTGGCTGGGAAACTATTGAAGTCCATTCATCTTAAAGTTGTTAAGGTTGAGAAACCTGCTGTACAGCATGAAGAAGATGACAACATGATTTCAATGTTAGTAAGGCTTACTTGCTTTCCGTATTCTTTCCATAGATTGTATTCGTCTTTCCAGTACCAGATCCAATCTGTTGTAAGAATATAGTGTGGAGGCTTGGTCACAGAAGATGGAGTGGAAAGCCTTCTAATTTTAGTAGAGCCCCATGTCATACTGGAGAAATTGAATTGGCTGAAGGATGCCTGCTCTGGTCCTCCCAAATGGAATACGCTGTGGACAATGGGATTTTAAAAAGATATATATATATATATTTATAAAAAAAATTGTTCTAGCCTATTTCAGTGATGGTAAACTATGACATGCCTGTCAAAAGTAACATACCACAACATTTTCGGTGACACATCAGCGTTCATTAATACCCAATGCTGAGTGCCACAGTTCAGGATGGCCTAGATGGGGGAGGGGGAGATAAGACTATGGTTTCTTTTCTCTTTGTCTCTGTCTCTCTCTGTCCTGTCTGTCTGTCTGTCTGTCTGTCCGTCCGTCCGTCCATCCATCCCTATCTACCTATCTACCTACCTACCTACCCATCCATCCATCCATCCCTATCTACCTATCTACCTATCTACCTACCTACCTACCTACCTATCTACCTACCTACCTACCTACCTATCTATCTACCTATCTACCTACCTATCTATCTATCTACCTATCTACCTACCTATTTACCTATCTATCTATCTACCTACCTACCTACCTGCCTACCTATCTATCCATCTATTTATCCCAAAACTAAATCTAAGAAATGAAATCTAGGATAAAGATGGATAGCTTTCAAAAATAGAGATGCTAAAGGAGAAATCCAGTAGCATAAAAAATTCAATCTGTAGTCATAAAAGAGACCATTTCTATGATACTTAAGCAACAAGCAACTGAAAGGACTTGTATCATTTTTATATTTATAACTTACATTGCATTTCATTAGTACAGCTTTATGTGCTAAGACTCTCAAACCTTGGATAGAACCAGGTTAATGATAAATACTCTATTATTACTTAGCTTGTATTTAAAACCAAATATTTGAAAATCTCCTCTTCCATTCTTCTCATTCTTCTCATCTTTGCAAACTCAAAGGAGGAGAAAGGAGAAATTCTCATTGATAAAACTCAAGATTAAATTGGGGCCAAATGAATTCTATACTGTTTTGTACTGACTTCATCAAAATCTTAAGTTTAACTTATATGATTATGAAAGTTGCATTATATGAAGCACGTAATCCACTTTCAGATTCTGCTTGCAGTAAATATATAGCAGCCCAATCCAGATTAGGATCTGCATATGGAATGAGATAAACCATTCCCTTACCTCCCCCACCCCCATTCTTCTTTAATATATTCCTCAGTGTCTGAGAAGAAAAACTCTACTGAAGAGAAACATTTTGCAAACAAAGAAGCTTGAGAGGAAAGATTTAGCTTTTCTCACTCACTTCCTATCTGTACCTGATTACTGTGTATTTAGTAAATGTAAATCCAGAAACAGAGTAAAGCAATATGGGATTTATGTATGATTGGAAGTATCAAGAATTGCACACATTTTGATCAGTGACGGCAAACCTTTTCAGCACCAAAGTGCCCAAAGTGGAACGTGCGTGCATGTGTGTGCGCATGCATGCCAGAGTGCAGGAAACCCAAATACCAGCTGGCCGGGGCGCATGTGTGCAGCAGCCAGTCTTCGGGTTTCTAGCATGCGCACGCACACTGGAGCACCGAAAACCCAAAACCAGCTGGCTGCCATGCACATTTTGGTTCAAAAAACAGCCCAAAAACTGCCAAAAAGGCCTGAAAAATGGCCTGAAAATGGCCCAAAGAATGACTTGAAAATGGCCCAAAAAATGGCCTGTTTTTTGGCCATTTTTCGGGCTCTTTTCAGGCACTCTGGCGCCTATGAAGACCAGCTGGACGGCACACATGTGTGCGCCGGAAACCAGAAGAGCAGCTCAGGGGTGGGTTCTAAATTTTTTTACTACCGGTTCTATGGGCGTGGCCTATTTTGTGGGCGTGGTTTGATGGTCATGTGACAATTCTTTAGGATTTAGTAGAGGTACTGGTCTACCAGGCTTTTAACTGCTTGCAGAGCTGTACTGGTCTACCCATTTGTTCTTGGAGCGTTTCGGTCTACCTATTTATTTTTGGAGGCACTGGTCTACCCATTTGTTTTTGGAGCATTCCGGTCTACCCATTTGTTTTTCGAGAGCACTGGTCTACCACTACTAGTACTGCCTTTTAACACTGATCAGCTGTAGGGCGGCCCTTTGAAGCCCCGCGGCAAGAGTTTAAACAGTTTTTTTCCTTCTAGCCAATCAGCTGGTACTCGGGAGGCAGCGAATAGAGTGGGGGCGGGGCAAATAAAAGGTAAGAATACGGTGCGGGAGGTGGGAGGGCTCAGCTCCTGAAAAAAGAAAACCGGTTCGGTGACGTCATATCGTCACCGCCACCGGCTCGGTCGAATCGGGCCGAACCGGAAGGAACCCACCATGGAGCAGCTGGCGATGGTGCGCGTGCCACAGAGAGGGCTCTGCGTGCCACCTCTGGCATGCGTGCTATAGGTTTGCCGTCACAGCATTTTGATTGTGAGATTTATGCCAGTTGAATAACATAGGAAGGTGGTGATGGCAAATCACTCTCGAAAATGTTGGCAAGAAAACTGGATGGATATCTCCAGGAATTTCATCAGGAGTCAAAACTGATTTGAACCTCCCCCAACACACCTCTAATTTACACAGGAAGCCTATATTAAAATGTTTCATATCACTTCGACATATTACAATAATAGGCAAACTATTTAAAAAACCAGTTAAACATGCATTAAAATATTTAAAGTAGAGGAAAGTAGCAAGTAGCATCAATACAATTTAAGTCAAACAAGAACATGTTAATGTAAGAACAAATTATTACTATATTTATACCTTTCATTGCGTGGGTCACAGAAACCTTTTTCAATTTTCTTCATATTGTCCATGTCTTTCCACACAGTACCAGATAAAACTTGCCATCTATACGGCAAATGGTAGTGAACTCGGGTACATTTATCTAAATAAACAAACCCATGTTATATTGTATAATATTCTTGATCCATTAAGATATTTTTCAAGGAGACATGTAAGAAATTTGTACTGATGAAATTGCCATCACCACCTCCCCTGGCATAGAGGGGTGATGAGCCTCTTGCAAAAGTTCCATTTTTAGACCTTTTATTTTCTCTTTTGCAAATACTTATAAACAGTACATCAGCTGCATATTGTTTGATTTGGGCTACGTATCAGAAATTATCAAAGGTATTACGAACCAGACCTCAAGTTTCTAAGAGAGCTCCAAAACTGGACTGCAAAGAAAAGAACCGTAAGCCCTCATAATTCTTTGCTGAATAATTAGTCCAGATCTTTGCAGCCTAAATATGGTAGATCTAGTTCTTAATTATTCATTCTCACATAAGTTATGACAGCAAGATGACAACCTCACTTCACAGCACAAATGTGAAATTAATACATTTTTTCTTCTACTGAAGGTACTGTATTGGAAGTGGATGGAGGCAGAGCTGAAGAAGTCCTGTGGTCTACATCTAAACAGCTCTGAAATTATGCTAAAGGTCAATTTTGTGGTATCTGAAAATACACAAATCCAAGACCAGATTGACAAGGGAAGCCACTTTTCTGAATGGTGATGGTCTCCATACAGATAAAGACCAAAGAGCCATCAATCTAGGGATCCTTTATTTTGGATTTCTATATTGAGCAAGGATTGGGTTCAGCATAAATCAGGGATGTCAAACTCGATTTTATTGAGGGCTGCATCAAAGTTTGACCTCGGGGGCGTGGCCAGCTCAATGTCACTCGTGTCAGGGGCGTCTGTGGTGGCCCGAGCGCACTGCCAGTGAAAACAAACTCCAGAGCTGTTTTTGGCTGCGACGTCCTCCTGCAACCCTGTGCCAGCAAAAATGGAACTTGGGAGGGCCCTGCATGACCCTCACAATCTTTGTTTTTGGCTGCAATGGCCTCCTGCATTCCTCTGCCAGCGAAAACAGAGCTCAGGAGAGCCGCACGCAGCCCTCCCAAGCTCCGTTTTCACTGGCAGGGGCACCACAGGCCAGTCCTTTGCTATTTCCAGGAAGGCCCCATGGACCAGATCTAAGCGGCCCGCAGGCTTTGAGTTTGGCACCCTTGGCCTAAATGATGTTTTCTAACTCCATGATTCTAAGGGAGAAATGATAGCATTCATATCACATATCAGAAACAGGGAAAGCTTAACCCGAGTGGTTTTACCCCACTTACCTTGAAAGCTACAACTTTTCCTAATGTGGTATAAGCAAATCGTATCTAATTCATCAATGTCTGCGGTGGACACTATTTGGTTTTCTCTTCTCTCTAAGGAAAAGTATACATTTTGACTCAAGATGACAAAAGATTTACATTATTTTAACTTCCTCCAATTCTCCCGATCACTCTCAAGGGAAAAAGTAAGTACTCAGATCAGCTCTAGAATTACCAAGACAGATAGAAGTTGTGGATAAAAGATTATGGGTGGGAGTATGACTTCAAAGAGGATTTCTCAATTTCATGAAGACTCCATAAGAAGAGAGCTCTGTTAATCTATGGTGGCAAAAAAGCAGGAGGAGTTCGGAGCACCTTTTCGGACTAACGTATTTTACTAAAAGGCACAAGTTTTTATGAGCTGCACCTCCTATCTTTCTCTCAGCATTTGAAGGCCTAAAACTTTCTTAACATCAGAAATAAAAGTATTGTTTTAAGCAATATTTTCTCTAATCCTCAACTTACAGATAAATTGTTTTCAGCAAGGATAATTGATTCCTCTTTTACAAACACAATCAAGAAGAGAAAATTGCATGAAATTATAATGCAGTTTTGGTCTTGTCTTAGTATGGGATGTGAATCCAGTCCCTGTGGTTCATGTATCATGGTTTATCCAATCAACTGAGCCAGTCAGCAAACCACGATTAAAACAAATCATGCTGTAATGAATAAACTATTTTATACTTTATATAATTTTCTTATTGAAAATTTCAACAACTATAATGAAAACTAATACAAACTAAAATAAAACAGAAAAGAAGCAGAAAGGGCGAGAAAAAAGAAAAAGCTAAAAGTGCAGAAAGAAAAAAGTAGCAAAAATATAGGAAAAAATAATCATCAAGTTTCCAGTCACCGATAAAATGTAGATACAGTGGTACTCTGGTATTCAACTGAAAGTCATTGAACTTAGTACTCAATGCATTTTGACATAAAAATTTTGTCCCAGTACTCACCATTTGTTTGGTATCAATGCACGAGCTAGAACTTATCGGTGCTGGCTGCTTTCTGATTTACTATAATATTCCTTATGGGAAAAATTGTTTAGTACTCACCATTTTTTGTATTCATCGTGCCTCCCTTAACAATTAACAATGGATACTGAGGTACCATGGTCCTTCCCGCCACCCGTGCTCCTTCCCGCCCCGATGTGGCAAACCCCAGGCCTGGCGGCTTGAAAACAAATTCATTTAGTGCCTTAATGAATGAACGTCTGAGAATTTTGCATGAGAATTTCACATGCACAAAATATTCCATCCACACAGTGAGATAAGATTTGAATAGAAGAGTTATTGGCAACCTTCATTCAGCTTTAATACGCTTATCAACCTGGGAACGGATCTCTAAAGACTATGGGAGCATAGTCCCAGAATACTGCTTCCATGAGAAGGACAGTAGGATCAGAGCCCTCACAATACTAAACCTATGTTAATAGGTCACAAAAATTCTGAAGTCTTTAGTGGCTTAAACAAAGTAATTCCAAACAGAAAGCCAACCAAGAAACTTTTGCCCTGACCAGAAATTGTCTTCCAATCACCTGAAAGGGGAATTACCGTGTTTCCCCAAAAAGAAGACCTGGTCTTATTTTCTTTTGACCCCTGAAAAAATGGATAGGGCTTCTTTTAGAGGGTCGTTGAAGCACATGGAGGTTCATAAACCGAGACCCTGAGGACACAGATAAACCTCCAACAATCCTCTAAAACAGGGCTGTCAAAATCCCAGCCCAAGAGCCAGATGCATCATGCTCTGGCCATACCCACACCTGGTTTAGCAAAGGGGGAAAAAGTCCCCATACGTCACGTAACACTACTGTAATGACGCGAGCGTTGTCATCCCTGCTCTAAAAAGATGCAAATGACCAGCTGTCTGCAGACAGTGAGGAAAAATCACTCAGGGATGACTCACACCCTGGTCACCACTTCTTTACCCTCCTACCATCCGGAAGGAGATATAGAAGCATAGCCAGCCACACAAACAGGCTGAAGAACAGGTTTTATCCGTGGGCTGTTAGACCCCATAATGCGAAATAACATCATAACTACATAGTACGATGGAATTGCAGGGCCGGCGCAAAGTGTATCATGTTCACACTGGTGTAATAGGACTATGATTTATTGGGTTAGGGATTTTCTGTTTCCACTGTGAGTTGTATTGTGTTGGGGGGGTGCACTGAGGGAGCTCCACCAATCTCATTGTACATTGTGCGGCCGCGCGGGTGGTGATGGGAGCAACGTGGAGCTCCCATGTAACACCTCTCCTGCGCAAGCTGCACTGGCTCCTGGTGGTCTTCCGAATGCGCTTCAAGGTTTTGGTTACCATCTTTAAAGCGCTCCATGGCTTAGGACCTGGTTATCTACGGGACCGCCTGCTACCACCAATAGCCTCCCACCGGCCTGTACGCTCCCATAGAGAGGGGCTCCTCCGGGTGCCGTCGGCCAAACAATGTCGACTGTCGGCCCCCGGGGGAGAGCCTTCTCTGTGGGGGCACCTATGATCTGGAACGAGCTCCCCCGGAGATACGGAGGATCCCGGATCTTCGCACCTTCCGTCACGCGCTTAAAACGTTTTTATTTCATCAAGCTGGCCTGGCCTAAATCTTCTCCTTTTTTTTTTAAATTTAAATTTTAAATTTTAAACACAAATTTTAATCTGTTTAATTATGGGGTATTTTAAAATTCAGCCTAAATTATTTAATTTGTTTTAATCTATTTTAAATTTTGTATCTCTGTGTTTTATCCTCTGGCTGTTCACCGCCCTGAGTCCTTCAGGAGAAGGGCGGTATAGAAATTTAATAAAATAAAATAAATAAAATAAATATATTGTGCAGTGACAATAAATATTATTATTACTTGTTCGCAAGCCACTTGTAATTTGTGACTTCCTGATGGCTTCCCCAATGATTCTGCTTATTAGAGGCCATCAGGAAGTCACAAAGAAATTCTTATTTAACAACCCTCGATCCTCGCTCAACAACAGAAATGGAGACCGCCGGAATTGCTGTTGCTAAGTGATACAGTCACATGTCACATTTTATGACTCCGCTACTTAGCTATAGAAATTCCAGGCCAAATGCCATCCTTAAGCGAGGATTTGTAATTTGAGCTAAGAAAAGAATGGCTAGTAACTGCCGAGTAATCATGCAGAAGACAGAAATGAGTTTTCCAAATGTTCATCTTCCCATAAATTATTTAAAACTGAACTATGCAATCCTAACTGGCAAATAGCCAAATGCAGCCTACTTAATACAGTTCCCAATTTCATAATTGATCAACACAGCTGAGAAAACATGGAATACCAGCAATTATTTTCTCTCTATTTTCAGAGAGGACCAAGCTGGTCATATAATGCAAAGTGAACAGATGTAATCCTTGCACACCTCCTTGGACATGGGTGAATGTTAGACTGAAGTTTGTGTTATCCCAATGCAAAGCCTGATAATACCGTGTTTTCCCGAAAATAAGACCCTGTATTATATTTTTGAACCCTGAAATAAGGGCCTTATTTTCAGGGGAGTCTTATTATTTTGGGGCACAATTTGGCGGTGGCAGGTGGGGTGGGGAGGGGGAGAAGCGAGGGGCAGGAAGCCCTGCCATGCCCGGCGAGAGAAGAGACCGCAAGATTCATGGCTGCTTTTGCAGCCAATTGAGGCTGCAAAAGCAGCAAGAGAAATGGTGGAGGGGAACCAGGAAGATTGGGTAGATGAGATGCCGGGCGGTGAGGGCAGTGGCCGTCACCTGCCACAAGCGAAGCACTGGGTGGAAGTACCCACTGTGCAGGGGCGGCTGAGCCTGCATCGTGTGGCTGGCTGGGGCGGGCACAGCTTCCCGAGTGTGAGCCTTTCCCGGTCGCTGGACACAGGGCCCTCCCCGCCCTCCGCTTCCGAGCAGGGAGGCTGTCCTTGGCGGGTGGAGCAGCAGCTTCCTCCTCCTCTTCCTCCCCGAAGGCCTGCCCTGCTTAAAGGCCCAGCGTGGCACTTCCCCTAGCCCACCCACCCCTTCAGCCACCCCCCTCCAAGCACTCTGATCACACAGTCTCCCTGTCCTTCGAGATAAACTGGCCAAGAGGCGCACACAAATTTGCTCACAGCAGTGAGCCGAACCCGTCCTGAGTCTCGCCGCTTTCGGTCACTGCCTCCCTGGCCTGAGGCTTCCGCAGCGCACCCGTTCACTTAGAGAGGACCTGCCCTTTTCTGGCCGGTCGCTGCTTTGAAGAAATGTCATAGCTAATCTCCATACAGCCTCGCCCACAAACGGCGCAGGCCAGGAGCTCTTTACCCCCCGTTCTGCTTTCAGGGCTCTACCGGGTGGCCCCCACCCCACACATCCCTGGCCTGCCTTTGTCAACGTTAGAGAATATGCAACACTGCACACTGCCCATAAGCAATGTGCAGCCTCTCACAATAACGAAAATTGCCTGCAATTCTCCTTACTTTAAGAGGCTGCACGTTGCAAAAAAGAACAAAGCAAGGCGGTGGGGGTAGTGGAGAACAAAGCAAGGCAGGGGCTGCAAAGCTGCCCCAAGGCCATGCATCGGTTTACCTGAAGGCCCTTCAGACAGGCCACCAATGCCAAACCCTCCCCTCCCCCCCAGGGCAGCCACATTCCTTCACTAATCTGCTTTCCATCTCTGTTCTCCCCTGTGCGTAGTCTGTTGGACTATGGTAAAAATAAAAAATACCAATAGTTCAGACCTTCCAACTTCTCATGAAGAAAAAAAATCTCGTGAAGTTGCAAGGTGTTTTTACCGTAATCCCAGAGTATTTTTCTTGCCCTGCACGTGACGGTGGAGAATGGAGCTAGAAAGCAGGTTAGTGAAGGGATGTGGCTGCCTTGGAAGGTTTGGAGGGTGAGGGACCTCTGTGTGTGTTGTGGGGGGGGAGAGGAACGGAGAGAACATTGCTGCCAGCCCTGGATAACTCTCTGAGTTATTCAGGGTTGGATCGGATCTCTCTCTCTCTCTCTCTCTCTCTCTCTCTCTCTCACACACACACACACACACACACACACACACACACACTCACACCGTTCTTTCTTTGGGACTGCAGCACAGATGGCCCTTCCAGGATTGCAAGGCTGAAGGCTTCGAAGGGAGCATTTTGGGGATGTGTGTCTATGCTGCGATCCCAAGTAAAGAAAGATTGGAAGGAAAAGGGGGAGGAGACCCGCAGCTGGGGAGGTGCTCTGGAGATCTGGACCGAGTTGCACAGCCCTCACTGGCTCAGCTGGTCAGCGGGCAGCAATTAAAGGGCTGAACCTCCAGGAGTCGATGGGGAAGGGAAGGGCTGCCTCCTGTGCTGGCCACGCCCACCCCTTCATAAAGGCTTATTTTCAGGGGAGGGCATATATTTATGCCCACCCCAAAAATCAGGCTTGGCCTTCTTTTCGGGACTTGTCCTATTTTCAGGGAAACACGGTAAGCCCAATCGGGCTTTTAAGCGCATGCGCTAAAATAAGCCCTCCCCGAAAATAAACTCTCCCCAAAAATATTTAAACACATGCGCAGCCACTCCCTGCCATTTCCTCTGGTTAGGGTTAGGGAGACAGAGCTGGAAATCCGGTAATCCAGCAAGAGGAGCCCCATCTTGCTCCATGCGCCCCAAAATGTAAGACAGGATCTTGTTTTCGGGGAAACACAGTTGCTACAATACTAAGCAGAGAGGTGATTCTGACAGTGCAACCCTCCCAATTTACTGCTTTCCAATTATGCAAAGATATCAACTCCCAGAATCCGTTGGCACACCAGGAAAATTAGGAATTGTATTCCCAACACCGAGGGCATCAGATTGAAAATAGTACAACAGTCATTTCCAAACAGGATAAAGTACTTTACCTTTGTATTTTGAAGATGTGTTGTTTTTTATGTCGTACACATTCCTGTAGAGCAATGGAATTTTACAAATCAAAGCTTGGCTCATCCCCCACTTCTCCAGTTTCTCATAACAATCAGAATTAAAAATATCATGAGAGTGTCTGCAGTTACTCCCAAATCTACATTCTCCTTGGAGGTAGTACTGGCATATATGAAGTTTAACACAGATCTTCTTAAAGGTGCACGATCCGTAAGGCCCCTCCCCTTTGTTGTAATATGGACAGATCTAACAAAGAGAAGAAAATATTATATTGGTATCTTTGAAGCAAATGGATATACTTAGTCTATCTCTAACCAAGCAAAGATGTAAATACACAATGATGCCTAAATGTTCACAAAGACCATGGGATTAAAGCATCTCCAGAGACATTTAGAAATGGAGCCAGGAACCATCCTAACTCAATACCAGGTACATATCTTCTAGTATATAAGGTACACTTATGACCACCAATTGCATTGATAAATTGCTTTCTTCCTAAATGCCTATCCAGGAGGATTAAACTGGCAGCCCGCAGGCCAGATGCATCACACGCAGGCCACACCCACCCCAGCTCCGTGAAGGGAAAAAAAAAGTCATGAAACATCACATGACGGCAGCATGATGCCATTAGTTTGATACCAGTGGCCTATTCAGACTACTCAATGGCAATTTTCCACTGCCTTATTAAAGGAACCCAACAGTATATACTATGTCTCTTTATTATAAAGTTAGCTATGCTGTAACCTTAGATTTATGGTCTTCATTTATTTGGAAGATTATTATACCTCACTTATTCAATAGAAGCTTTGAAAGCAAGATTGAAAGCAAAATAAAAAATATTAAGCCCAATATTGGAGATCATTTTGGTTTGGGGTTTCTTATGGTGCCTTCAAGCCAGACAACTCCTGACAACTGCCTGGACATGTTCCTGCAATTTTCTTGGCAATTTGGCCACCATGGTTGACTATTGCATTCTTCCTAGGGCTGAGAGAAAGTGACTAGCCCAAAGTTTGCTTTGTGCTCAAGATAAGACTGAAACTCAGTCTCCCTGTTTCTAGCCTAGTGCCTTAACCACCACACCAAACTAGAAATACTGGTTTATCACTGGATAAATGCCGATTTATCATCACTGATAGTCACTAAAAGTGCCACTTAATACAGGTAGTCCTTGGCTTACAACCATTCATTTACTGACCAATCAGAGCTACAATGGCACAGAAAGAAGCAGGGTGGATTTGATTTAAATCGAGTTGATTTAAATCACAATTTAAATCATGATTTAAATCACTAGTAAAAAGGCTTGATTTAAATCAACTCGATTTAAATCATAATTTTTAAAGAGCAACTGTCATCTCTGCTACTCCTTTGACCCACTGTTGACTCACCAATAGTCCCAGTGTTGCAGAATATACAGCCTCATGCTACATAACTAAGCTCCATTTCATGCTGAATAAGCTAAATTATTTAAGTGTCTTAAATAGAAAACTATCTTACAACAGATTTTTACCCCAAAAGTTTTTTATTAAAATAAATTCGATAAAAATCAAAAAAATCCGATTTAAATAAAAAAAATCTGATTTTTTTGATTTTTTTTTTAAAAAATCATTGATTTTCATCCACCATGGAAAGAAGTGACTTATCGGTTTTCAGATTTACAACTGGTTGCAGCAACCCCATGGTCACGTGACCAAAATTCAGACGTCTGGCAGCCACTTCAAATTTATCACAGCTGCAGTTGTGCCAAGGATCATGTGATCATCTTTTGCAACCTTCTAACAAGCAAAGTCAATAAGGAATCCAGATTCACTTAATAACTGTGGCAAGAAAGGTTGTGAAATGGGGCAAGACTTATCTAACAACTGTCTCACTTAGCAACAGGAATCTTGGGCTCAATTGTGATCATAAATTGAGGACTACCTGTAAAAGATGAAATTCTCCCAACATTGAATTTCTTGAGTAAATTAGAATGGTTCAATGGGCCACATCTTGCGCAATGGAAATTTCATTGCCTAGCAAGCATCAATTGTGTGTGATAATCTCACCTCAGGCAAGAGTGAAGGATCGTTCTGAAGCAGCAGTTGGCATAATTCATCGGAGTTTAAGTTGTCTAGATCATGTTCTTTTAGGACAGATAAGTTGTGGCCTGTCTTAATGTCATGGATAAACTTGCACGGTTTCCTAAAGGTTTTGAAAATATTAAACATGGTTTGTAATTGTATCCAGATTTAAGTCTGAAACTACACACTATTCATAGGCATGAACAGACAGCAGAAAGTGGCATGTAGACCGATCACGAAAGCCTAGGGACTTCGTGGGAATTCCAAGAATGGCAATTTAAAATCTAGGAATCAAAAATAATATAATCCAGGAAGAAAGCAATGGCAAACTATTTCCATTTCATGCTAAGCAATCTGTACAGCTACACCCAAGCAAATTATCAGAGGATCTCATCTGAAAATGGATTTATTTTTTCTTGGAATTCCAGGATGCTTTAAAAAACCCCCAAACCTTGGAAATCAAGGCTTTTGATGTACATAGGACTGCCAAGTTTAGAAAGCTTCTTCCAACAAGACACTGGCCCATAAATGCTTTAGATACATCACATTTTTTTAAAAAAATCCTAATTTTGTAATGTTGGTAAAATTTTGGGGAGGGGGAAAATGAAGGATCTGAGTAAAACAAGTAAATGGAGAACGATGGGAGAGTCAACTGAGAAATGGTGATGGCAGAGCTTTGTTATTAGCAGTTCTGTTATTCATTCCTTTCTTACATAATCCGAGAAACGCTTTGTTTTAAACTGCTAAAAGAAGCACAACATTCCACTTCCTGTTCAAGTAAGTCTTGAAAAGAGTCAACAGGATGGCCAGAAACAGAGGGGTAAGAACAGGACCTAAGAGTAAGCTTCCTGCTGAAAGGTCCCAGGACTGCCTAGAACAGGGGTCTCCAACCTTGGCAACTTTAAGCTTGGAGGACTTCAATTCCCAGAATTCCCCAGCCAGTTGGCTGAGGAATTCTGGGAGTTGAAGTCCTCCAAGCTTAAAGTTGCCAAGGTTGGAGACCCCTGGCCTAGAACAGGCTGCCATTTTCTTTGGAAAAGCTTTGCTGGCTGGGGAATTCTGGGAGTTGAAGTCCTCCAGGCTTAAAGTTGCCAAGATTGGAGACCCCTGGCCTAGAACGGGGTGCCATTTTCTTAGGAAAAGCTGGATTGGGAAAGTCCCATTTTACACGTCTCCCTTCAGCGGTACCTAAAAAGTTATCCCAGCTTCACTCATGGCAAGTATTAAGTATATCTCCACCCCAGACCACCCCAACGATGCCCTTGATGTGATGTCTCGCTGCCTGGAGGCCGTGCGGGTCTGGATGGGGAGGAACAGGCTCAGACTCAACCCGTCCAAGACCGAGTGGCTGTGGCTACCGGCGTCCCGATATAGTCAGCAGGTGCCATCGCTGACTATTGGGGATGAATTTTTGCCCCCCACAGAGAGGGCTCGCAATCTGGGTGTCCTCCTGGACGCACGGCTATCTTTAGAAGAGCATATGACGGCCGTGGCCAGGGGGGCCTTTTATCAGGTTCGCCTGATCCGCCAGTTGCAGCCCTTTCTGGACCAGGACGCCTTGCGCACAGTCACTCATGCCCTTGTCACCTCCCGGCTGGACTATTGTAATGCTCTCTACATGGGGCTCCCCTTGAAGAGCACTCGGAGGCTCCAGCTGGTCCAGAATGCGGCCGCGCGGGTGGTTATGGGCGCACCTCGTTGTGCCCACGTGACACCTCTCCTGCGCGAGCTGCACTGGCTCCCAGTGGTCTTCCGGGTGCGATTCAAGGTGTTGGTTACCACCTTTAAAGCGCTCCATGGCACAGGACCCGGATACCTTCGAGACCGTCTTCTGCCACCAATAGCCTCCCACCGACCAGTCCGTTCCCACAGAGAGGGTCTCCTCAGGGTGCCATCAGCCAAGTTATGTCGGCTGGCGACACCCAGGGGGAGGGCCTTCTCTGTGGGAGCCCCAACCCTGTGGAATGAACTGCCCCCGGAAATACGTAAGATCTCCGACCTCCGGGTGTTCCGCTGCGCACTGAAGACCCTGTTGTTCCGCCAGGCAGGGCTGTCAATATAATAATTTTAAATTGGGGTATTTTAATTTTTGGGGTTTTAAATCGGCCAAATCTATTTAATTATTTTAATTTTTAATTATTGTTGTGTCTTGTGTTTTTAAATTGGCTGTACACCGCCCTGAGTCCTTTGGGAGAAGGGCGGTATAGAAATAAAATTATTATTATTATTATTATTATTATTATTATTATTATTATTATTATTATTATTATTATTATTATTATTATTATTAAGTCAAACCAAAGAAAAACATTTCGGGTGACCAAAATCCTTTCCCAAGGTGCAGCCTCCCTAGGGAAAATTTTCAAGGGTCTTCCATAAACAGCACCCTAAACCGGGACCCTAAAATTTGGCACTGGGAGGCGTCTTTCCAAATCAGTGTTTCTCAACCTTGGAGGCTTGAAGATGGGTGGACTTCAACTCCCAGAATCCCCCAGCAGCGCTGGCTGGGGGATTCTGGGAGTTGAAGTCCATCCATCTTCAAGCTACCAAGGTTGAGAAACACTGTTCCAAATATTGTTTTTTTTTTTTCCTCTCTCTCTCTCCTAAACCAGGTGGGGCAAACAGAGCGAGATGGAAAGTCGCCGTCTGGGGAAACAAAAATAAAATAATAAAAAAAAATCCCCTGAATGAATCGCGAACAAGCCGGCACCGCTTCCCTCAGCTTTCCGCTCTGCCGGAATTCCCCTCCACAGAAAATGGCAAATTGTTCCTCCGAGGTTGGGCGGATTCCTTTCGCCCGCATTTCTCCAGACCACATCCGGCTGCCTCCTTCCATGGGCAAATCAAACAAGATCCGCGCAAAGCCAAATTCTTCCTCTCCAGCCGGGGACGCGCCTCCGGGTCTCCTCTCTCTACTCCCCCCAAATGAGACAGTTTCAAGACTGCCGCCCCCCGTTCCTCCCTCCCTCCTTCCCTTTTGCAAGAGACCCTCTTCCTTTTTCCCAGCTGGGGCGACGCCGGGCTCACCTCGCGGCCTGCTGGCGGCACTCCCCGTAGACAAAGTACCGGCAGAGGTGGAGCTGCCGGCAGCCCCCGGCGCATTTCCCTTTGCCGTGATCCCGGCAGAGCCGCGCCCCGGTGGTGGCCACGACCACACGGTGCTCTTCGCTGTCGGCCGCCGAAGGGGGATCCTCCCGGGTCACCAAAGTGAATTTCGTCTTATCCTGCAGGATCGAGTCCAGGCGTCCCGCGTCCAGCCGCGTCTTAATCTCGCTGACTTTTTGAGAGCCGCCCGCGGCGCAGACCCTCCGCAGGATTTCCTTGGCGAAGACCGCGTCCATCCTGGCCCCGGGAGTCTCTCGCCCCTTCCCTTCCCTTCCCTTCCTTCTTCCCTACGAGCCACAGCCCACTCACCCACCCCCTCCGGCCGATCGATTCCTCGGAATTCCCGCCTCTCGAGAGCGCTTGTCCCACCCCCCTCGGGCCAGACCAGACTCGGCTCTTTAAGCTCTCTCTTCTCGGGGAAATGAAACCGAAAGCTGGAGCTTCCCGACACAACAAAGTGCAGCTGGGTTGCTAAGCGATGGAGGGCGGGGAGAACTGAAACTTTTTACTTCCGAATCGACAGTCGGAAGGGCCGGAGAAAGGAAGGCGAGCTTTCGACTCGTCCGGGATTCTTCATGAAAGGCGATCAAGTAGACAAGATCCCGAATTATGCTTAGGGATCGTGGTTGTGGAGATTTTTTTTTTTTAATTAGATTTATATGCCGCCCTTCTCCGGAGACTCAGGGCGGCTTACAATGCGTTAAGCAATAGCCTTCATTCTTTTGTATATTTTATACAAAGTCAGCTTATTGCCCCCACAAACTGGGTCCTCAGTTTACCTACCTTAAAAAGGATGGAAGGCTGAGTCAACCTTGAGCCTGGCGAGATTCGAACGTGCAATAATTGCAGGCAGCTGAATGTTAATAACAGGCTTTTAGTCTGTTGAGCTATCCAGGCTCAGTCATCCATGGTCATGGTGGTCCCGAAGGTGCTTTTTTTGTAAGAGGCAACTGGACTTTCTGCTGTTTTTTTCCCCTTGAAGACGTTTCGCTTCTCATCCAAGAAGCTTCTTCAGCATCTGCGAAACGTCTTCAAAGCTCTTCAAAGCAAAAACAAACAAACCAGAAAGTCCAATTGCCTCTTTAAAAAGCATCTTTGGGCTATTTATTATTTTTATTTATTTATTTTATTGAATTTGTATACCGCCCTACTCCCGAAGGATTCAGGGCGGTGAACAGCCATAGAATAAAACATATAAATACAAAATTTAAAATAGACTAAAACGAATTAAATAATTTGGCTGAACAAATTTAAAACCCCAATAATTTAAAACCAAATTTAAAAATAGAGATCAGGATAGGATAGGATAGGATAGGATAGGATAGGATAGGATAGGATAGGATAGGATAGGATAGGATAGGATAGGATAGGATAGGATAGGATAGGAGGTTAGCACACACCCCTTTCCTAGGAGAACGAAATATTTTGGGAAATATTAAAGAGGCAGAATATTATGTTTCCCTGTATGAGAAATGGAGAAGCATGTTTTTAAAGACAAAGCAGCTCCCACCTTCCTGCCCCCACCCTTTTGTTAATGGGCCAGAGGCAGAAACTCAATCTTTGTCAATGGACCTCATCTGCAAGACAATAAGACCCATATAGCAACAGAAACTCACCACATGGCACCTGGGAAGATTACATCAGCCAGCAAGGCTAGCTAAGACCTCCATCCCCTGGAAGTCTGACAACCAATCAGGATACTCTTTCTGGGCCCCAGGAAGTTCAAAGCCAGAGAAAGCATAAAACCCGAAAACTCTGTATCTGCCCTTTTCTGTTCAGGAACTCAAGCCATGTGATCCTGTCCTCCATTAAACCATCTTTCCAAGCAGTCTCCATGTTTCCAGTGTCTTTTTCCCCACTTGGAGCAGAACCCAGAAGGATATTTTTTCCAACAGGAAGATAGGATAGGATAACAAAGTTGGAAGGGACCTTGGAGGTCTTCTAGTCTAACCTCCTGCCTAGGTAAGAAACCCTACACCACTTCAGACAAATGGTTATCCAACATCTTAAAAACTTCCAGTGTTGGAGCATATAAAAATCAAAGAGAATATAGAATCAGATACAATCATAAATCATAAGGTAACAATTGATAAATCATAAAATACCAATATGAAAATGAAAGATGAGAGGTGAGAAAGATGAGGAGGTTAGGCTAGTTTCCCATATCACACTATATGAAGATACGGCTTTGGCTTATTGGTTCACAAACAATTGGTTTCTTGGTGCACAAAACACTCTAAAACCCATGTTTTGTTAAAGCCAGATGACTTAACGTGGACTGTGAAAATGGAGACTACAGACTGATAGCAGTAACATCTGGCTGTGAAAGCTGGACCACCAGACTCATGGGAAGCTGGTGGCTTATAAACTTCATAACAATAAAGCTGAACAAACGACAAAACGATGCTTTTGAATTGGGCTGAGGAAATAGTTGACTATTTCTTGGATCACAAGAAGAACAAATCAGTGTGTGATGAAGAAAACCAAATATCTTCATGGAAGCTTTCTGGATGAAGTTAAAGCTTGGATATTTTGAACATGAAATCCAAAAGCAGAAGTCATTGGGGTGGGGGTGGGGAGGCAAAAAAAAAAGATAGTTTTAAGTACTAGCACTGATCACACAAGCATAAGCTTAAAAGAACTCAAGCAGTTGCCAAGACATAGTGTTGGCAGTATTGTGTCCATCAAATCACATAAAGTGAAACGAGAATGAAATGACTAAACAACAACTTCCTGATTATGGTATGGTTTACACAAGAAACTAAAGACATGAGATAAGGAATTCTAGTTTATTTCAACTCTGCTATATGTCTCTGTGTCTTCCTTTCTCATTCCATCATGTCACCATGTTGCTGTTCATTTTTTAAATTTCTTTACCTGTCTCTTTTTGAAGCTTTCATCAAAACACATTAAACCATGACCTTCTTGATCTTCCCATTTCTCTTGTCCTATTCTGTTATGTATGTATTTTGCAAATCATTCTCTTATATCATTTAAATGTACTTGTTCTTTTGGCATTCAGTTGACAATTACTCAACACCCATTCATTCTTTATTTTATTTTAATTAAGTTGATTCCTACTATGTTTAATGCATGTTTATATTTCTCCTGACTACCCAATTCTCATTTTTGTATAACAAAATACATAGAGGCTTGTTATTAAATGGTCATTTTTGTTCTTTTTGATATAATTTCCTTGCAAAGACATGATACAATTCACCAGAATTTGCATATGTTAAAATTTCTCCATTCCCCCCATCTCATATAAATATTCTATCAAAGTAAACAAATTTTCACCTTCATATTTTTAATTGAATCACATCATGTATCAAATATCAGCCATAACATGATATTGTACCAAGTTACATGCATATTTGCATCTGTAAATACCAAAATGCCTGACACCTTATCTGTACATCAAATGACCAAGGGAAAAATTATACAGTATATCCTTGTCTAACTTCATGCTTAGAACATAACCATCTACTAAGCATTCTGTTTGCTCTCACACATGTACACTGAGAGCATATACACCTAAGACAAATTCCTTGTGTGTCCAATCACACTTGGCCAATAAAGAATTCTATTCTATTCTATTCTATTCTATTCTATTCTATTCTATTCTATTCTATTCTATTCTATTCTATTCTATTCTATTCTACTCTACTCTACTCTACTCTACTCTACTCTACTCTGTACTTCATATACTACTCTTATTGTATTCAACTTCATATTCTAACAGAGTCCCTAATAATACCTATTAACTATTCAGAATGTCTAGGACCAACTTGAGGAATTCTCTAGGAAACTGGAAGAAGGCGCTCATATTCATTTGGAGTGGGATGCTAACTGGACAGATCCTGGGAGATTGGCCAAATTTTTGTCTTGCAAAGTTAACTAACAAGTTTGGTACTGTGACTTCTGAGGAAGTCAACAGGGCTCTCTGAAGCAGCTGATCAACCCTTTGCAGATTGTACTCTGTCCTTTATAATAGGTGAAAGCCACAAGGGAGGTGTAAGGAATTGGGACAATGATGAATGCATTCTTGAGGGAGGGAGTGTCACCCCTTTTGGAAAAAGGCAGTGATAGGCTGTGCCTGAAGAGACCATTGCTGAATTCAAATGTATTGGACAACTATCAATCTTTCTCCACCTTTCCATTTGGGTAAGGTTGTGGAGCAAATGGTGGACTGCAGCTGCAGAAAATCCTGAAGGAAGTGAGTCTGGACCAATTTCAGTCAGGTTTCAGGCCTGGATTCAGCATGCAGATTGTCTTGATTATGGTCCCTCCTTGATCTGATTGGATCTCTCAGCAGCTTTCAGCCATAGTATCCTGAGCCATCTCCGAGTGTTGGATTGAGTTTTGCACCTCTTTCTCCAAGTAAGAGTTTTGGGGAAGAGAGAAATCGTGTCCTAACTTGTAACAATTATAGGTCCCATAGTGCCTAATAAGTCCCTATTTAATATTTACCATTGGATGAGATCATCTATTGGAATGAGGCTAGGTTTCATCAGTATATTGTTTATGTCCAACTGTACATTTTGACCACTGGATGATAAATATTACTGTTGAAGTGATGAAGAAGGTGGTCCTTCAGAAACCTCAGTGTCTAAAGGACCATCTTCTTCAAGCAATGTTTGGCTGTTATCTTTGTATTTGTATTTGTATTTGTTATCTTTGAGGGCAAAGAATGTATCCCACCAGTTTTACTACCAGTTCCATAGAACTGGTGCGAACTGGGGGCAACCCACCACTGCTGTATATAAAGCTTATTAATCACTGCGATACAAAATACCTTTTTGGATAAGGGGCAGAAATAACTCTAATTTGGCTAAAGTTCAACCTTCTCATTTCTTTTCTCTGACCTAGCATCTTCTTGAACTATAGAGCACTAATATAACATACCTTCATTTAAAGGTCATTGGTGCTTATTACTGAGAAAATAATAGGATTAGAAAGTGGCACATGGAAGTGATACTAAATCCAGTCCACATCTGGATTGCTCATTGCTTCAGATCAGAGGTGGGTTTCATCAAGTTCTGACCAGTTCTGGAGAACTGGTAGTGGAAATTTTGTATAGTTTGGAGAACTGGTAAATACCACCTCTGACTAGCCCTGCCCCCATCTATTCTCTGCTTCCAGAGTCCCAGCTGATCGGGAGGAAATGGAGATTTTACAGTATCCTTCCCCTGCCATACCCACCAAGCCACACCCACCAAGCCATGCCATGCCCACCAAGCCACACCCACAGAACCGGTAGTAAAAAAAATTGAAACCCACCATTGTTTCAGATTCTCTTTCCAGAGGGATTTTGGAATATATGGAAAGCCATACAAAATATATATCTGCAATGCATTAAAGTAGCTGTATCTTTACCCAGGATCTTAAGAGAAGACAGCTGCTTTAAGACATTTGCAAGCATGTGCTATAATTTCACTTTTGAACTGCAGGAAGTAGATTTCGCAGGTCAGCTCTGAAGTTCTCTAAAGCCCTACAAAATAAAGCATAGTTTATGTTGAATAGCAATCTTTTGCAAAAGTGACATAAGCAAGAAATAACCACACAGTGAATTGCACTCAATAATTCACTGCTGTTAGGGTTTATAAGTAGCTCCTGTATATATAATATACAGAGTATGATTTTAATCATACCGATGTGTACAATGCACAAGCCCAAAACAAATCATAGAAAAGCAGGAAAAAATATTACAATAGCAAAAATCTACATGTAGTGAATCATTATTCTAGAAGGATTGAAGTAATCCCTCTTTAAAAATTACCCCATTAGAGTGAACAAAGAACATTTGTGCCTGATGAAATGTAATCTGAGATGGCTTTCACTGTTGTTTTTAAAAGCTTGACTAAGAATGCAACAACATTTGATAACAGCTAGACCTTTCCTCAGAAGACAAGGCCAAAAGCTATTATCTTAAAGGGAAAAAAAAATAATGCAAGAGAAGCCAGTTGAATAGTTGCCGATTTTTTTAATGTGTGTGCTTGTTAAGATGCTTTCTTATTCTCTACTGAAAGATACCATGCCAACATTTACTATTGTGGGTTGCTAATCTGTTTTCAAGGTTGAGCTCCATTCTCACAGCCTCTAGAAGATAAATTTTTGAGTGGGAAGCGGTTTCATACCACTAAGATTGCTGATGGCATATTCACTGCATTTAGACATCACCTCAAGTTATAATTTTTGATGATTTTCCCCCTAAACTGTAAAAAATCTGTGTGCGCTAGCACTTCATTGCAAAATTACTTCTTCTTTTTAAATATATTTTTATTGATTACATATAAATATATTGAATACAGTGCAATTGTCCTGGCATTCCACTTGCCATGAAACAAAGGTAAAAACAAAATAACATATATACTATTTTAAACGGTGCTAGTGTTGTACAGTTATTTCTGACCATCATATTCTAGATGTCAACTTATCTATCATTCTAATAACTTCATTCTAATCTCTTTCCATGTCCACCTGATTCTTTCGCATTCCAACTTCTACCTTGTGTTTCTAACCATTGATAGAATCTATTCCATGTAGCATAGTATTCTGTATCTCCTTTATCTTTTATTTTTAGCGTTAGACAAATATGTTTCTTATCGTCTCCTCCTCTGAAGGGGTATTTTCGCTCTTCCACTGCTGCGCATACACAATTCTTGCTGCAGTCAAGATGTGTAATATTAGATATATTGTCCCTTTATCATAACCATCTGATATAATGCCTAATAAAAATAATAGTTGCAAAATTACTTCTGTTTTCTTACTAATGGGAGCAGCTAAAACAAAGCTAGGAGCTCTGTCCAGAACCAGAGTTATAAGTCAAAACAATGTTAAGAGACAGAGAAGACAAGAGTTTGCAATTCACTATATATTAGGTTCAAATGTTGAACTAAGACATGATTTGCTTTTGTGTGTTTGTTATGGAATACAGCACAACAGATTGAGCTCACATATCATAAGATTTAAAGTAGGTTTTACAAAACAACAGGTGTTCATTCAGATATTTTAAGCCAAAGTACACTAACAACTCTGTGAACCCAGCTAAAATTATATGAATGGGAAGAATAATATGCAAGTCTGTTCTGCCTTAGCAGATAGGCAATTTGATATATACCAAAACACTGAGATTTTATTGAGTTCTCAAACAATCTCAGTGAAAGAAAAGCAAAGTATCTTCCAGAATGTTTTGGAGTTTCAGCTATTCCTTTTTATTAGTTATGGGTATACGTTTAGAGAACATCAGCTTGTCCATCTTCAAGTCCCTATTTTTACTTATAAAGTGACAAATCTAAGATAAGGGACATGTCTCTATAATCATAGGTTCTCAAAATGTACAGTTAATCACCTGGCGCCTGTCAGGTCCTATTAGCTGGAAATTAAGAAAATTGTGATTCCAGCATCTGGAAGGCATCAACATTGGGATCTAATGGAAGCCATAGTGGATATAGAATAGAATAGAATAGAATAGAATAGAATAGAATAGAATAGAATAGAATAGAATAGAATAGAACAGAACTGAATTCTTTATTGGCCAAGTGTGATTGGACACACAAAGAATTTGTCTTTGGTGTATATGCTCACAGTGTACATAAAGAAAAATAAAATACAATCATCAAGAATCATAAGATACAACACTTAGTGATAGTCATAGGTTACTAATAAGCAATCAAATAATACTAGGAAACAAATAAACAATATAAATATAAACAATATAAAGATACAAGCAGTCTTAGTAAATTATTTGACAGTGTTGTGGGAATTAGTTGTTAAGCAGAGTGATGGCATTAGGGGGAAAAACTGTCCTTGTGTCTTGTTGTTCTGGTGTGCAGTGCCCTATAGCGTCATTTTGAGGGTAGAAGTTGAAACAATTTTGTCCAGGATGTGAGGGGTCTGTAGCAGTGGTGGGTTACCCCTGGTTCGGACCGGTTCTATAGAACCGGTAGTAAAACCAGAGGGAGTCTCCGCCCACCAACCCTGATGTCATCAGAACGCTTCTGTGCATGCATGCGCCGCCCCGTTGCAAACCGGTAGTAAAGGTAAGTAGAACCCACCCCTGGTCCGTAGATATTTTCACAACCCCCTTTTTGACTCGTGCAGTATACAGATCCTCAATGGAAGGCAGGTTGATAGCAATTGTTTTTTCTGCAGTTCTAATTATCCGTTGAATTCTGTGTCTGTCTTATTTGGTTGCAGAGCCAAACCAGATAGATATAGAGGTGCAGATGACAGACTCAATAATTCCTCTGTAGAACTGAATCAACAGCTCTTTGGGCAGTTTGAGCTTTCTGAGTTGGCACAGAAAGAACATTCTTTGTTGTGCTTTTTTGATGACTTTTGATGTTAGGTGTCCATTTTATGTCTTGAGATATGATAGAACCTGGAAATTTGAAGGTCTCTATTGTTGATACTGTGTTGTCTAGTATTGTAAGAGGTGGTAGTATAGGAAGGTTTCTCCTAAAATCTACCACCATTTCTACGGTTTTGAGCGTATTTAGTTCAAGATTGTTCTGGTTGCACAAGGCTAGTTGTTCAACCTCCCATCTGTATGCAGATTCATCACTGTCTCAAATGAGACCAATTCTGTTGTATCATCTGCAAACTTCAGTACTTTAACAGAGGGATCTTTTGAGATGCAATCATTGGTGTATAGAGAGAAGAGAAGTGGAGAGAACACACAGCCCTGGTGGGCTCCTGTGCTAATTGTACAAGTACCTGATGTGATTTTGCCTAGCTATATCTGCTGCTTCCTGCCTGTTAGGAAGATTATGATCCATTTGCAAGTGTGGTCAGGTACAGCTAGCTGATTTAGTTTAGTTAGAAGAATATCTGGAATGATGGTATTGAATGCTGAGCTGAAGTCTACAAAGAGGATCCTTGCATAGGTCTTTGGAAATTCAAGATGTTGTAGGATGTAGTGCAGAGTCATATTAACAGCATCATCTGTCGATCTATTTGTTCGGTAGGCAAATTGCAAGGGGTCTAATAGAGGATCCGTGATGGTTTTCAGGTGGGCCAGCACTAGCCTTTCAAAGGTTTTCATAACTACAGATGTTAAAGGAACCAGTGTGAAGTCATTCAGTTCCTTGATGGAGGATTTCTTTGGCACTGGGATGATAGTAGAGCGTTTGAATGAAGAAGGAACATAGCACATCTCTAGTGATTTATTAAAGGTGCCGGTGAAGATGGGGGCCAGTTGGTCAGCACAGGCTTTTAAGGAAGAAGGAGTTATCTTGTCTGGGCCTGGTGCTTTTCCTGGCTTTTGTCTGTGAAATAGATATATAGTAGACATCTTCTAAAACTATCTTTTATCTACATTCATGTGCACCATGGTGGAGAAAATTCACATTGAGTTTACATATGTATATTGGATTTTCATATTTAGTTAAGTATCAAATAGAGCCTTGGTAGTACAGGGGTTTAAGGCACCCTGTTATTAAGCTTATTAAGACCAGCTGCCTGCAATTACTGCAGGGTTCGAATCTCGCCAAGGCTCAAGGTTGACTCAGCCTTCCATCCTTTCTAAGGTAGGTGAAATGAGGACCCCGTTTGTGGGGGCAATAAGCTGACTTTGTATAAATATACAAAAGGATGAAGGCTATTGCTGAGCACATTGTAAGCCACCCTGAGTCTTCGGAGAAGGGCGGCATATAAATCAAATTAAAAAAAAAAAATAGTTACTGTATACCTATTCATTGAAGCTAAAGAACAAGAATTAGGTCTACTATATACCACAAGTTATGCCATAATGTGATATATGTATCATCTAAACTCACTGTGTTTTATTCATGAAACCATGGTTAAAGAATCAATGGCTTGGTGTGATGTGTGAATCCATCTGCCATCTCTATAGATTCATTAAAATGAAGCTGCACAGATTTTTAAGATGAGAAAGAAGTTGGCTTCTAATTTCCAATACAGTAGCTAGTTCTTAAGGATAATATGTAGCAAATATGGTTGAAAAATAGATTTAACTGAGGTGCCTTTAAGTGAAGGAAACAAGCAAGCCTATATACCAGTGATGGCTAACCTTTTTTTCCTTGGGTTCCGAGAGCGCACACGTGCCCACACCCATATTGTAATGCCCCCACATGTGCCCCACCCCCTGTGCATGCGTACATGACCCCCTGCGCTCCCCCGATCCCCTGCATGCATGCGCGACCCCCCCCATGGCCCATTTTGGGCCTAGCAGGCATCCCTGAAGCCTCCTGGAACCAAAATGGGGCATGGGGAGGCACCACTCCCCCTACGCATACATGTGCGACCCCCCACCCCCGACACATGCACATGAGATCCCCGTGTATGTGTGCGCATCTCCTGCATGCGCGACTGAGTCAAGGTTGATTCAGCCTTCCATCCTTTCGAGGTAGGTAAAATGAGGACCCGGTTTGTGGGGGCAATAAGCTGACTTTGTATAAAAAAGAACACCGCTTGGGGGGGGCTGAAAGCCCTACTAAGCAGGTATATACAAAAGTATGAAGGCTGTTGCATAACGCATTGTAAGCCACCCTGAGTCTCCGGAGAAGGGCGGCATATAAATTGAACCAATAAATGAATAAATGAATAAATAAATAAATAAAATCAGCTGGCCAGCAGGAGGCATGTGCACATGTGTGGTGGAGCTGACCTAGGGCGATAGTTCATGTGCCCGCAGAGATGGCTAGGCATGCCATCTGTGGCATGCATGCCATAAATTCGCCATCACAGCTATATGCCTTAATATTTATCAGTCACCTTTATCTAAGAATCTGGGTCAACTAAACTCATTTCAAACCTGGCTAGTACATAATCTATCCCCACTGTTCCAATTTAAACTACTTTCCTTTTGAAGCCTATTAAGTTTAACAAAGGAATATCAGCTTGGATCTATTCTGGATTCCACCCCCACATTCTAGAGCTGTGATGGCGAACCTATGGCATGCGTGCCACAGGTGGCACGCAGAGCCCTCTCTGCAGGCACGCAAGCCGTCGCCTAGCTCAGCTCCACTGTGCATGTGCAATCGCTTCCCGCTGGCCAACTGATTTTCAGGTCTACCCTGCAAACAGCATGCATGGGGAGACCTACCTTTCTCCTCACTTTCTGCTGCCTGTGCCTTCCCAGATCTCTGGAGATTCCCCTTCCAGCGATGTTTTGGGAGGCAAGGCTTTTTTCCCTCCCCCCCAGCCGTTTTGGGAGGCAAAGGCTTTTTTCCCCGTTCCCAGCCATTTTGGAAGCTTTCCCACCCCCAGCCATTTTAGGCAAAGGCTTCCCCCCCAGTGATGTTTTGGGATATGAGGCCAAAAGGGGGGGGGTCATGCGCGCATACAGGGGTCGCGTGCGCATGTGGGGTGTGTGTGTCACACACATGTGCAGAGGGGCAGGGCATGTGGGAGGGGCATTGCATTAAGGGTATCGGCACGTGCACGTGTGTGATAGTGCGTGCGCTCATGCTTTTGGCACCCGAGGAAAAAAAGGTTAGCCATCACTGTTCTAGAGCATTTGGCACATTCATTAGTATATTCTGCAAGATGAAGGTAGCTTTTGTCTCTGAAAGTGGAAGCTTAAGGCTTTTGAAGCTTTAATCTATCTCAACTTTCTATAGAAGCAAGTGAGAAACAAGTTTCTTAGGAATATGGATTCTTTCCTACAAATTTGTAAGGATGCCTGTTTTCTACAATTTATCTGACTATGAAAGAGCAATTTGGAAAAATGTTTTTTTTTAAAGAGGAAGAGATCAGACCTAACACAATACTTGGCAAGGGATTCTTAAACAATTTGAAATGGCCCTCAGGTGAGCTTGGTTCTGCATCAGTGTAATTTTCTTGAAAATAGAACAGGTAGCTTGCCTTTGGGTTTTTCCTGGATGCTTTATCAACCTACTTTCCATTCTATTCTTAAACCCTGAGATTATTAGGCCTTCCCTACTGAAGTTCAAATCGGACCCAAATCTGTATTATGGAGGGTTGACTAAGTGCTGCCCTCTGCTGAAGCAATAGAGTCTTACTGGCTTTAGATGGCAAAATCCCAATTAAACTCCAATGAAATTTTTAAAGTGCTTCTTCGCTGGATTTATAACTGAATATTATATTGAGATTGTTAAGAATGTTGTTCTCATATTTAAGTCCACGGTTCCTGCTTACCTATGAAACTCAGCTCAAGAAGTCAACCTTCAGATCAATACAATCAATGTTAGATTACATGTAGTGTTGTCATAAGAAGCAGGTGTCCAGAGACATTTAGGAATGATAGGAAATAGGATTTTTCAAGATGCACTATGATGTATAATTTGCAATGCATGGCTGTGAAAGTTGGACCATAAGGAAGGCTGAGCGCCAAAGAATTGAGGCTTTTGAACTATGGTGCTGGAGAAGACTCCTGCGAGTCCCTTGGACTGCAAGGTGATCAAACCAGTCAGTCCCAGAGGAGATCAACCCTGACTGCTCTTTAGAAGACCAGATCCTGAAGATGAAACTCAAATACTTTGGCCACCTAATGAGAAGGAAGGACTCCCTGGAGAAGAGCCTAATGCTGGGAACGATTGAAGGCAAAAGAAGAAGGGGATCACAGAGAATGAGGTGGCTGGGTGGAGTCACTGAAGCACTCATGCCCAGAGACTGGTGTTATTTCTGTAAGAAAATCCATTAACTCCTCTGCTCGTAACAGAATACCTTATGCCACCAGGCTTTTAATTTTGGGCTTAGACAACTTAGAACTACCCCACCTTCGGTCTGACCTAAACGTAGTACATAAAATTATCTGCTACAATGTTCTACCTGTCAATGACTACTTCAGTTTCAACCACAACAATACACGAGCACACAATAGATACAAACTTAAGGTAAACCGCTCCAAACTCAATTGCAGAAAATACGACTTCAGCAACAGAGTGGTCAATGCCTGGAATGCACTACCTGTGGTTTCTTCCCTAAACCCCCAAAACTTTAACCTTAGACTGTCTACTATGGACCTCACCCCATTCCTTTTTTAAAAAAAATCTTTTTATTAATTAAACATTAAAAACATTGGACACAGTGCGCTCTCCTAGTTTAATCATTTCCATACAAAGTTTTGCATAACAACAAATACAATTCCTACTTATTGTACATTGTTACTTTGATATTATAAACATATTCCTTGTCCTCATTTGCATATTTATCTAAATATTGTCCAAGTTCAGTTCTACAAACCCTCAAACATTTCAGTTTCGACTCCTTTTTCTCATTTCCATCCATTGGACCCCACCCCATTCCTAAGAGGTCTGTAAGGGGCACCAACGTGCCTACTCTCCCTGTCCTAATGTCCCCATTTATTTGTATCTATTTCATATATTTATAATCATGTTTATACTAACATCTGTAATCTTATATATGCTTGACAAAATAAAAAAAATAAAAAAGAATCTGGTCTTTCTGTAACATTGCATGTGATATCTTTGTGTGTTACAATTATACATCATGTTGTTGTTAGTTGCAAAGTTGTGTCCGACCCATCGTGACCACATGGACAATGTTCCTTAGGCCTTCCTGTCCTCTACCATCCTCTGGAGTCCATTTAAGCTCATGCCTACTGCTTCAGTGACTCCATCCAGCCACCTCATTTTCTGTCGTCCCCTTCTTTTGCACTCAATCTTTCCCAGCATTAGGCTCTTCTCCAGTGAGTCCTTCCTTCTCATTAGGTGGCCAAAATATTTGAGTTTCATCTTCAGGATCTGGCCTTCTAAAGAGCAGTCAGGGTTGATCTCCTCTAGGACTGACCAGTTTGATCGCCTTGCAGTCCAAGGGACTTACAGAAGTCTTCTCCAGCACCATAGTTCAAAGGCCTCAATTCTTTGGCACTCCGCCTTTCTTATGGTCCAACTTTTACAGCCATATATTGCAACTGGGAAAACCATAGCCTTGACTATGCACATTTTTGTTGGTAATGGTGATGTCTCTGCTTTTTAGTAACCTATCTTGATTTGCCGTAGCTTTCCTCCCCAGGAGCAAGCGTCTTTTAATTTCTTGGCTGCAGTCCCCATCTGTGGTGATCTTGGAGCCCAGGAAAATAAAATCTGTCACTGTCTCCATTTCTTCCCCATCTATTTGCCAGGAATTGAGGGGGTCGGATGTCATGATCTTAGTTTTCTTAATGTTGAGTTTTAAGCCAACTTTTGCACTCTCCTTCTTCACCCGCATCAAGAGGCTCTTTAGTTCCTCTTCACTTTCTGCCATTAGAGTGGTATCATCTGCATATCTGAGGTGAGCTGAGCTGGATAGGCAAAGTATAAATAAAAGATTCACGTGTTTGTGTATTGATTCTGCTTAGCTGAGAGATTTGTATAATAAAACTAATTTTTAAAAATGTTATATGAGAATCTACCAAGAATGGCTAAATGTTATTAAGGTTAACAATCCAATTGTCAGCTTTTTTTTGTCATCGAAAATCATAGTTGGATTTCCATCTGAACAACCACCCATATAGAAAAAAAATATAATTAGAAAAAAAACCCTTCTCTTAGTAGAAAATGTGTCTGTGTTTTTCTTCTCATGACCTCCTGACATTTATGAGAAATTCAGAAGAGCCAGTAAATACAAGACAGGGATTTTTTTAAAAAATTGATTAACGGTGAATCCCAAATGCATTTTTCTAGGTACATTTTATTGTTATTCATGAAATTATGCTCTCAGCATCTTTAGAAAACATTAAGCATTTCATTTGATTTTTCAATGTGTGCAGATCTGTTCCTTCTTGTTGTGGTTTTCAAGGGTTCCTTTCTTAATGGGACTTCCCAAATAAGCCCTGTCCTTGGTTAAACGGTGAAGGACAAAGTGGCATGAGAAACAATGCTGATTGCTGGGAATTATCCCTAAAATGGTATTGTAGCTCCCCTAAGGGCCTACTTGGGTGGAAAGGACCATCCTCAGAATCACATACACTGACTTTGGCATAAACGATTTGCATATATTAGAAAATTTGAAGCATTAGTCAACTCATGTACATTTGTAATTAAGCTTAAGTACTTCTTTTCGACTCAGCCATTCTTTCCTCTATTTGATTGTATTCTTTAAAACCATTCTCCCCCCCCATTTAAGCATATTATACAATGCCCTTTTTCTTTTGGGGAGGGGCAGCATTCTTTCCAATTCACATCCTCTTTCATTTCATGACTTCTCCATTCACCCTTTTCTCACACCTTCTGTTAACATAACTCCAGAGGCCTCTGTAGCAGTCTGCAATGGATTTTGTTTTGTTCTTTTTCTGCATGTCTGATTTCTATTATTATGTTTGGGAAACATTTCTTCATACAGACTTGTCCTACTTCTGCAGTTGTTCTACTTTCGTGCAACTTCTCTTTTATTCCCCTTATCTATTCTTTCCACTGCCAAATAATGATCTGTTCCACACTAGGGGCCTCTGATTATAATATTATAACAGTTGGAAGGGACTTTGGAGGTCTTCTAGTCCAACCCCCTGCTTAGTCAGGAAACCCTACACCACTCCAGAAAAATGGTTATCCAACATCTTCTTATAAACTTCCAGTGTTGGAGCATTCACAACTTCTGCAGGCAAGATGTTCCACTGATTATCCTTACATTCTTCACTAATTTCTTGCAAAAAAATTCATTAAAAACAATCGTGCATTTTAAGTTAACCCTAAGACTCCTATTTAACCATGTGTTAGAAATAAATTAACCTCTTATCACACATTTACTATTCATGTTCAATCTACCGGTAGGTTTCTGAATGAGCCAATGGCTCATATACTCTCATCTCATTTCCATTCACCTGATCATATAATCTAACAAAATATTTTTTTTCTTCTGAATTACATCTATTCATAATGATGCACAGCTTTTATTGAAACTCATTCTTGGTGCTTTCATTGTCAATTTTCCCTGCAGCATAACATGTATGTGATGACTCCCCCAGGCGCTTCCCCAGATGCCTCTCCAGATGTTAGTTCGGAGGAGGATGTGCCGGTCCCAGTACATCAGGAAAGGAGGCGGCTGAAGGCTCCAAGTTAGAGGCTGTGAATCCAAGCAAGGTGGAGCGGCTGTAAGGAGAATGACCGGACGAGTAGCTGGATGAAAGTGGGATGGTTGAGGCATAGCTGCAACAGGACAACCCTGAGGTTCGGGTGGGGGGAGCATCCAGCTGCAGCCGGTCAGCAATGAGGAAGAGGAACTGCCTTCTCCACCTAATCTGAGGCATTTAAGAAAAGACTGGAGCAGCAGAGGTCAGTTCAACTACTCATGAAGCGGCAACTTCGCCCCCCACCCTTAATGGGCTGCACCAGGAGCTGGCTATATAGCACAGCAGAAGGAGGGGAGTCCTTTGAGAGAAGGGCGGCATATAAATTCTGTATATATATATAAAAAAAGAATAACGTTGAGAACGATGTATCATTTTCTGGCTATGTGCACTCCTGCGCTCATGACTCTTGACTTGGAGTTTGCGTCATGTTTTGTGGACTCTGGACTTGTCCCTGCCCATGGGTGTCCTTTGACTTGGTGGACTTGGCTCTGATTCTTGGACTTACTCTTTGTTTTCTTGCCGTGGCTTTGTGGACTTGTCTTGGTTTCATGGACTGGCTTTGACACAGAGGCCTTGCCTTGCCTTGAACTCATTGAGGGTGTTCTATTCGTTGGCGAAGGGAATATTAATTCAGAGTTGGAATCTGCAATAAAGACTCCTAACTCCTCAATGTGTGTGTGTGTGTGTGTGTGAGAGAGAGAGAGAGAGAGAGAGAGAAAGCGATAGCACAATGAAACTGTCATTAACCTATGAGCCCTATATTTATATTGATTTTAAACATTGATCACCAGTGTCAAGCTCGATTGTGTCACAGGCTGGATTGTGATGCATCGTGATGTTTTTTGCCATTGCAGAGCCAGGGTGGGTGTGGCCTGAGCATGACATATCCAGCCCACAGGCTGCCAGTTTGACAGGCCTGTCTTAGATGATACCAGTTCCTACTTTGAATCAAACATTTTAGTCGTTCTTCCATTCATAATTATACCAATAGCTTCACTTCCATACTTGTATTGCTAAATTGAACAAAACTCCGGGTTATAGATGGAGAGTACTTTAAAACATGATAAATCAAATATCTGGGCTTCACATTCTTTAATTATAAGGAAATGTCTCCTTGGTCCAGACTTTAAACATCTATTATCATGGCTAAAATAAGCTCTTCAAAAGTTGCCACCCAATTGTAAATCTTAATATGACAAAAGTAAGATATTATTTAATGCCTATGTTGCAATAATATTAATTGATTATGATTAATTGATTATGTACCACTAAGTTAGTGTCAGTTTTTAGCCACCATATAGATAGATTTTCTCCATGATGATCTATCCCTCCATGATGATTTGACTCTTCAGCATTTCCAATGGCGCATTACTATAACTGAGTCTATCCACCTTGTTGTTGATTGTCCTCTTTCCTTTCTTTTCATCATTCCTAGTATTAGAACCTTCTTCAGACAGCTAGGATCCATCCAACGTTCTAATTTGAGCCTGAATAATATCCATTTCATCTAACTAATTTTAATACAAATTAAATCAAGCTTAGCTTTTCTTCCATCTTTGTTGTGGTCCGCCAGCAGCCTGCGGAGCTGGCAGCAGAGTCGGACAGTGAGGAGGCTGGGGAGGAACATGGGCCAGTCCTGGAGTCTGAGTAAGGCTCGGACGAGGGTTCTGCGTCGGGGGCAGAGATGGGGCCAGGGCCATCTGGGAGTTATGTGCGGACTCTGGTGCCTCCAGAGTTGGACATCAGAGAGGCAGAGGAACAGGGGGAGCCTGTTTTGTGCGTGTGCAGAGCTGCCAGAAGGCAAGAACAGTTAAAACAAAAGGGAAAACTCAGGAGTAAGGCTTGGAGATGATTGGCCCCTCCCATAAGACATAAAGGAAGAGGAAAAGCACATGGGCCTTTGCAGGAAGCAACATTGTGGATGGTGTCGGTTTGTACTTTGAAGCTCTGTTTTTGACTCTGTGTTTCTGTGTGGCGTTGCCAAGGAAATTGCTGATTAGGTCTTTGGCAGCATGTCAAAGAAGATAAAGGAAACCTAGGTCAGAACAATTTTCTTCATCCTGCTTCTGTCTAATTTTTTTCACTTTGCCAAAGAAGACCTTATCAGGCAGCAAATATTGCTGGAAGAAAACAGTCCTCTTCAAATGACAGAGACAAGCCTGTTGCCTTCAAAGAGACATTTCATGCAGATGTAGATCTTAATGTCCAAAGAGGCAAATAACCTGAAAAGGGATCTTATAAGGGCTTTGATCTGGCTGCAGGCAGCAATCCTCACGGTATTAGAAGTTAGAAATAAATTTCCATTTTGTCTTCAGGTTTGCTATATTTTTAAATGGGGACATATGTGGAACATGAATGAAAACGAGGACAGGGAAAGAGAAACAGTGACATTAACTGTTTTCCATTTTTATACATATCTGTATAAAAGAAGTTAAGTTTTCAAGAGTAATTTTGCATTACATCTCAGTTAAACGTCCATAGGATTGCATAGAGACATAAATGCATGCCCATCATGCTACTCATTTTGGGCTAAATAGTCCTATGTAAAACACAAAAATGGAGTAGGAAATGGTAAGCCAAATAAAGATATGCTGTAAGAAAAAGAAGAGGAAACAAAGTTAAAGCTAGTGAAACTACTGGCATAAGACACTATATACTTCTTTATATGTTTTTCTCCTTACCGCCTCTCCTTCTTCCACCTTGTTCAAAATCATCTTGCTTTGCCTTTTCTACTTTAAACCTCTCTCCTTACATATCTATAATTTGTATTAAAAGCAGGGGTAAAATCCAGCAGGTTCTGACAGGTTCTGGAAATCCAGAAATCCAGCAGGTAGTGGAAATTTTGAGCAGTTCGGAGAACCAATAGCAGAAATTTTGAGTATTTGGTAGCAAATATCACCTCTGGCTGGCCCCAGAGTGAGGTGGGAATGGAGGTTTTGCAATATCCTTCCCCCAGGAGTGGGGAGGGAATGTTGATTTTGAAGTATCCTTCCCCTGCCACACCCACCAAGCCACGCCCACCAAGCCACACCCACAGAACTGGTAGTAAAAAAAATTGGATTTCACCACTGATTAAAAGTATTTAAGTAATTAAAAGATAAACAAGATATGAGGGGAAAGGAATGTTTCAATCCATAAACACCATAATAAATATAATGCTTCTTAAGGGCTATAGTTGTCTTTACAGTAACAGACTAATAGGGTCATTTCTCCGAAAAATGTTACAATGGATTAAATGAATATCGTATTCACTTGCGTGGGAAAAGTAAAATTGAATTTGCAGTGTCTCCATTTGTGTGTCTGTGTGTATGTTCATACATTTCAGTTTCCTTTTAATTCCATCTGATGGTTATACAGAGATTCAGCCCAAATCTGATAGCCTGAATGTTTATGATTTCTCTACCTAACCCAGAGAATTTCAAGATTGGTGTCTGAATTATGTATAAGACAGTGGTGGGTTCCTCCCAGTTCCGCCAAGCTGGTAGCGGTGACGATATGATGTCACCGAACCTGTTCTGCCCCCCCCCCCGTGTTATTCTTACCTTTTATTTGGTCCCACCCCCAATCTATTGCTGCCTCCTGAATCCCAGCTGATGGCTAGAGGGGAAAAAAACTGTTTAAACTCTTGCCGCAGGGCTTCAAAGGGCCACCCTACAGCTGATCAGTGTTAAAAGAAAACAAATGAGTAGACTGGTGCCTGCAAAAATACATGAGTAGATCAGTGCCTGAAAAACTGGTGCGTGTGTGTGTGTGTGTGTGTGCATGTGTTGTGTAAGCATACACACATAGATATATCTGTATTATATCTAGATGTATATTTGCCTTTCCCAATCTACACATGCAACTTCTACATAAAGTGGATTTTTTTTATTAAAAAGAAATATACAGATATTCCTCCACTTACAACAGTGACTGTTCAAAGTTATAACGGCACTGAAAAACGTGATTTATGACCGTTTTTCACACTTACGACCCTTGCAGCACCCCCAAGGTCACATGATCAAAATTCAGATGTTTGGTAATTGTTTAATATTGTATTTATGATGTCCCGCAGTCTTGTGATCACATTTTGCAACCTTCTGACAACCAAAGTCAACGGAGAAGCCAGTTTCATTTAACAACTGTGGCAAGAAAGGTCCTAAAATGGGGCAAAACTTACTTAACAACTGTCTCACTTAGCAATAGAAATTTTGTAATTATCAGACAAGGGCATTAAAGGCTTTCTCTTACATTAAGAGAAAGCTTTGTGCACGTCTGAAATGATACAGGTTGATGGCTAAGTTCATACATCATGCTAAGCTGTAAGGTTTGGTTCTGGCTTACAATATATACAAACAAATTTTATTATGGTCAATGACCACAACCTGTGAACCCATTCACCTTGGTTTATCCATCAGGCTTTATGTACAAACCAGGTTATTATATACCGCAAAACAAATTAGAGTGAAAATAAATTATCATTAAACATAGTGCATAAACTAAGACATTCCTAAAACGTGGATTTTTCTGTTATCCAAGCAGCACTATCCATATGGAAGAAATGTATGGGAACCACCGCAGTTTGCAGAACTACAAAATTATTTAGGGGAACCTTCCAAACTGCTGATGGAGCATACTTTGTAGGATGGAATAACAACATTTGCTGATTTAGTCCCCAACCACAAGTAAGTCTTTAAGACAGACATCCTGCATAGAAGAATTCCCCTTAGTTACTACATATCTGATGCTCATTACAAAGGCTCTATATTTTTGTGTCTGGTGCAAAAAAAAAAAAAAAAAAAGCCCTTTTAATGTTTAATAGTTGAAGTAAGTTTATGTCACATTTCAATTAGAATTCAATTTAATGAATGACATTTTCTGCATTTTGGTCTGAACATGTCTTCTATTTTTTATGATAGAGCTTACTGTTTATTGAATTTGCTTTTGCATCAGTTCTGACCAGGGGTGGGCCGCCTGGGTTCGGAAGAACCCGTAGCTAATGTTATGGCCAGTTCGAAGAACCTCCAAATCCCACCCCTGGCTGGCCTCGCCCTGCCCACCCCACCCCTCCCAGGAGTCTCCATGCAGCCCGTTTTGGATGCGAGATAAGTGCAGGGCCTGCGCAGAGGCTCAGGGAGGGGGAAAAATGGGCCTCCTGTAAGTTCCTGAAGTCCGAAAACAGGCCCTTTTCCAGCCTCTGGAGGGCCTCCAGACCCGGGGGAGGCAGTTTTCACCCACCCAGAGGCTTGAGGAAAGTCTCCGGAGCCCGGGGAAGGCAAAAACGCCCCCCCCCTGCCATGGTGCAGGAGGCTGACTAGGCCATGCCCACCATGGCCACACCCACCCAGCAACCGGGCAGAGAACCCATTGCTGAAATTTTTGAAGCCCATCCCTGGTTCTGACCAATATGTTTTTAGTATTATGGTCCTCAAAATATCAGCTTGAAATTTCAGGAGATATGATTACTTTGATGGTCCAACCAGTAGGTGCAAAGTAGTGTTTGTTTCACTAGGTGTTCTTCAAATCACTTTACACAGCTACATTTTTAAGGATAAAGGCTCATTTCCATATAACAATCTTTCCATTTGCCATAGATGCCTATAAAACCTATGTAAGATTAATCAGCATCGTATCAGTAAAAAAATGATGTTGAAGAATATGTAAATCTGTTACAGCAAAAAGTAGTTGTCAACATCACCAGGTAAGTGCAAACTTTGTCAACACCAGTATTCTACATCATTTGAGAACCATCATGAGTTATG
The DNA here is from genome assembly GCF_029215685.1 of Pituophis catenifer annectens. Lineage (NCBI taxonomy): Eukaryota > Metazoa > Chordata > Lepidosauria > Squamata > Colubridae > Pituophis > Pituophis catenifer. The sequence continues at coordinate 69,458,693 of NW_027256887.1, read as the reverse complement.
TTTATTCCACCTAAACATCTATATAAAGGTAAAGGTGCCCCACGTACATATGTGCTAGTCGTTCCTGACTCTAGGGGGCAGTGCTCATCTCCATTTCAAAGCCAAAGAGCCAGCGCTGTCCGAAGACATCTCCGTGGTCATGTGGCCGGCATGACTAAATGCCAAAGGTGCATGGAATGCTGTTACCTTCCTACTAAAGGTGGTCCCTATTTTTCTACTTGCATTTTTTATGGGCTTTCGAACTGCTAGGTTGGCAGAAGCTGGGACAAGTAATGGGAGCTCACCCTGTTATGCGGCACTAGGGATTTGAACCGTTGAATTGCCAACCTTTCGATCGACAAGCTCAGCGTCTTAGCTATATGGATAGAAAAATGTTACTCCTGGAAGGGCGCTAATAATATAATTTATTTTCCTTTTGTATAATACGAAGATATAGGAACTTTCATTGCTCAGAAAGGGGGATAATGAATACTGGATCACCCTTTTTTTGTACTCTCCTCTTGGTCAACTGGAGAGGAAGAGGCATTGATTTGCTCCCTACAATTTTTCAGTCTTAGAGGTCAGCAGAAATTAAGAAAGTTATAGGTCAATTGTTTATGTGGAAGCTAAGCAGAGGTGGTATTCAGCTGGTTCGGACCAGTTCGCCCGAACTGGTAGCGGAAATCACGGGTGGGCGCGCCCGCCCTCCCACCCCCCCACCCCCTAGCTCCATGCCATCCTATTTAGGCACGTTTTTGAGGCCAGGCACATGCGCGGAAGGCAGGCGTACGAGCAAAGCACATGCACGGAAGGCCAGGTGCATGTGCAGAAGGCAGGCGTGTGCGTAAACCAGGGGCACACGCGCATGAAGTGAGCATGCACGCGTGGGGTGAACCCGTAGTAAGATAATCCGAAACCCACAGCTGAAGCTAAGGATAAAAACACTTGAAAGCATTTCTGTTCAGGCTTCAAAGACCAGAGCCTGGTTCAATAGATTTGAAGCATTATCCTTTTTAATAATGATTAAAAACAACTCTACTACAGCCTATATCAGGTTGTAAAAAAAAAAAAACCTCCCTTTATTATTATTTTTATTTAATTTGTTTATTAAATGTATATGCTCTCTGATGGGGTAACTCTCTTAAAGTAATTTCTTTCCAGACTGATACATTTCCACCCCTTTCCTCTTCCTTTTTCCAGAAAAAAAATTAAAATTTAATTCTATGAATGGGAGAAACTAAAGCATTTCCTTAATGTCTTTATTGAAATGAATGGACACCAGGATGCTTCCCATCGGCTTGGGCTTAGCTATTTTCCTACAACTGCTCTCTGTCATGCCACAGAGTCCCTCCTGAAACCTTTCAATGTACTGACTTCAACAGTTTCTCACTCAAGGATATTGTTAAAAATCCGCGATGGAGTGGATAGTTTACATACTTTAAAACAGTTATTTTCATTTGTTTTCAACAAAAGTGTCCATTTTACCCAGATGATTGCCCTCTCGGTAACATTAAGGAACTTCCTTTTTTCTCACTGCTTTTGTCTACGTAAAGGCACTCTTTATACATCAACCAAGACTGTAATATACCACATCTTTTATTTGCGAAGAAATCCCCAAATGGAATACTTCCCTAAAACTGTCTACTTAATACAGCCCCTCTACTGATTGACTCCTGTGGCTGTTAGCAATTCCTGTTCCATTAAAGCAGGTATTTCTTAGTAAACTGCTTTTAAAAAAAAAATCCACTCCTTTAGCTTCAGACGTATTTTGGCTTCCTTCTAGAAGTCTCCGGGTGAGTGCGTGGAAAGAAATTGACAGGTATGTACAAGACTGATTCCAGTTAGAGGAAAAATATATTTTAGTGGTTATAACCAAAGGCTGCAATAACAGTGAATGATTGGGACCGAACTATTGCCTATTAGTCTGAGACCAACTCCATCATCTCAGCCAGGATGGGCAAAATGACAAGGAAATATGATAATTATAATTTACTGCACCTGGAGGAGACCAATTTAACAGTAACAGAGTTGGAAGGGACCTTGGAGGTCATCAAGTCCAACCCCCTGCTCACGCAGGAGACCTGTACTAGGGATTTGAACCGCCAAATTGCTGACTTTTCTGATCGACAAGCTCAAGTGTCTTAGCCACTGAGCCACCCAGTCAGGCAATTTGTTAGCTGCCTTCTACCTATTCTTTTAATGATGGGATTCATTTAAAAGGGTAGTTAGTTCCAAATATATGGCATTCCTTGGGATAATAATGGCACAGGTATTAACTGTGGCTCATTACAAATATTTAATTAACTTTATTTAATTAATTCAATTTATATGCCGCCCCTCTCCGAAGACTCAGCAATGTAAAGGGACAGCAAGAAGTTGTATGTCAATGCCAGTAGTTACACAAGCTCTTAACAATTGCTTCAATATACCAGAAGTTGAAGCTAGAGCTGATTTTCCAGGTGTTTATCTGTCAAACTTGTCTCCTGTAACCTGAACAGCTAAAGGCTTAGCTCCGAATAAAAATTAACACAAGGCTCTTGTTTGCGGGAACAAAGCATTAACTGCTGGTATCTTTAAATTCAGTTTGATATAAGCAGAGAAAATTACTTGTGTCCTAGAGGAATAATCTGAATGCAACTTATTTGATGGATCTTGTTTTAGAGGCAATTGTTTGAACAATGTTGCATTTAATATTATTTTATTTTATTTGGAGGAACATCTAGAGAACTTCGATAATAAGACTGGTAGCAAACATCAGTTTATGAATTATGGTCACAACTTAATGGAACACTAATGAAAGCTTAAGGCTGTTCGTTCTTCAAAAATGATTTGAAAGGACTACTTTGGACTCTACAATAACATAGCATCCTTCTGCTCCTCATCAATTCTGCCTTTTGTTTATTAGACTTCTGTGCAAGCTTGAAAACATGATGCTGCTGTTTTATATCGACAGCCTTTGAAAACAATGATATCTTGTTAATGCAACTCTTAAAGCATCTTTCTTCAGTTTCAGAAGGAAATTAATGATTTAATGAATAACAAAGTATCGAAAATGACTTCCAAGTCATATTTGAAATGCGTACCATCTTACTAGTACCATCTCAAGGGTGTTAGATGTGTGTTTGTGAGACGGGTGTTAAAATGTCAAGATGGCAATTGCAATCTTGACCTTTTTAAAAAATCTTCTTCCCCCTCTGGATATCCTGATGGTTGTACAAGAACACCATGCTCTTCCTTCAGGGGGTGAATTACAGCTGCTTTTCAAAACTTTAATATTTGCAAAGCTTTTTGGAGCAGCTCAGAACCCCACAAGGAGTTCACCGCATATTTATCCCGACTGCGGCCATGAAATCAAAATGTATTTATAATATCATATTTCATTATTTCATTCCTTTCAGTCATCAATTTAAATAGAATCTACAGAATTCCAGATATGGTTCTGTATATGCTGTTTTTATTTTATTTTTTTAATTTTCTTTTGCCTTTGTAAGTATGTGATTGAAAACGTAAGAATTTTTTTTAACCTGTTTCAAAGGACAGACACCAAATACAGAAAGCATATGTGTCTATCCAAATATGGATAGATACTATAGCACTGCATCAATTGAAAAGTTGGGGGGGGGGAAATAACAATGATGCCGTGTTTTTAAAATATTTTTGTTTAACTCTGTAGTGCAAAGATTTTCTTTTTATTTCAAATACAAAGATTAAATAATTCTAGTGTACGTATATCTATAGAGACAAATGGTTACATACCACAAGAACTAAAAATGTAACAAAGTAAATAAGTAATTAACAGGCTAATCATTTGCTAATATTAATCCTTTCTGATCCTTGAGTCTTCACTCTATTTTGACTAATTTGAACCACCAGCTTCTTAATAGTTTATGTTGCCAAAAAGTGCTTTGGGAAATACACTAATGAATAAGTTCACAGCCTGAATTTTTAATAAGTGCCCCTAATATTAGGAGCTCAGTCTAAGTTCACAATGTATTATTTCTGTATGACATCTGGGTAAATGAAGCACTACTATCATAAATTATGCTGTTTGGTCTCTCACACAGACTTGAAGATTTGATTTGGGATTTTAAAATGGTAAGTACAAATTCTTAATGTCTTGTTTGAGGACAATTACCCATTTCTATCTAAGAATCATTTATAAAGGAGCATGAGTTAAAACCAGAACAACTCACATTTAGATCTACCCACACCCATGGAATCTCAATGGGTGATCTGGACCAGTAATTTACTATTTCCCAGCCCGAAAACGTTTTTAAGTATCGGAAAACACGAGAGAATATTACACTTGTCATCTCAAGGTCCAAAGGAAAAAAGTGGAATATTAATTCAATAGCAACTAATAAATATATGTCTGCCTAACTGGCATACATACCAAGTTGGTTTTATAACTGGACTAATACTAGATAGGCAAGTAAATATTAGTTATAAAATGAATGAAGAATAAGAAGGACAGATTGTAATGATAAAAGATGTCCTGTAGTTAAATGGCTAGTTAAATCTATGGTACATTTCAGTTTTCCAAACATTACTCTTTGTTCATTTTCGGTAGCCAATCAGTGGTGAGATTCAGCCAATTCGCACCACTTCGGGAGAACCGGTTGTTAACTTTCTGAGTAGTTTGGTGAACTGGTTGTTGGAAGAAATCATTAGGGCAGAGAACCGGTTGTTAAATTATTTGAATCCCACCACTGTAGCCAATGTACTTGAAGTCCAACCTGGGGCTTCATGCATTTTCACTAGTGGGAACACACACTTTGTGTCTTTATGAGCTATGTAAAAGTAATGCAAAACGGAATGGGACAACTCACCACTGTCAACTCCCTGCTGCCAATTCATGGTGGCCAAATCACAATTCACTGCTGGAAAATTTGTTGCTGGACAATTCAACCATTTCATTATTTAAAATAATTTTAAAAATATTTCAATTTTTGTCATTCTCATTTCATTTTGTCCCTCCTTTTGCACCCTTTCCTTATTGATTCTATTTCACAATTTTTTTTTTGTTATTATGCAACTTTTATCCCACAGCAAGTTGGCTGTGGCGAGTTGTCCCATGGCGAGTTGGCTGTAGTCCTTTTCCAGGGAAATCTATGTCAGCTTCTAAGGCACAGCTGAGAGGAAGCAGCAATGAGAAAAGCAGGCAAAGCACGGGGGCAGATCGCTTCACTCGGCTAGCACCTAGTTAGGGCTGAAAAAAAGCTTCTAAAGAACATCTGAGAGTTGGAGCAAAGCATGGAGATTGCTTCACTCGCTAGCGCCTTGTTAAAGCACAGTGGAGAGTCGAGGGAGCAGGCAAAGCTGGGAAGATCACTCGCTAGTGCCTCGTTAGCATCTCGTTAGGGCTGAAAAAAAGTTTTGAAAAAGCTTCATTCGGAGTATAAAACGCACCCAAATTTTCAGCCTTTTTTACGGGGGAAAAAGGTACGTCTTATACTCTGAAAAATATGGTAGTTATATTGATCTATTGGTCATGTGGTTCAATTTTTTTAGCCAGACTATTTGGGACTGCAACTCCCAGAATTCCTTTACTCACCCACCAAGAGGGCATCCAAACTAGCTGAACCAACATTGATAATGTATACTGTATGGTGTACATTACATTACTCTTTTAATTGGATCTTGACTCAGGGAAGAGCAAGGGGGGGTGGGCTAAATCTTCCCTTTACGAAGGCTCAGAGTTTGTGTTCCAATGTCCCATTTAATTATCCTGGCTTTTGCTTCATTTCCATTGCCCAGAGGCAAACCAAAGCAAACCAATGTTTATGGTTGCAGAGTTTTGCAGGCCAAGATTTATTTGGACAAGCTCTTGAAGATGCCTTGGAGGTGTTACAGCAACATTCTGATGGCACCAATAATTATATACCAGGTAAAAATGAAACAGCGAGGTCAATTCACTGTTTTATTACGATTAGTTTCTACATTTCTGGATGAATGTGTATCGATATTTATAGAGGTTTGCACAAATATAATTTAAAAAAATCTAATACATTCAACATAAAAATACTTGATAAATTACATTAAGGGCAAAGAGGTATAGAGAGAGCTATTATGCAGTGAATCCTTCTTTTTAATCAGTTTATTGTCTTTTTATTGTGCCATTCCTCCACGATTCTCAGCCTAATGCTTTAACCATTACATAATACAAATCTCCATTTACAACAAACTGCCATAATAAGCTATGGATTATATATATAAACAGGGCATGCATACACTTCAGCCCTGAGATATAAAAATACCCTTATGATAGACAGACGATCTCCAGAGTGGTATGAACCAGTGGTGAAATCCAATTTTTTTTTACTACTGGTTCTGTGGGTGTGGCTTGGTGGGCGTGGTGTGGCTTAGTGGGTGTGGCTTGGTAGGCGTGGTGTGGCTTAGTGGGTGTGGCTTGGTAGGCATGGCAAAATCTCCATTCCCACCCCACTCCAGGGGAAGGATACTGCAAAATCCCCATTCCCTCCCCACTCCTGGGGGAATTGCAAAACCTCCATTCCCACCCCACTCTGGGGCCAGCCAGAGGTGGTATTTGCTGGTTCTCTGAACTATTCAAAATTTCCGCTACTGGTTCTCCAGTATCTGTCAGAACCTGCTGGATTTCACCCTGCTATGAATATTTGCTAGAGCTGAATGTTTGCCCTTGCGTTATCCACTACTTAAAAGATTTGGGACATTTACTCTATGTATCAAAAGTATCCCACTGCAAGAGATTCAAGGGGCTACTATAGGGGAAGAGCAGGCAGACCCTGGGGGTGGACTCAAGAGAGAACTCAGCCTAGAATTGTTACACGTCCACAAATGCTCCAAGCTCAGCCCCTCTTTAATTCTGTTAACCCCTATCTAGGGCTGACGGTTAGTTGACCAGATACTTGTGTATAGGCTTGAGCAATAAATCTTCTGAATTGGAACATACATGTGATTCTGATTCATGCCTGACGACTACAGAAAGGAAAGATGCTTCTGTTATGGCCCATTCATGGTAGAACAATTTACTACCAGAGATGAGGCTCAATCTGACCATGTTAACCTCTCACAAGCAGGTTCAAACAAAACTCTGGTTACAGTGAAATGGGTACTTTATTGGAAGACCTAGCCAGGATCCTGGACAGGGTCTATCTATGTCAGGGTGTCAAATTCAAGACCCACTGGCTGGATCCGGTCCACAGGGTGCTTAGATCTGGCCCATGGGGCTGCCCTGAAAACAACAAAGGACCGGCCCGCGGTGCCTCTGCCAGTGAAAACAGAGCTCGGGAGCTTGATGTCAACTTGCAAATCATCCCTGGCTGGCTCTCGAATTGCCATAGGCCAGTGGGATGGGAAACCAGTGAAATGGCACAGCAGCCAAAGACAGATGCACATTCCACGCTTATCTCTCTCAAGGCTGCATCCCAGGGTTACCTACAGATTTCTAAGGGGAGTGACCTCTACAACCGGCGAAATTGCTCCATTGGCAAATGTGATTGATGACACACCCTGGGGGGAGGGGGAAAACAGGGTCACAATTGGAGTGTAAATTATGTAGGGTCAGAGCTGCTTCACTTGGAAACATGCTGACATTAAGCTCCTAATAAATAATTGGATTTCTTTTGAAGCTTGACTCAAGACTCATGATTTAATTAGGGCATCCGTCGGAACCCTAACAGTTGTTTTCGCTGGCAGAGCGCTCGGGCCACCACATGCACCCCCCCGACACGAGTGACATTGAGTTGGCCACGCCCACCCTGTCCCCCAAGGTCAAACACAACCCTGATGTGGCTCTCAATGAAATCGAGTTTGACACCCCTGATCTATGTGGTCACTCAGAGACAGCACTGACTTGGTAGCACAAGGTCAGTCAGTCGGTCAGTCAGTCAGTAATAGACATTAGACTTGTAGACTACCCAATGTCACATGATTGTGAGAGCTTAAACATCTAATAAATTAACAAATAGACTCAAGGGACATAATCCTATGTGAATGGTGCTGAACTCAGTTGCTTGGGGTCAGGAGTGTTAAGGGGTATAAGAAGTGAATTAGGCTTCAGTTTCTATAAGGTGCCATTTTGCCCCATAATCTTCCCAGGTTCCCAAAATACGTCAAAAAGTCAATTTTTTAAAAACCTCAACAAGGGGGGTTCAGTGTGCTTGAAGACCACACTTTTTCCAATCATGCCCACATGAATATAACCATGGTGAAAAACAGAATGGAATTATTGTGTAACAGCCTACCCTAATGCCCTAATCTGCCCTGCTTCTGTACAAATTAGACATTAACCTATATCTGGATCCTGGCTTGCTGTTAATCATGATGTATTGGGCAAGGAACATCTGTCTATCCTCAGATTTGAATTTTCTTTAAGTTAACCCTACATTGTTCACATAGGTAAAATAAAATGATTCTCACAAATGTGTTTTACTCAGGTGATTGAGAAAAAAATGTAACTGATCTTAAAACAGGATTCCAGTCTATTGATTATTCTGATTTCCTTTCCTTCTCACATGTTCTGGTCCATTTTTTTTCCTTAGGCGATTATAAAAACTATCTGACTTGCCATCACAATCTTTTCCAAACAAATACTAATAACTTGCCTGAGTCTTTCATTGGAGAAACAACGTATAACTGGAATAATACAACAGTAAGTGAAACATTAACATGTACAAGGGATTAATAATTTAATTTAATTAATTTAATTTTTTAAGCTTTGTATTGCTTTGACATCTACAGCTTAAGTTTGAAGAATATTGCCGCTCTGTTTGGTATTTAGAAATTTATGGGAGGCTTTATCATTAGTGATGACAAGAGGAGAATTACCAAGAATGTAACCTTATAAATCCTATTCTGATAATAAATCTTATTGCACTCTGTAGAAGCTACTTCTCTGTTAATATACCTAAAAGTTCAGTATGGTCCTAATTAAGGGACTATAAAAAGTCTCTTATCATAAGAAGTCATGTTAATTTATTGTGTAAATGGGGGCTCAAATTTATCCTTGAACAGCCTGAAGATAAATTTCTTCTATATATCAGTAAAAGCATTGCTTATAAGCACCATATTGTGCTTATAAGACTGCTCATAAAACCTGAGTATTATTGATCCAGGCATAGAACCATGAAAGGAACAGAAACAAGTTTTAATCCTTACTTTCAACCAACATGTATCTTGCAAACAGTTGAATCCTATGAATTATGATTAAAAATACATTTTGAGAAGATTTGAAAAAAAATAAGAGAGAAGCCACAATCCCCAAGCAATCTGACCATATACAATGATGATATTATCCATTCAGTCATATCCATCTCTTGGAGGTCTGCTTGGGGGTTTCTGGTTCTTACCCTGATTCCCCAAAAATAAGACATCCCCTGATAATAAGCCCAATCGGGCTTTTGAGCACATGCGCTAAAATAAGCCTCCCCCGAAAATAAGCCCTCCCCAAAAATATTTAAACGCAGAGCTGGAAATCAGGTAAGATGGCAAGAGGAGCCCCATCTTGCTCCATGCGCCCCAAAATAATAAGACCTCCCCAAAAATAAGGCCAAGTGCTTATTTCAGGGTTCAAAAAATATAAGACAGGGTCTTATTTTCGGGGAAACACAGTATACTGTACATTATTTTTTGTTAGTAGTTTCTTCCCTTTGCTTCCTCAACCTTTCTGATTTTGTTCTTGTTTCTATGCATGATGTAGAATGTTCTATCCAAACACTACTGTTACCTTTCTCCCAAATGACAAGAAATAGATAATTATTAACCAGGGGCATTCACAGGGTAGAACAGGTGATGTCACTTCATTTGATGATGTCAAATGCATTGGGCATTCATTGTGGCTTCTACTGGCTGCCTAGTTTACCATATTTGTTACCTGTTGGTTAATTGCTGAAATGTTATGTTTCTTCCCATTGTAATTGCCCGCTTTTGCAAGAATGACATCGACTTGTATTCTGGAGCTAGCTATTGTACCCTGCAGACTGTTCCAGAAAATGAAAATATGTATGCCACAGCCCTCCAGCAAAAAACCAACAGAGGTTTGTAAAAATCTTGATTTTGACATGTACATAGTTCTGATTCTGAGTTATTCTTATGACAATGTTGGTGTACACACTTTTCTTTTTGTACTGAATTCAGTGGCACCAAGAACATATATTAATGTTTTCAGACCTGTAATTTGTACTACTGCATGTCTGCATGACATATCTGACAATTAAGAAGTGTCAGAAATGTAAATCATTATGTAGAATTTTGATTGTCTGGAAGATCGATACAGTTTTTCCTATTCATGTATACAGTATATGCATTCAGATATCACTCTAAATCATGTCTAGTTGTTAGTAACCCACACAGAGTCACGTAGTCATCCATAGTCACCTGGCAATGAGATGGGTGGCAAACAAATTAATTAATTAATTAATTAAATAAATAAATAAAACCACCAGAGGCTGGATTGGGACATTATAGTCACTAAATCATAAACCATGGCTTATTAATTGCAATAGTAGGTTCGCCCAACACCCTACAACAAAAACCAAGAAACATTATAACCTGTTGGGAGAGAAGCAGAGATAAAGAGGTCCATTGCAACGCTCCACCTTCCATCCTTTTGCACTGTAATCGAGGAAACCTGATCAATTCTACCCTGCCCCCCCCACTCCACTCATTATGTGTTCCTTAGCACAGAAAGGACCAGAACTCAGGACTTGGCAGCTTTAGTTCAACCATTCAATTACAAGTGGCTGCAGAATCAAAGTTCCAGATCACAGTGACAAGAAAAATGAGATTCAGTCACGGGGAATCTCGAGGGAAGGAAATGCCTCACAACCCAGGGTAGGATTCTACCAGTTTGGACCGATTCATGCGAACCCGTAGCTCCGACAATCAGCTGGGAGTGAACCAGTTCGCTCCGACAATCAGGTCGACCCGCCCACCCACCAGCCCCTGCTCTTTACTTACCTTTATCTTCTCAGCTGATTGGTGCGGCAAAAAGAATTGCCGCACCTCAGCTGTGTTACTCCCAAGTGGTAACACAGAAGGTTAGTATTTGTAAAACTGTGCACGCGTGCGCAGCGATCACCAAACTGGTTGTTAAACCAGCAGCATCCCACCACTGCTCACAACAGACCTAATGGACCAACTGGGGCATCTGCCTGTCCCACCAGATCCAACAGAATGACTTAGAACAGCATTTGGCAGGCTCTAATCAGCAGGCCTTTTGTGTTGTGGTATTTGCATTGTGGAAACTTCACCCCCCCCCCCCGGGATGAGGTTGGACTCATCACTCCTGAATTTCAGATCACCCACTTTTCCCAAAAACTTTGGGTTTGCTGCTTCCAGAATATCCAACAATGGGAACTCTAGGAAATCTGTATTAACATATTTAGAGGTTTACAGTTTACATCCGTGGACAATTGTGCCAGATTAACAATTATTTTGTCTTCCAAGGAATTTTGGAAACTTTGGAACTGAGAAGGAGACTTGACATTCCTAACAGTACAAAATGCTTCTAATCAGTTTAAAACAAAAGTGTATCTCTAATAAAACACACATTTGAGAACCCATTTTTTACTTTTAATCATATACTGCTATAATAGCCTTGCTGGATGAATTTATGGGTTGCATTAAACTGTGAATTGTTTAAGTTATTGTTTATTGAGCAAGCTATAGTGGTCTTAGGTGTATACAATTCAAAGTCATGGTTTACTAGAACACAGTGACTAAATGTACATGTCATACTAGATCAGAAACAAATAAAGCACATTAAGGCTTAGCATCATATATGAGCCCAGCTGTGGTACAGTGAACTAGAAAATGGCTCATGATGCATCTAACTTACAGTTACTTCATCCAATTGCTCAATCTTAATTTTCATATTGAATCGTGCTAAGGTTTCATTTAATTCATTTTGAAATTCCAAAATAAATTGCATCATACACCCATTCCATTTATAGTCTTGTTGTTTTGTCGTTCTGGGCAGGTCGGAAAAGACTACGGCTGTTTGAATATATTCTTGAGTCTCTTCATAATCCAGATATGGCAAACTGTATCCAGTGGTTAGATAAAGCCAATGGTGTCTTCCAGTTTATTTCCAAAAACAAGGAGAAATTGGCAGAACAGTGGGGAGAACGCAAAGGAAATCGGAAAGTCATGACCTACCAGAAAATGGCCAGAGCTCTGAGGAATTATGGGAGAACAGGAGAAATAATTAAAATTCGAAGAAAGCTGACCTATCAGTTTGGTGCTGTGGTTTTGCGAAAGCTCTCTCTAGCCTGCTTTTCAGGAAAAGATGGAAATATTGATGATCAATTTGTTAAAGCTGAACAGGAGTGCCTGTATGCAGCCGACTGGCTTACTTATCAAAACTGCATAAACCAAAAAGACTGTGATTTACAACAGGACAGCAGCCTTACAAGTTCATTCTACTGCGAAGCTTACTAGATGAAACTTTTTCCTCATGATGTCTCCCCCCCATATCTGGAATGATTAACTCACCAGAGAATGTATGCGAGCTACCAGATTCAAGCCCCTTTTAGGCTATTCTGGTGTAGTATACAAATAGATTCTGCTAGGAGTAAGCTCTGTTGAACTTCAGAGTAGGCACCTAAAGAGCTGAAATCCCTAGCTGGCACCTCGTGCTTAATTGCATCAAGTCTTACTGAATACGAGGGTTTGCTTCTGAGTAGTTGTGCATGGGTGGGACTTCACCCTCTCTCTTGGTTTATAAGGACATCTCTTTTATTTCAGTGAATTTTTTCTACTTTACAATCAGTGGTGGGATTCAGCCAGCTCGCACCAGTTCGGGAGAACCGGTTGTTAACTTTCTGAGCAGTTTGGCAAACTGGTTGTTGGAAGAAATCATTACGGCAGAGAACCAGGTGTTAAATTACTTGAATCCCACCACTGCTTACAATTGTTTTGTTTTTAGAAAGAAATTTACTGAATTTAGTTCTACCTGATTGCTTTTAGTATTGCAGTCTTAACAATAAAAGTTAGAGGTGTAATATAAATACATGGAATAAGTATAAATGTGTAACAAAACACATGCACATGTTGACTTTCTGAATTTTGTTATACCTAAAATATATTAAGAATGACTAGCTTCTGTCGCCTTTACAACTTCATTTAAATCTTAAATTCTGTATTACATTTACTACAGTTTTGTTTATGTTCTTTCCTGTGCTGGCTGCAAATATAAACTGAAATGTATTGCATTTCAAGGACAAATGGCTGAGGTTTTATTTCCTAAAACATGAATGCAGGAATGCAGGAGATCAAGCAGAAGGGGAGGATGACTGAGAAAGGGAGGAGAATTATTGCTATGACACTGAGTAAAAAACAACAGTATGATCCTCCCTTTCATCTAATTGCCTGTAGTCGCCATCCCTGGGGTTATAGAAGGGTCAACATCTGAATTTTTTCAGCACTGGAAGCCCCATCTAAAAATTTTGCCTTGGGATCCAAAGAATTATATTGCCTCTCCTGCATTTATATCAGAAATTTGAGGTTCAGAAAAAGAAAGAAATAAGAAGAGGAAAGGGAATGTGAAGGAAGAATGTTATATGCACGGATGAAATTATAATATTGTTAAAGTTGTATGACTTTCCCAGGTGAAAAGAAAGAAGATTTTTTAGTATCTACCATTGTCTATCCTATGGCTTAGGGTTTTAAAAAGTTCTGCAATTATATGATAAACCAGAGTATGATAATTAAAGAAGCAGTTGAGCTCATATTTAACTTCACTCATTTTTCTTCTGTTTAATACTAAATACAAATGGCAAGATGAAATTAATTTCCCATATCAGTATTTACCAACTTTGATTGAAGTTAAATATATATAAAAATGAGTTGGCATTTTTTTTAATTGCAGGTTTTAAGATGTACAGCTGAAGTCCAAAATTCAACTTCAACCTGCATCTTTTATCAAGTATAAATCATATAAGAACACAATTTTAGGATATATTTTTCACTAATAATCACTTGATCAAATTTGTCACTATCAACTGATTTACTGTAAATATGGTAGTTATTCAGTTAACACTTTATAGTTATTTACAGCAATATTTTAAGGAAGATTATTGTGTCTATTATGTGTGATTATTTTTAAAACTTTGTAACTCAGAAATAAATTATGTATTCCGTATATATACACACATATCTGGAGGGTTGAACATTTATTTTTATGCAAAATAACATGGATAACTGATGTTTGTCATGTCTATGGAGATTCTTAGTCATCCAGGTGCATTTTCAAAAGGCAACTGGAGTTTGTTTTTCCTTGAAGTTTGTCACACATCCCAGTTTTGAGATGTAGAAACACCAAAAGGGGATCTCCCACCCATTTTCGCATCTGTCTCCTATAATAAAACATGTTAATTAGAATTTACATTTATTCCATTTTTGTTCTATCTACACTATTAAGCATCCTGTTGACTAAAGTTAATGAGCCTCGATTTGGGGGGAAAATCCATCTCTGTCTCTCTCTCCTCCCCACCTCTCTCCCTCCCTCAATCCCTCCCTTTCTTCCTTTCCTTCGCCCTCCCTCCCTTCCTCCCTGTGTGTTTTCTCTTCTCCAATACTTCAAAGTTTATATTCTACTAGTCTCATTGTTAATCAACCAACAGCTGTCTGTGTCTGAATAAAATTATATTATATTAGTGTCCCTAAAAGTTCAGGTTATTTCATTATGTATTATCTCAAAGAACCCTAAAAATGATAGGATGATATCAGTCTTGGTTATTCTCTTTTATTTAGTCCACAATTAATTTAATTATTGGTTGCTCAATTATCTGGGATTGCATGACCCTCTAAACCATGGAATAAACCATTGAGCTGGGTATGTACAATTTGCACATGAGCTGTACTATCTAAAGTATAGTATTCTATTAAGTTAGAAGTGAATAATTTATAAGGTGAATATTTTGACATTTAAATTGTCATATTTATTATATTTTGATATATTAATTCCACTTTTCCTTCAGGATTCTAAAACTAAAGCTCTTCTGTCACTGACATAATCTCTGTTAGATAAAGCAAAGATCTGGAATCTTCTGCAT
This sequence comes from Pituophis catenifer annectens, assembly GCF_029215685.1. Taxonomy (NCBI): domain Eukaryota; kingdom Metazoa; phylum Chordata; class Lepidosauria; order Squamata; family Colubridae; genus Pituophis; species Pituophis catenifer. Next base: position 69,443,679 of record NW_027256887.1, on the reverse strand, counting down.
ATCATTACTCCCGTCTAAAGGTTCTCCAGTTCATTGTCATCCAAATGTGGTAGCATCATCTGCTACTCAGATGATGTTTTGCTGTAGCTCCTGCTTTATGTACATGCTATATGATCATCTCAAGAATTTTTGCCATTAAGTAATAGCTAAATAGCCAAAATCAGGGGTAAAATGCTCCCGGTTCGGACCAGATCGGGCAATCTGGTAGTGATTGTGGCAGGTGGTTCGGAGAATCGATAGCGATGGCGGTGCAAGGCTCCACCCACTTGCCTACTTCCTGCTTTTAAAAGATAAAAAAAAAGGCTCTGACAATCGCGTGTCACAGCTGTGATCATCAGAGCCTTTTTTTAACCTTTTAAAAGCATTTTTTATAACCTGTTCGCCCAAATAGGTTGTAAAAAAATGCTTTAAAAAGGTTTTTTAAAAAAAGTTGGCCACGCCCACCCAGTCACATTACCTCCACCACCACCAAGCCACGCCCACAGAACTGGTAGTAACAAATTTTACATTTCACCACTGGCCAAAATCAGTAAATGCTGAAGTGCTAGATGTAGTTGTCTCTATAACTGGATGGTGAACATTCATGAGTTTCCCTTTCAGCTTCAGAAGAAGCTTCCTTGAGTGACTGATGTTGACGAAGTACTGCAGTTGGAGAATGAACCTGTGCTACTAACATTTTAGTCTTAGGGCAAGGCAAGCAGATTAGAAAATTGAGTTGGTGAGTGAGTTTCTATGAGGGAGATGGGTGATCTCTAAATATGATCAATCAATCAATTCAGAGAGCAGATAATTACAATATACTTTCACTGAAACAGGACTAATGTTCATAACTCTTTTTTATGCAACCCCTGGCTTACACTGTAAAAAAAAACTTCCTCACCGTTTTGGGAATGAATGAATAGTAACAAATCATTTCAGTGCTATTGCAAAGCAGGTGAAAATCCCAGTGTTTAAGATGATATAACCTTACTTAGGTACCACAAGATGGTGCTGTATGTCAAACTAGTTCCTAGGCAAATCTAGTTTTCCTTTGGCCTTAGAGGGCCACAAATCATATGGATCTAATTTGCAGTTTGTTGAAAATGTACAGGAAAGGGACCACAACTGATGAAATCAATGCTGGCATTGTGGGGAATTAACTTTTTTCTTAACTTACTGGGATCCTGTGAAAATTCCTCTAAACTGGAATTTATATATGGTGGAATGGTCCATTGGTGTCATTTTTTTTGGTGAGGATTTTTTTTTTTGGTGAAAATATAGTCGGTCCTTTGCTTCCTTTTTCCGGGCTTCCTTATTTCAACTATAAAAACAGTGGTCAGTTCTGAACCAGCCTTTTTAGCTGTTCTTACCAGCAGTTAAAAGTGACAACATTTCTAATTTCTAATTTGCCCATTGACCATGGAGATTCTCAGACATCCAGGTCATCGTTTTCCCAAAGATGATTTTTTTTCAAGAGACAACTGGACTTTCTAGTTTTTCTTTCTTTTCTTTTTTTTAATTTTAAAACCTTTATTGTTAAAAAAGAAAGTTGGACATGGTGGAACCGTCTTGGCGTTATCCCTGCCATACAAAGTTAGAGTGTAACACAAATCTCTTATATATTCAATATACATTACTAATTACTAATTATATACACATATTTAACCCCTTATAAATACTTACAGTTACATAATATATTGCATATATTACATTTTCTTTTGATCTAAACACCCTTGTTCTTATCTGTTCCGACTTCCATTCCTCAAGTCTAACCATTGGTAAACCCTATTCCAAATCTCATAGTATTCTGTCTCTCCTTGATTTTTCAGTTCTAGCATCAATCTATCACATTCTGTACAGTTAAGTATTTTCTTTGTTATTTCTCTTTTTTTAGGTACGTTTTCACTCTTCCATTGTTGGGCATAGATTATTCTCGCTGCTGTTATGATATGCAATATTAAATATGTTAATTCTTTACGTAGACCTTCTTTTATTATTCCTAATAGGAATAGTTCTGGTTTGAGTTCCAATCTCTGTCCGGTCATTTTTTCCAACCACATTAGAATCCTTTGCCAATAGTCTTTTGCTTTTCTACATGTCCACCACATGTGGTAGTAGGTGCCCGGTATTTGGTCACATTTACAGCATTTAGGTGATAATTTTTTGTACATTTTGGTTAGCCTGTTTTTTTCTTTTCTTTTCTGAAGAGCTGAAGAAGCGTCTTGGATGAGGAGCAAAATGTCTTCAAAGAAAAACCAGAAATCCCAATTGCCTCTTGAAAAAAAGCATCTTTGGAATAATTTCCTCATTATTACAAAGCCATCTTCTTTATTTGTCTGGACTAGAGAACAGCAGCCCATTTCTTCCTAATCAGTTAGCAACTTATACCTTAGTTTCTTTTTGTGTAGCAGCTTTGACTATTTTATGCTCATCTTCTCCCCCTCCCCCCCCCAAAAAAAAAGATGATTGGGAATTAAACCCTGACATATCTGAAGCCCATCAAGTTGAAGAAGATTAATGTAGAGCTCCAATCAGTATCAAAGGGAACCCTTCCAATTTCTAAAACACATTCACCCAAACCATAAGTTTTAATCTTTGTTTTTGAAGGATATGTTTCATCTAATGGAAGAAGTTTAAACACAGAAACTATTCTATATTTAACTATGATGCACCTGCTCTCTGGAACGAGGTTCCCACTGAAATCCTGGTGGCTCCCACCCTATTGGCATTGCAGAAGGCCTTGAAGATCTGGCTCTTTGCCCAGGCCTTTGAATAGGATGGGTGGGAATGTTTTTTTTTTCCTTGTGGCTCAGTTTTGCCACTTTTGCTTTCTGCATTTTCATTTATTGTTGCATGATTCTCCTGTTTTTGTGAGAACTGCTCAAAGCTATTGTGAGTCAGGGGGTGCACAAATTGACTATATAAATAAATATACCATATTTTTCGGACTGCAAGATGCTCTGGACTATAAGACGCACTTTAACTTTAGAGGAGGAAAACAAGAAAAAAAATCTGCCTCTGCCTCCATGGCCTGTTTGCTGCAGCCGGTTCGCTGCGGTCCACCAGCCACCACTGTGGCCCATTCACCACAGCCCATTGGCCGTAGCCTGTTCGCCACTGCCTATTCACTGCTGCCCATTTGCCGCCACTGCCACCTGTTTGCCTGTTTGCCACTGTGGCGGCCTGTTTGCCGCCACCATGGCCCATTTGCTGTGGCCTGTTCGCCACCACTAGTTTGCCACTACCAGTTCACTACCGCCCGTTCGCTGCTGTGACTGGGTGGCAGCAGCAATAGGCAGTGATAGGTGGCGGCAGCAGGGGCAATCCCCGCCACCTAGAACAGCTGATTGGCACTGCATCAACTCCCCTCCCCCCACCGCAATATTCACTCTATAAGACGCACAGACATCTCCACCCACTACTCAAAATTTCCGCTACCGGTTCTCTGAACTGCTCAAAATTTCCGCTACCAGTTCTCCAGAACCTGTCAGAACCTGCTGGATTTCACCCCTGGACTAGGGGTGACTGATAGCAGTATTCCAGTATTTGAGGAATACTGCCATAAAGAGGAAAGGGTCATCTTATTTTCCAAAGCACCAGAAGGAAAGACAAGAAACAATGGATGGAAACTAATCAATGAGAAAAACAATTTTCTCATTAAGGAGAGACTTCCTAACAATGAGGACAACTAACAAGTGGAACAGCTTGCCTTCAGAAGTTGTAGGGGCTTCATCACTGGAGGTTTTTAAGAAAAAACTGGACAGCCACCTATCTGAAATGGTATAGGGTCTCCTGCTTGAGCAGGGGGTTGGACAAGAAGACCTCCAAGGTCCCTTCTAGATATTCTGATTGATTGATTGATTGATTGAAGCTAGCATAGCTTTTTTTCTGTTGGAGGTTTTCAGCTAGAGACCAGTAAGGGGTGAAGCTTTGGCTCATCTTTCAGAAAGCCATTTACATGTGGCTATTCCAGAGAGCCTTTGAAGAAGAATTGGTGTGAGTGGTGAGCCTTTCAGTTATGGATTATTATATAATGTTTAGTTGTTCCTCAGCTACTGCAGGTGTTATCATTTCTATTGTACATTAATTATTCCTTGGGGAAAAAATCTCTTCTATAGAGAAAAATGAAAGCCGTCCATGCCGTCCTTTTCAATTGCAGTGGTATAGAAGCCCTGATAAATAAGAACTGATATATTAACTGAAAGAAAAAAGCTATCTTGTCAAGAATGTCTGCATGAAATAATGTCTGTTGATACAGTGGATTAGAAAATTATGCTCAGTGGGACTGGACTATATTAGCAAGATGCCACCAGTGTGCAAAGTGTAAATTGATGGTGGAAAAACAAATCTCTTTGGACATTCCAGAGTCACAGAGTGCATGCCAAGGCCTGAAGAACAAAGAAGGACTTTGGGGGAGGGAGGGGGGAAGGGAGACAACTGGCTTCAATTTTCAGTGATGGAGAAGAAGACCAACTTGAAACTACCATAATAGAAACTCACAGATATTAATTCATCAGGTCGAGCTGAACTGATATCAGTCATGCACAAGGCAGAGATATGAGTAGCCTTAGAGGGATTCCAAAATGTTTAAAAATACAAAAAATCTTAAATACCTCCTAAGTGAGGGGACTCTAGAAACAGATCAATGACAACTGAGCATAGTAAGGCAACACCAACTATCCATAACAGATAGGAAGAATAGAATGTTTTAGTTAGTAGATATCATTATCTACCATGGAAAAGGGATACTGAATGAGTTATATTTACTACAACCTTTCTGCTTTTTTTTCTTTCTTTCTTGTTTTAAAAGAATATTTAAATGGATGGTATAAACAAATTCTTAAGATGGCAAAAGCTTTTGTCCTATGTATAAAATTATATTGTACTGAGACCACTGAATAGTTCTGCAACTGACAATAGGACAACTCATTTGAAGATATCAAAAATGTATGGTAGACCATACTGCACTTCCAGACAAAGGTGCCATTTCCCAGAATTTAATATCTGATATTCACTTTGCGTAATTCAGCCATGGACATCTGGTCCCCAAATATGTAGGTCATAACACAGGGTATGCATCGGTGGTGAAATGTAAAATTTGTTACTACTGGTTCTGTGGGCATGGCTTGGTGGTGGTGGGGTAATATGACTGAGTGGGTGTGGCCAACTTTTTTTTTTTTACTTTTAAAACCATTTTTTCTACAACCTCTTTGGCTGAAGAGGTTGTAAAAAAAATGCTTTTAAAGCCTCTGACGATCCCAGCTGACTTGCCTGATCGGCAGAAGTTTTCTTTTTTTTTGAAAGCCTCTGACGATCCCAGCTGACTTGCCTGATCGACAGAGGCTTTTTTTCCTTTTAAAAACATTTTTTCTATAACTTCTTCGGCCAAACAGGTTGTAGAAAAAATGCTTTTAAAAGCCTCTGATGATCCCAGCTGAGCCACGCGATCATCAGAGGCTTTTTTTTTTTTACTTTTAAAAGCATTTTTTCAGCCAAAGAGGTTGTAGAAAAAATGCAGCTCAGCTGGGCAATGGGGGGGCAGGGATTTTTGCTACCAGTTCTCCGAACCACCCGCCTCCATCGCTACCGGATCAGGTGATCCGGTCCGAACCGGGAGCATTTCACCCCTGGTATGCATGAATACAAATGATATCTTAGACTTCTCCCTAGAAAGACGAACTGGGACTATGGAAATATTGGTTGCATTTGTGTCCAAAATTGTCAGTAGCGAACCAATACAACCAGCCATTCTTGTTAGTCTTGGAAAGGCTAATCTGAGCTAGACTTAATTAATATTTGGATTAGTACAGGAAATTTCAGGGTTATAACCAGTGGTGGTGATTCAGCCAGTTCTATCTGGTTCGGGTAGCTCTGTCCGGCTCCGCCCACCCGCCCGGACATCATCATGTCCTGTTTTTGATGCTACGCATGTGCGGAGGTGGTACGTGTGCTCACATTTGTGAACTGGTAGCAAAGGTAAGTGAATACCACCCTGGTTATAACCTAGTCTGGTGAAGCAAAAACACATTCTAAAAGACATTGGTGAGCCCCTTCCATAAACCATGTAAATAAATAAATAAACCTACCCATATATATGGGCATCCGGTGGGAGACTACAGATGTCATATATATCATTGAACAAATGATATGAGTTATATAACTCATCAATCAGGTCAGCGACACAGAGTATTTAATTTCAATCATTTGTATGATAACTTATCCCATAATTCCCTCCCCCTTTGTGGTTTTTTTTTAACGAGAACCCCAAACAGCAATTCATTGAATGATTGCCTAGAAATTGGCAAAAATAAAAGCCAACACTTTCATTTCAATCTACTCTGAAAGAAAAAAGATAAGGAAAGGAATAAAAGTAGTGCTATTATTTTGCGTGTCAAAGCAAGTATCATGTAAAAAGTAACGGTAAAAGTTCCCCTTGGACATATGTGCTAGTCGTTCCTGACTCTAGGGGGCGGTGCTCATCTCCATTTCAAAGCCAAAGAGCCAGCGTTGTCCGAAGACGTCTCCGTGGTCATGTGGCTAGCATGACTAAATGCCAAAGGCGCACAGAACACTGGTACCTTCCCAGCAAAGGTGGTCCCTATTTTTCTACTTGCATTTTCTACGTGCTTTCGAACTGCTAGGTTGGCAGAAGCTGGGACAAGTAATGGGAGCTCACCCCGTTACGCAGCACGAGGGATTCGAGCCGCTGAACTGCCGACCTTTCGATTGACAATCTCAGCATCTTAGCCACTGAGCTACCGCATCCCAATATCATTTATCATGAGTATTATGTAAAATGCATTAAAAATGATTTTCCCTCTAGAGCCATTATGAGGATCAGGGATTTCTACCTGTCAAAAGAAAGTAAAGTCAAGATGTTATTCATGATGATGTGATCAAACCTCTGTTCATTTTAACATGGGTTGCACCTTGGCCATGTTTTGGCCATGCCACATGGACATTCTTTATTAGGATAATTCTAGGCTCACTGCCAAATTGATTTAGCACTGGGAATATTCTACTCCTCTGAGTAAAAAATTCAGAGTAACCTTAATAAGAGGAAAAAAATAGCTAAGGAGAAATGTGTGTAATAATAAAAATGAATTGCCTTCATATAAACTGGATAAATGTATATAGCACAGATGACAAAGGGGGAACATTGTCAGAAAGCCTAAACAATGGTTCTGTAGAACCATCAGTCAGAAAACTGATCAGGGAAAGGGTGAGCATAAGCCTAAGCATAATAATGGGTGATTTTAATGAATTTGACATTGTACAGCATGACTTCTCTGGTCTTTCTTTTTAAAATGGGCTTTAAGAAAAAAAGGACCTGTGGTTAGGTTTTGTTTGCATTTTTATTACAACTCTGATGTTTGAATTTTTAAAGTATGTTTTGTTATGATTCACGCAAAAAGGGAGAAGATAAACAAAAGAATAACTATATAGAATTATAGACACTAGAGGTCTCCTAGTCCAACCCCCAACACATTTATGAACATTTAGTCAAGCACTGCACAGAGATTGGGCAGATTGTCTAGTTGTTTCTTAACGGCTAGCTCTTGAGGTTCCGCAACTCTCATTGTCAGAAGTTCCCAACAGTCCAACTATTGCGTCTTTCCTCTTATACAGTACTTCTTCAACCTCCTATAGCTCCAGACCAAGACTCCTTTGCTTTGTACTATTCTTTTAGGAATACTTAAGAGTAAAATAATGGAGTTGGAAGGGACCTCGGAGCAGTAGTGGGTTTCAAATCCCAGTGCTACCGGTTCACTATCAGTGGTGTGCAGGTGCGCTCACTTGCTTTGCGAGCATGTGGCGCTTCTGCGCATGCACTGAATGTTTTTTATGACATCTAGGTGGGTGGGTGGAGCCTCCCACCACTACCGGTTCGCCCAAACCGGGATGAACCAGGAGCAACCCAACACTGCCTTGGAGGTCTTCTAGTCCAACCCCCTGCTTAGGCAGGAAACCCTATACCACTTCAGACAAATGGTTATCCAACATCTTCTTAAAAACATCCAGTGTTGCAGCATTCACAATTTCTGGAGGCAAGTTGTTCCACTGATTAATTGTTCTAACTGTCAGGAAATTTCTGCTTAGTTCTATCCAAAACACAAATGAAAAGCAGAGTCCCTCAGTTGTGTTAGAATTGTAGATCTGATTATTTTAACTATAATTTTGTTTATGGAGGGGGTTCTATTAAAAGTGTAGACATAATTTGTTTCTTTATTTAACTGTTAGATAAATCCTAGTCCTTCACACTTCATGGGGGCATTCATTCATTGTGTAGTGGAAATCTGTCCTTGCAGGACTTGGTAGTGGGGGGTGGGGTTTACCCATAAATTTACCACTCTTCAAAAGCCTACAGGGTAGATCAGACCTGGAAGGTGACTCCATAAGAACTTCAAAACTATACTTTATTGATATATACTTTAGTAAAAGAATTTTGTACATCTGATTGAGCTGTGGGGGCACAGTGGTTAGAGTGTGTACTGCAGGCTACTTCTGCTGACTGCTGATTGCCAGCAGTTTGGCAGTTCAAGTCCCACCGACTCAAGGTTGACTCAGCCTTTCATCAGCCTTCCATCCTTCCGAGGTGGGTAAAACGAGGACCCAGATTGTTGGGGGCAATATGCTGACTCTGTAAACTGCTTAGAGAGGGCTGTAAAGCACTGTAAGGTGGTATATAAGTCTAAGTGCTATTGCTATTGTGCTTGCCTTTTTCCTCTTGCACCCCAGTGAGTCAGGGAGGAGTCATTCAAATTGTCTTTTTAATACTATTTCCCTTGCCAGGACTTCAAAATACATTTGTCATTTTTTTTTTTACACCTAACAGTTTCTAAATACGTGCTTCAAGGCTATCTCCCTAGCACTCTACACAAAACAATGCTTATTCAGCATTCAACCAACGTAAAAAATCTGGAAAATAAAGGCAATATTAAATACAGAAATACTTTAACATTGGAAAAACTACAGTGCCAGTTTCAGTGGCAAACTTCTTTGCTGATTTTCAGCAAATCACGCTATTAGTTTTCAATGGCAACTTCAGCGGGAGCTCCAGGGCCTTAGTGAGAGTTGGAGGTTACCTCTCCCAATTCTGCAGAAAAGAGATGCTGTTGCCTTAGTAAGGGCCCAGGCAAAAGGTCTTATTTGGTTAAGGAAAACAAATAATTCTGGATGGCCCAAAATGATTATTTGTTAACAGGAAAGCAAACTGCCCCTTGTAAATACCATCATTAATTCAGATTCATAGGATCAGGCTGCAATGTTATAAAGCCAACAGGTTCTTGCTCTGTGCTGCAAGATCATAGTTGGTTTATCAGATCTCCTGCCGCTGCTCCTCACCCCCAGTGGGGGGTAACATATTTCCCTTAGTATAGGCGGCTTGTCCCAAGTATCTGCTGCCAACATAGTTACAATTCCGGATGAACTCTTTGGAACAGCTGTCACCAGAGCTCAAATGAATGACGTCAGCAGCTTCAGAGAGCAAGCCATGGACACTGTCGGTTTTGCTGTGCTCAGAGAGATCTATAGGTTTTTTTTGTAACACCACCAATACTGCAATCAAATTATTCAGGTTTGAAGGCCACAGTTGAATTGAATAGTTCGATTATAGTTGTATGTGTAGATGAGTGTATGATTTTCATACAGCAGCACAGCATGAAAAGTTTTGTAGAGTATCTCTGTTGACCTCTCAGCTTGCCCTGTAATCTAGGATTGTAATAATGGGGATAAATGAGAAGATCTAGAGTCAACCTCATGGAGATTATGACAAGAATAATTCAGGTGACTCAGCTTCATGTTTCCCCAGCTATGACACAAACAAGTCCCAAAAATCATTTTTATATGACATGTCCTTATAACATTGACTTTTTGCCATAGTTGATCTTAAAGTCACATAGAGTGACTTTAATAATAATTTTATTATTATGTTTTCCCCCTTCTTCCAACATAATTCATACCCTGGGCATGATCTTGCACACTTTATTGACAATGTGGCTAATGACACAGTTAGGGGGCCCAATTTTCCCAGCTCTTCTGGACCAGTTTAACCAGTTGTGGACCTGTCTCTCCCTACCAGTCATAGGCAATTGCCTTCTATGGTCATTTGGCCTGAGCTGCAACAGTTACCTGGCTTATGCAAAGACATCAGCCCATATAATGCCTTACCAGTGCTTTCCAGAGTGCATGGGCTCCTTAGATACGTTCCTTATTCTTCCTCGGCACCTGCAACCAGTCAGCTGGACTCTTTTTGGACACACATACCCATCCACATCAGGAGAGGGTTCTACTTACCTTTACTACCAGTTCGCAACGGGGCCACGCACGCTCTTCTGCACATGCGCAGAAGCGTTCTGATGATGTCGGGGTCGGTGGGCGGAGCCTCCTGCCAGTTTTACCACCGGTTTTATAGAACTGGTGCGAACCGGGGGCAACCCACCACTGATCCACATTGAAAGCACACACACACAAACTCACACACACTTTCCCAGCCTCATCATGTCACTTGTTAAGGAGAGCAGTCTTTTCTTGACAGCTGTAAATGCTCACTCAGTGGGAGACGAAACAAAGCTTTCATTAACTTATCCTGTATTAAACCATAAGGGCAGCACTAGGTCCAGGACTTGTTATTGAGATGGAATAGGATTTGGTTGCTGGGAAAATATAGTAATTCAGGGGTGGGTTCTACTTACCTTTACTACCAGTTCGCAATGGGAATGCACGTGCACTTTTGCGCATGCACAGATCATCCATGATGACGTCCGGGCGGGTGGGTGGGCGGACCCTGCCTCCACTTTTACTACTGGTTTGCAAGAACCAGACCGAACCAGGAGCAATCCTCCACTGTAGTAATTGTTACATTTTTCTACCAGCTCAGGAACCAGCAGATTTCAGCTGCCTTCCTATGCCTAGAGGACCAATATTTATTCCATGAGAAAAATCAAGACTGAATCTGTCAAATTGTCACAGATTATATATTAATCTTTAAAGTTATTTTAGAATGAAGTAGATTTCTCCTTGGGTGGGAGAATATGCACAATTTTCTGTTATGAAGAAATATTTCCTTTTACATAATAAACCAAAGAATAGGACCAGGAATGTAGCAAACACAATTACATTAGTAACCAGATTTCTTCTGGTTTTTTTTTTTGTTTTTTTTTTTTGCTGCTACCTTAGACTAACGTGGCTCTCCTCCTATAATAACCTTGATAGACCATAGGCAGCATTAGGGACAGAATCAAATAAATGTGCTATAGTGACTTTCCCATCCTCCCAAACTACAGCCTTATTCTGATTTTCTTTCAGTCCACTCAAACTAAAATCCTCTACTAACTTCCCTCAATTTTATTTCCAAGAAGATATGTGGAAGAGTGGACTGGTAATTAGCACTGCAGAAGTCAATAGACTTGAATGTCTTTCTTGAACAGCAGAGAACTACATGTTAGAAATGGATCTTTTGAAAAGAGAATGTCAGTCAAGTTACAGGAGCCCAGTTCTTTGAGGAATGCAATATGAGACCAGCAATATTTTCATGCAGGCCAAGCTGTTCCATTTGTTCAGCCACTTGTGGTTCTACATGAGTGATGATAAGTTAGGAAAGTTCTTCACATTTCAAACTCACACAGTGACTATCAAGTTAATTCCATCCTTTACTCTGGACCATTCCTCCACTTTCAATTGTGAGCGACACTAATTATGGCATTACTTTGAAAACTACTTTATTTTCTCTTAAGCTAACGTAATGTAAACAGTTACAGTTTCTAGCAAAGACAGGTCAGATATACCTTTCTACTTTCCTGGCAGACCCAAAGAAGCATTGTCTGTGTACACAAAGACAAGTGGGGTAGCCTTCAGCCATGTAAGTTGTGGCTGCTTTGAGGGGAGATCTTTTGCTTGCATTGACATGCTTTGCAAAGCACGTCTTTCAAATGATTTGCAGAGCTTAAATTCCAAAGATTGGTAATAGTGTTTCCCTGAAAATAAGCCCCACCCTGAAAACAAGCCCTAGCCTGATTTTTTGGTGTGGGCCTAATATAAGGCCTACCCCAAAAATAAACCCAGGGGGATGGGCGTGGCCTTGGCACAGTGGATGGATGGATGGATGGATGGATGGATGGATGGATGGATGGATGAAATATGTGCCATCAAGTCACTTTTGACTCCTAGTTACCACATAGATATCATGATCTATTCCTAATCGATTCTTTCAAATCTCCCAATGTTACACTCATCACTATTGTAACTGACCCATCCATCTTGCTGCTAGTCATCCACACTGAACTTCATAGACAAATAGAATGGTTATATATTAGGAACTGACTTCAAGACTTTGTGGGTCTAACTTGTCTTCCACCTTTGAGCTATCATCTATTTTCTATCCTGGGCAGTTGGCAATTGGCCTCCAGGATATACAGTATTATACTGAGCCAAGATAAGTTGGTTGTGGGTTTCCTTGTGGGTTTCCTATGGTTTCCTGACCATAGTGAGACTGTGTGACTCCTGCATTGCTGGTATGATTCAAAGTGCCCATATCCTGGAGAAACAATAGGCCACAGCCCCACTATTCTTCACATTATATTTTGGTTGATTCTCCCCTGATGTTTAAGAAAAAAAGTAACCAATATCACTTTGAAGATATTCTGCTGCTCATCTGCCAGCAAAATAGACCAGCTTTAAGCCTGATCTACCCATTTCCCAAATGGAAATCTCATCTTGTCACTTTTCTGTTATGAAGTCATATGCTTCATGTAGCTGAAAACTTAATTATTAAACATTCAGTTTTTGTATTAATATTGGAGTCATGGTGGTGCAGTGGTTAGAATGTATTATTACAGGTTAACTCACTGCTCAGTCCAGTTCGATTCTGACCGGATCAAGATTGACTCAGCCTTCCATCCTTCTGAGGTCAATAAAATAAGGACCCAGATTGTTGGGGACAATAAGTTCACTCAGTAAACCACTTAGAGAGGACTGCAGAGATGAATTGATCACCTATGTTATTCACATCACTTACCTATGCTGTTTTGACATAAATGGAGTTCAGATGAAGACTTAATCCAGATGGACTGGAACTGAATGGTTCTTTAGATAATTAAAGGAGGTATTCATCTAGATTTTTTTTGTCTTTTAATGACCCTGTAATCCCTTACATCAGGGTGGAGTCAGGGCAACTGAATGGAGCTGAGTGTTTACTGGCTGGATGCCCTTCCTGTCACCAATGCAGAGTTAGCAGCTGATATTTACTCAGTGTGCCCAGAGAGAGCTATACCTGCCGCTACCTAGGATTGAACTCACAGCCTCCTGATTGTATGGTGAGAGCTCCACTTCTAGGCCACTGCACTACTCCAGGTATTCATCTAGATGAATGGGGTTATAATAATCTATAAATCTGGATCCACTGGTTAGGAAAAATGCATCAATCTTCAATTTTGCTTAAGAGGCATTAATATTTTTTGATAAGCTGGTGTAATGCCCACTTGGATCTCCTTCTGGAAAGAAGGATCATAGAATCCTGCAAGGATTTGTTTCAGGATGCAATTTAATGTGTCACTGTGGTTGATCCTAAGATGAAGAAGTGATGTGAATTTTAGCAGGACAGCTATACTTCCACCGTTTGAATCCCTATGTCAGGTTAGGTGTCACTAACAATAAGAAAAAAAATCACCCATTTTTATTTGGAGGCACTTGATGGTAGCTTTTTCATACATTTATTTGCTAATTTTAGTTATTTATTTCTGCTTGCGGATATTGTTTTATCAAACTGCCTTGGAAGCAATTCTGATTGAATGGGGCATATTGAAAAATAAAGTAGACAATTTGTATATGGGGTTATAGAGTAAGAAGTGATTGTAATGTCTCTCTCTCTCTTGTAATTTGTCTCCTGCCAAAATGAGAAATCTGCTTCTTGATAAATGGATTTTCAGCTTTTTAATTCTCTTTCCTTACCAACATCTCAGGCTGCCAGCTCCACTATTGAACGATGTAAAATATTCAGAAGTTCTTTTCCTGTTATAACATGTTCTTGTGCAAATGCTGTGCCACCTTGGTCCTTACTCTGGATCCTTTACATCTGCTCTCTTTCTTCTTCTACACACAAATCCTCCTTAGCATCCATTACATTGTCAACAGGAGAGCTGATTAATGTTAAATGAAAATGGCAATTAATTTGACAAGCACTGTTCTGTAGCAGATGTCAAATTGGAAGCTGTAAATTCTTCCAGATGACAAATGGTGACCCTAAGCGAGTTATGGGTTCTTTATTCCTGCAATTTTCTACAAGCAAGAAAGTTTGCTACCTTTGACATTTCTAACAGCAGTTTCAGAGGTGCTATTCAGCCGGTTTGGATCGGTTCGCCCGAACTGGTAGCGGAAATTGTGGGTGGGCTTGCCCACCCACTCTGGCTCTATGCCATCCTATTTAAGCACGTTTTTGAGGCCGGGCACAAGTGTGGAAGGTGCACGTGCCAGCAAAGTGCATGCAATGAATGCCAGGTGCATGTGTGAATGGGGCGCATGTGAGTGAAGCATGCACACAGGCACGTGCTCACATTTGCAAACCAGTAGGGAAAATAAGTAACTACCACCCCTGAGCAGTTTAAGGTATTTTGGGCATAGCCATTCATATAATGCTCTTATATAATAAAATTGGAGCCATGTCCCATTGAAAAAGGAATCGATAGCAGGACTTTTTCATACTAGATGTCAGAGATTCCCTTCTTATGGTTGAAGTGGGCTGTTCAATGCTGCAAAACTCTTCTGGACCGGAGGTGGGTTTTAGCAGGTTCTGACCAGTTCTGGAGAACCAGTAGTGGAAATTTTGAGTAGTTTGGAGAACCGGTAGTAAACATTCTGACTGGCCCTGCCCCCATCTATTCTCTGTCTCCCAAGTCCCAGCTGATCGGGAGAAATGGGGATTTTGCAGTAACTTTCCCCTGGATTGGGGAGGGAATGGAGATTCTACAGTATTCTTCCCCTGCCATGCAGACCAAGCCATGCCCACCAAGCCACACCCACAGAATCGGTAGTAAAAAATTTTAAACTGTTCTAGACTGAGCAGAGATGAGAGTAGATTGTATAACGGAGCAATCCAAATATTGTTGGCTTAAAACTACTGGGGTTGGGTAGAGCTGCTGGGATATGTAGTTCTGCAACACTTCTCCTGGAGTGTTGAGATTACCTTGCAAGCCAACAGAGAGCTTCCCACATCCTGCAATATACCAGGGGTGTCAAACTCACGGCCCTTGGGCCAGATGCGTAACGTGCTAGCCACGTCCTTTCCCAAGCAAAGGGGGAGGGGAAGTCGTGATACATCACATGACAACAACATGATGCTGTGGGTTTGACACCCCTGCCATATACTGAGACCTATTCAGTAAAGAGACATAAAACAAGATGGATCGACAACATCAGCAAGTATTGCGGGCCCAGTTGGCAAAAAAAAAAAGATCAGGACTGCATTGGGTGGAAACATGTGGAAGAGGCCTTCATTCTGCAGTGGACAGACATTGGCTAAAATGATGATGATAATGATAAAAAATATAAAATGATAATGAATATAAAAAAACAGCCCATTTTTAAAAACAGCAACAATACACCTCAAAAGATCTATTTGAAGAGACGTTTTCCTTCTGCAGAAAAAGTGGGAGTAAAACACAACTCCCAGGAACTGCATTCCTTAGCTGAATAGCAACATAAGAAAAGACTGATTGTTAAATGAAAAGGAGTTTTAATTGGCTCTTGACTGATGACCTAAACAAGTCAGATATGCTGTCAGATAGTATGCAGTCTAGGGCTTTTAATGTTAAAAACAATACTCTGATATATGCTCAGAATGTAATTGGCAATTAGTGCATGTCTTTCAACTTGGGGTTAATATGATCCTACCGTCATGCACCACTTAGTAGATGATTGTTCAGGGATTCTTGTTTTAGCTCTGTAGTAGAGTGTGTTTTGCATACAAAAGATCAGTCCCTGATACTTTCATTTAAATGGTTGGAGAATGGGCCAGCCATTGCCAATGTTCCTTTCCTGCACCGGATGTAAACACCTTCCTAAGGATCTGAATCAATTTAGATGAAGCAGTAAAAACTTTCCCCAAATGGTGACAACTTCTGAATTCAGAATCTATTGTTCTGAAGAAGTTTGAATGTATTTATGCAGCTGAAATTGCACCTGAACTTCACCATTTTCTTGCCACATTTGTTAAGTGAATCGCTGCAGTTCTTAAATTAGTAACATGGTTGTTAAGTGAATCTGGTTTCCCCATTAACTTTGGTTGTCAAAAGGTTGCAAAAGGGGGTCACAAGACCCCGGGACACTGCAACTGTCATAAATGTGAGTCAATTGTCAGGCATCCAAATATAAATCACGTGAACCATGGGGATGCCACAATGGTCGTAAGTGTGAAAAATGGCCATAAGTCACCTTTTTTCAGTGCCGCTGTAACCCTGAATGGTCACTAAGTGGACTGTTGTAAGTTGAGGACTACCTGTATTGTCTTGAGATAGGTATACTATATTCACTATTCTCACAAGTGGGAAGGATGGGAAGAGATGGCTGCTGAATCAAAATATGAACCATACAGATGACACCACTTCGTTAGCCAAACTTCAGGAAAACTTTAAAAAGCTTGTTAGGAATGTAAACATAGTGAAAAACTGCAAGTATTCCTTGCTTAACAATTGGACAAAGCAAAACAATTGTTCAAGGTTATGACGGACTGCTTATGACCCAGTTCCAGAGTTCCAATTGTCACCCCCTATCCAGGGTTGGGTTCTAAATTTTATACTACCGGTTCTGTGGGCGTGGCTTATTTTGTGGGTGTGGCTTGGTGGGTGTAATTAACTGGGTGGGCGTGGCCAAGTTTTGTTTTTTTTTTACTTTTAAAAGCATTTTTTCTACAACCTTAAGAGGTTGCAGAAAAAAATGCTTTGAAAAGCCTCTGCCGATCAGGCAACTCAGCTGGGATCGTCAGAGGATTTTCAAAGCATTTTTTTTTCTACAACCTCTTCAGCCGAAGAGGTTGTAGAAAAAATGCTTTGAAAAGCCTCTGACGATCCCAGGTGAGCCGCGGAATCATCAGAGCCTCTTTTTTTTTACGTTTAAAAGCATTTTTTCTGCTGAAGAGGTTGCAGAAAAATGCTTTTAAAAGTAAAAAAAAAAAAAGCCTCTGATGAGGTGGGCAGGGTAAGCTAGCAGCGACTGGGCCGGGGACTGGTTTGGGGGCATGGCCAGCCAATGTTATTACCGGTTCTCAGAACTACTACAAATTTTTACTACCGGTTCTTGCAAACCGGTGCAAGCCAGGAGCCTGTCACATGATGACACTATGGGCACTTGGAAACCAGTGAATATTTATGGCTGTTTGCAGCATCCAAGGGTCACATGACTGCTTTTCTGCATTTTTTGACCAGTTTATGGAGTTTAATTCTGATTGCTGTCAAAAAAATGTCCATTGAAAAAGACGGGTTTACTGAACGACCATGGCATTCGCTTAACAACCATGATATTTGCTTAACAATGGCTGCAAAAAGGTTGTAAAATCAGGCATAATTAGGTCCTAATGACTCACTTACAATTGCCACAATTTACGACCCTAATTCCAGGCTCTATTATGGTTGTAAGTCAAGGAATAACTACAGGGCCTAATATTAAATATGAAGTAGGCAAAAGTAATCTCAACCTGCATACTTAGTGAATTTACTTGACGGTTAAGAAGTGAAGATGATAGTCAGTATCTTCTTTGGTCCAAGAATAGATTATAATTAAAAACTGTAAAAAGCTTTTCTGACATCCCTTCTTCTCTTTTTTTCTATATCTTTTCTCTTTTGGAAACTTTCTATTTTTCCTCTCTTAGACTGAAACAAAAAACCGCTTGAAACAAATATACGGTTGATTTGAAATTATGCTGGAACCGCCTGAAGGGTTCCAAAATGATAAAACTATAAAAAGCACATGAAAGAAGAGAAGATGATGTTAATCCCAATAAGGCCATGGCAAAATCTTCCCAGACCTCTAGGATCCTCAGGTCTGATAGCATAGCCAGATCTTGAGGGTCTAAAGAAGTGTTTCTCAACTTCGGCAACTTTAAGATGTGTGGTCTTTGACTCCCAAAATTCCCCAGCCAACCATCTTAAACATTGCCAAAGTTGAGAAACGCTGGTCTAAAGCATTCCCTGTCCAGTTGTACAAAGAAGTGTGTGTTTTGTAGCTGATTTAACTCTTCTTCTTCTTCTTCTTCTTCTTCTTCTTCTTCTTCTTCTTCTTCTTCTTCTTCTTCTTCTTCTTCTTCTTCTTCTTCTTCTTCTTCTTCTTCTTCTTCTTCTCCTTCTCCTTCTTCTTCTTCTTCTTCTTTTCCTCCTCCTCCTCCTTTTTCTTTTCCTCCTCCTCCTCCTTTTTCTTTTCCTCCTCCTCCTCCTTTTTCTTTTCCTCCTCCTCCTTTTTCTTCTCCTCCTCCTCCTTTTTCTTCTTCTTCGTTTCCTCCTCCTCCTCCTTTTTCTCCTCCTCCTCCTTTTTCTTCTTCTTCTCCTCCTCCTTTTTCTCCTCCTCCTCCTCCTCCTCCTCCTCCTCCTCCTCCTCCTCCTCCTTCCTCCTAGCGTATTTCTGCAGGTACAGGGTCTGCTTTTTGGATCATTGAATGCCACTTTGTATGGTCAGCTGCGTCTCCAGGGTGCAGGCCTATGGCTTGCATATCTTTGTTGATGGTATCTTGCCATCTCTGGTTTGGATGCCTGCGAGGTCGCCGGCCATTGACTTCTGTTGGTAGGCTGTCTTGGCAACAGTGGAAAGTGCTGCTCTCAGGATATGTCCATACCAGCAGAGCTAGCCTTCTCTCATCTTCTCTGTAATTGGTGCCACATCAAAATGGTGTCATTTGTGATGTGGTCAAGAAGGGAGATGCCCGATATCCAACTGAGCATTCGCATTTCCATGGCACGGAGGTAGCTTTCGGTCCCTGTTGTTGCTGCCCAGCATTCAGTGCCATACAGTGCAACAGAGCGGATGGTTGTCTTGTAACAGTTTAGCAGTTCCTGATTTAACAGTTCCTGCTGTCAAATTAAGCACAGTAACCAAAGATAATGTGCCTGGCACAGAATTATGCTTCTTTATCTGAACATAGAGAGATATGTTAATTTACAGCCTAAATTTAAGGTTGGGATAGTCCATCCTTGTGATGAATTTCAATCAAGCACACTCTGTAGCTTTGGCACACTCTTCTGGGTGCCGAGATGAAAATTCTGATGTGTTATCACATTTGCTAAGGTAATAATAACTTTTAGTACCTTTAGCAGCTGGTCTGCAGACAGCTCCAGATATATTTCTTACACATTAATACATACTCTGAATTGAAAGTGCTCAGCTTTTGGTGGAGACTGATATAACATCATTGGTATGTCATCAGCACACTGCGCTGGTGAAAGCTGCTGCTGGTTTAATGGGACCATAAAATAGTTGTCCTTCTTGTAAAGTAAAAACAGGAATCATGAGGGAAAAAATACACACAAACATCTTTCAGCAGGAAAAGTCAGCAGAGCCATTGTGCATATTAGTATTCAGTGGTGCTGGAATAAGCTAAGTGGAGCTTCAGCCAAGAGTCAGTAGAAGTGTCCATTCTCCTTCCTTTTCTGACATCCCTTCTTTCTTTTCTTACATTTTCTTTCTCCTTTTGGACGCCTTCTATTTTCCCTCTCTTAAGCTGCAGTTAGCAACTGCTTGAAAGAAACAGATTGTTGATTTAAAATTGTCCTGAGACTGCATGAATGGATCCAAAGGCTGCCCATGGCCCACAGCTTCAAGTTGCTTATCCAGTCCTAGAGGACACGAGCAGATGTGACTTGATACAATCCGCTTCAGGATGAATGAAAGGACGGATATAAATGGACTGCATTAATAACTAGGAACAAAATGTAGAAGACTGCTGAAGCAAATTATTCAATACATGAAACTTTGCAGAATGCTGATGTCATTTAGTTGTTTGCATAGGAAAAAAAACAACAATCCAGGGATTTCTTCCCACCCACCCCTTCCCCTCAACAATCATGTCTCCCATAAGCATTGTGTGTAATGTGTACAGCATTTTATGTCACAATATATAAGACACATATCATCTTCAAAGATCCCCATTGCTATGGCAAAATGGGAATCACACAAAGAATCAAATTGCTTTTAAGGCTGGTCAGACAAGTGACCTCCAAAATCCTCTTAAGTGGCTAGGAATGTTAAAGGGTATATGTAAAGCACAAGATTTGAACTGGCTAAAAATATTATCTCTGCTCAAGAAAGCTGAGGGGCGGGTGGCTGCGGAGGGGCGGGTGGAGAAATGCAGGCAGATGCTTCAACCAATGAAAGTGTAATACACAATTCTGCCATCAAGAAGGCTGATGAACCCGAACCCCAGACTTGGTCTACGAAGCAGAGAGATCTTTCCTTTCAAAATAGGGAAACATGAATGCCTTTTATGGCATTCAAAACAGCACTGTTGCTACAGGAAGGAGAAAGGGAGTTGCCCAGGCACAGGATAGGAGACTTGTAGGAAATCTAGAACCAGACTGAGATTCAGCATTGGGATTTGAGAATGGAAAGGAATAAAACCTTTCTGTGTCTTGAAATGCTGCATTGTCGATTCAAAAGGAGAAATAAAAAAGTTTCTACAATAGTAGCATCCTCAGGGTATTGGGGGAGCATCAAAATTGGCACCATGGTGGAAGGAGTGCCTCAATACAGGCCCCACCCCTTTTGTACATGAGTCAACATGGCACACATGTCCCAAAGGGGGGCATTTTTGATTTTCTCATGGATACTACTGTATGGGTATACAGCAAGCCAATGGTTCTCAACCTTTTCTTCACCATGGACCCAGGGATGGGTTCTAAAATTTTTAACTACCGGTTCTGTGGGCGTGGCTTATTTTGTGGGCGTGGCTTGATGGTCATGTGACAATTATTTAGCATTTAGCAGCGGTACTGGTCTACCAGGCTTTTAACTGCTTGCAGAGCTGTACCGATCTACCCATTTATTTTTGCAGGCACTGATCTACTCATGTATTTTTGCAGGCACTGATCTACTCATGTATTTTTGCAGGCACTGATCTACTCATGTATTTTTTCAGGCACTGATCTACTCATGTGTTTTTGCAGGCACTGATCTACTCATGTATTTTTGCAGGCACCAGTCTACTCATGTATTTTTGCAGGCACTGATCTACCCATTTATTTTTACAGGCACTGGTCTACTCATTTGTTTTCTTTTACCACTGATCAGCTGTAGGGCGGCCCTTTGAAGCCCCGCAGCAAGAGTTTAAACAGGTTTTTTTCCTCTAGCCATCAGATGGGACTCAGGAGGCAGCAATAGATTGGGGGTGGGGCTGAATAAAAGGTAGGAATAACGCAGGGGGTGCGGGGCGTGGGGGTGCGAGGGGGCAGGGGGCAGAACCAGTTCAATGACATCATATCGTCACCGCTACCGGCTCGGGAGAACCAGGCCAAACTGGGAGGAATCCACCACTGCATGGACCCCCTATAGCCGTGATGGCAAACTTATGGCATGCGTGCCACAGGTGGCAAACAGTGCCCTCTCTGTGGGCATGTGAGCAGTCACCCTAGTTCAGCTCCACTGCGCATGTGTGCACACCTTCTGTCAGCCAGCTGGTCCTCGGATCTCTGCCGCACATGCGTGGGGGGCAGGGTGCATGCGGGAGACTGCGTGTGCATGCGTGTGGGGCATGCATGGGGCGTGAGCATGAGCGACGGGCATGGGGCATATGGGGGTGCGCATGTGCAGGGGGTGGGGTGCATGTAGGGGGCGGACACATGCGGGGGGCCGCATGTGCATACACAGAGATGGGGTGCATGCGGGGGGCCACATGCACATTGCATTTTGGGGGTTTGGGCACGTCCATGTTTTGGGCACTCGGTCCAGAAAAGGTTAGCCATACCTGCTCTATAAATATCTTTTGTGACCATGGACCATGGCTACAGATCACAGATGTACACAGACCAAGACTTAATTCAAGATTTAAATCATAACATTTCTTCAAGCCTTCTCAGACCCCCTGTGATGACATTTGGGGGGGGGGCAGGAGTCCGCAGAGCACAGGTTGAGAACAATTGAAATGAGCTATTTAAGGGGCTTACTACAGTTCAGGGCCCCTGGTATTTTGAACATTGTGATTCAAGTACTTCTTTTATTCCTTCAAGTTAAAACACAATTTGAACATACCAGCAGGAAGCTTGCACTAAAAAAGGCAAAGCATCATAGAGATTAAAAATATCAGGCAGCCAGGCTGCAAAATGTCTCTATGTTCTATATGGATCCATTCTGAGCAACTAAAGTTGCTGTAGCCTCATGAAGAGCATATGCTTTGTCTGTCTCAAGGTCAAGCCTCAGCTTCTCCAGAATTAACTTTCAGGCTATCTCCCAGGGCTTCCCTGTTGTGGATGGATTTTGAAATAAATTGTTACTTGTTTATTTATTTTGCCACCATTTTATGATGGCAAAAGTCATTTTATGACTTTCAGCAGCTGGCCTGTGGCCAGGCACGCCATTCACAAGACATCTCATACATGAGATTGAAGGCCCATAACTCTGCATCCACGGTTAATGCATCTCACCTCGATTTATTCTCTGTCCAGTAGAGAGGCTACCTTGCTATTTTCCCCCTGCTGTGCTGCTGTTGATATTTTTTTGATTTGATTTATATGCTGCCCTTCTCCGGAGACTCAGGGCGGCTTACAATGCGTTAAGCAATAGCCTTCATACTTTTGTATATTTTATACAAAGTCAGCTTATTGCCCTCACAATCTGGGTTCTCATTTTAACCAGGAAATGGCAGAGACTCAGCCTGGAACCTTCTATATGCGCTTTGCCATTGAAAGATATTATCCCTTTGTATGATCAGCTTATTTCAGGCTTGCAAGTCAAGATGCACAACTTTTCCTCACAATAATACTACGCTCAAAATAGTTGTGCAAAGTCACGTACATTGATCTCAAATACTTTTGTCAGCCCACAGTGTTGTTTTTCTTTGTTTGTGTTTCTGGAGAGTCAGTCTCAATTGGGCAAAGTTTGAGAAGGTTTGAATTCTCCAGGCACACGTTTTCTTTCCCTCAGTTCTGTGGCTTCTTTTGTTAGCATCCTAGGAATACCGTGGGGACATGTGCTTTTAGCCAAGAATAGCCTTGCAAAGTTCAACAGAAATAGAGAGAGGGACTTTTAAAATGTGTATCGAATTTCTATAATGTCAAGCCAAGCACTCCGTGAAGTTCTGGACACCACTATCACTTTTCTTAAGACTTGGCTTGGCGCTGGACATCAGAAAGAAAAGATAATTTTAGCAAAAAAGCACAAAATTTAGGGGAATGTCCCTGATGAATATTTTCCAGAAGACACGGCCAGGAGCCTGCTATTTCATTTTTTTTCCCCTATCTTGGTGTTTTAGTTTTCTGAAAGGAAGGAGAGTAGCCAAGCAAGAGGAGAACACATATTTAATCATGTCATAATCCTATTTTGAAAAATCTGCTTTATGTATTTATAATTTTACAGAATAATTTGTTCACTTTTGGGGGAAAATATTTAGAAACAAAGTAGATTTTTTCAAAAATTAAATATTCTTTAGTAAAATCTATATCGATGCCCTGATATCCAGTCTGTTGTGGTAGTTAAAGCATCAAGCTAGAACCCAGGAGACAATGAATTCGAATCCTGCCTTAGACACAAAGCCAGGTGGGTGACTCTGGGCCAGTCACTTTCTCTCAGCCCAAGGAAGATGGCAATGGCCAAAGACTTCTGAAAAACCTTGCCAAGAAAACTGCAGAGACTTGTCTCAGCAATCTGTAAGACTTGGACATGATTGATTAAAAAAAATTATATATATTGATGCCCTAGGCAACAGGCCTCTTTAAAAAAAAAACCTGTTTAAGCCCAGTTAAATGGGAACTTCTAGGGGTGAAATTCAGCAGGTTCTGACAGGTTCTGGAGAACTGGTAGCGGAAATTTTGAGTAGTTCAGAGAACTGGCAATTACCACCTCCGGCTGGCCCCAGAGTGCGGTGGGAATGGAGATTTTGCAATATCCTTCCCCCAGGAGTGGGGAGGGAATGGGGATTTTTCAGTATCCTTCCTCTGGAGTGGGGTGGGAATGGAGATTTTGCAGTATCCTTCCCCTGCCATTCCCACCAAGCCACACCCACAGAACTGGTAGTAAAGAAAATTTGAATTCCACCACTGGGAACTTCCATTCCTTTCACTGGGACTTATACCAGATGGCATTGTTATTATTTAACATACAACTTTTCTGATCAAACCTACAATGCATACTGTATTTAACACGTAGATTTTTCTATGTAGACTTTTGGAACAAAATTAAAATAATCTAGCAAGACCAGAATTACACAAAATATTAGAATTGGGCCAAATATGTGATTCCCAGTACGGAAAGGTGAAGGCTTTACATATGGAGAACTGACCAGCTTCAAGTCTACTTTTGTGTCCATCTCATGTGTATCATCTCATATACTTGCTGTTTGATGT
This sequence comes from Pituophis catenifer annectens, assembly GCF_029215685.1. Classification (NCBI taxonomy): domain Eukaryota; kingdom Metazoa; phylum Chordata; class Lepidosauria; order Squamata; family Colubridae; genus Pituophis; species Pituophis catenifer. The sequence goes on along the minus strand of NW_027256887.1, from coordinate 69,419,173 downwards.
GCTGTTTCACTGTTATGCCTTGATTATGGAAGTCAGGGGTATATACTGTGAGGTTTTTATTAAGTACCAGGTACACTTTTTTATTCTCTCTTAGTGTTTCAATTTTCCTTAGATCTAGATCAGGGGTGTCAAACTCAAGGTGGATCTGACCCGTGGGGTGCTTAGATCTGGCCTGCGGGGCTGCCCTGGAAACAGCAAAGGACTGGACCATGGTGCCTCTCCCAGTGAAAACAGGAGGCCCTCCCGAGCTCCATTTTCGGCTGCGATGGCCTCCTGCAACTCTCTGCCAGTGAAAATGCATGCAGCCCTCCCGAGCTCTGTTTTTGCTGGCAGAGCGCTCGGGCCACCTGTTGTGGCCTGCCAGCAGATCTGGCAGCAGATTCGGTGTGGAGTGAGGAGGTTGGGGAGGAACATGGGCCAGTCCTGGAGTCTGGGGAAGGCTCTGATGAGGGCTCTGCATCAGAGGCAGAGACGCGGCCAGAGCCGTATGCCAGTTATCAGCTACCTTTGAAGTTAGACATCAGTGAGGCAGATGAACAGCTGGAGCCTGTTCCCAGTGTGCGCATGCGCAGAGTTGCCAGACGAAGGGAACAGCTAAAGAACAAGGGTCGACTTGGAAGTAAGGCCACAGGTGGATGATGAATGGCCTCTCCCAGAGAGAATAAAAGAGGAGCGAAAGGGTAGTGGAGTTTGCAGGGGACAATTAGTTCCTTACTGCATTCTTGCCAAGTATTGCGGCGTCTAAAAGATATCAGCCTGGCTACTCTCCAAGCCTGATAAAGGTCAGTAATTGTGAACTATCTTGAAAGACTGTGGGAGAGGAAAGACTTTGCTGGAGAGGAATTCACTGTAAATTAAATAAAAGGGGTGTCAGGGTGGCAATTAATCCCATTCTGCTTTTGGGTAATTGCACCTTGATTAGAGAATGGATCGTGACCTTTCCTTGAAGTATACTTTAAGAAAATAAAACCGAGATATATTCTAATAAACACATTTTATTATAAAGAAGTAAAAACATCTTACTAGCTAATTAATTACATCTTGGCAGCGTTCCTGCCGGACCTCTTGGCAGGCAAACAAAGAAAGATAGAAGAAAGTGAAAGAATGTGGACATGCACAGTTAGCTTAGAGATAAGAGTTCTGATCAGCTACGGTAAGTCTTAGAGTTCAAGCACAGCTGGCAAATACAAAAAACGCAGTGACAAGGGGTTTATCAGGACGAGGACTCGGCTTAGTGTTGCTGGGGAAGCCTAGGTCAGAACACCACCATAGGTGCCCCTGACATGAGTGATGCCGAGCTGGCCATGCCCACCCTGGCCGCCCCCACCCATCCCCCGAGGTCAAACACAACACTGATGCTTTCACCTCAATGAAATCAAGTTTGACACCCCTGATCTAGATCGTCCTCACTGCTTTATTTCCTGCTTCAGGAGAATTTATTTTAATGATTCCATCTGAATCAACAGTCTAATTTGGAAAAATAATTGCATTCAGCAATTCAAACCACCAGTGAATCTTCGAATCAACTATTTGCACAATCTTAGAACATCTATCATGAAACCTTCCATCCAGGAGAGTCGACTGAACAAGAAAAATGCTAGTAAAACTTTTGTGCGGTTGCAGGTAGATGGCAACTATTTTCTCTACTTATCCAGATGATATTCTTAAAATAATACTGTTGCAGCAATCCCAAATGAATTGTTGATGTTATCATAACAAAGCAATGACCACACTAAGTACAAATACCATCCAGCCACATTTGGACTTATCATGAGCTTGTTTTGTTATGGTTCCAGACGACTAATACCCTTAAGCTTTAGACTCGCAGGAAGATTTTATTTTTGGAAGAAGAATCTTTCCTGTAAACGAGTTCCAATAATTCCAACAAATGTCCTTTTTTTTAAAAAAAAACAGATACAGTGTGCTGCATTGTTTGATCTAAAAAAGACCATTGTTACTATGACTCAAGGCTCTGAAAAAGCTATTTTTGAACAATGTAACTAAAGCAGCAGCACACTCAGATCCCAGTTATAAGACAAAATGTAGAGCCCACTGAACGGAGCTCATCTATGCATTGCATTACTTGAGATAATTTATGCGGACTGAAAAGCAAATACAGGACTACGATTACACAGATGAGATTTATCCATTAATATTTGTTTTCTTCCTCTAGCTAGCTACAACATTGGTTTCAGTCCAAATCTGCTATTATTTAGTGAGTAGAAATCATTTCCATTTCTGCGAGGCAAAGGGACTATCTATCTATCTATCTATCTATCTATCTATCTATCTATCTATCTATCATCTATCTATCTATCTATCTATCTATCTATCTATCTATCATCTATCTATCATCTATTTATTTATTTATTTATTTATTATTAATTTTGTTTGCTGCCCATCTCACTGTAAAGTGACTGTGGGAGACTTACAACATTAAAAAGAATAAACCAATACAACAACATGTATGCAATAAAATTGAAACACTATTAAAATATAAATTATCAACTATAATTAAAAGATGGGCAGGGTGGAAGTAGGGTGAGCGGGGATGGGTGGGATCTGTTATTAATCTATCAACCATCTCCAGTGTGACATTCAGTGTGAGTCCCGCAGGAGAAGGGCGGTATAGAAATATAATAAAATAAAATAATAAATAAAATAAATAATAATAAATTCCCCCTATTGAAGCTCCAGGCCAACTGGCAAAGCCAGGTCTTCAAGCTCCTGTGGAGGAGGTGGGAGCTGATCTCACTTCTAGGGAACAAGGAGCCACAGGATAGGAGCCATGGCAGAGAAGCCATTTCTCTTGGACCCCACCAGAATTCCCTAACTGATGGGGCCCGCAGCTCTGCTGGCATGGGTGGAGCAGGCCAATCCGAGTGGGGTGAGACAATTCCTGAAGTAATCTGGCCCCATGCCATAACTATGTTTTGCAGTTATGCACATTCCCACTACCAGCCGATTGGATCATGATAAAAATGTTTTTATGTAAGTGTGTAGCAAGTAGGCAGGAATGAGTTTATGAATTATGCATGCACAGACAATAGTCTTACTCAATCCAAGAAGCCAACCTGTCCTCATTATATATAATTTATTTAAAGACTTCAATGAGAACATTTTGCTGCCACTGGCCCTTATTTGTATCATAGATTTCCTGAACACTGCTTTATTTGGGAAGCAAAAATAAGTATTGTAAAAACAAAAAGCAAGGAAAATTTTACTCTCAATTTACTATGATTAATTTTGAAAGAGGCACCATGACTTTCATTGAGCAAGGAATAAAATATTTAAAATTTAATTCTACATGTACAGGGAACTGGGGGAAAAAAGGCCTTTTAACCAGGGGTGAAATCCAGCAGGTTCTGACAGGTTCTGGAGAACCGGTAGCAGAAATTTTGAGTAGTTTGGAGAATTGGCAAATACCACCTCTGGCTGGCCCCAGAATGGGGTGGGAATGGAGATTTTGCAATATCCTTTCCCCAAGAGTGGGGAGGGAATGGAGTTTTTGTAGTATCCTTCCCCTGGAGTGGAGTGGGAATGGAGATTTTGCAGTATCCTTCCTTTGCCATGCCCACCAAGCCGCGCCCACCAAGCCAAACCACACCCACCAAGCCATGCCCACAGAACCGATAGTAAAAAAAATTGAATTCCACCACTGCTTTTAACCCCCTTGTTATCCTGCTTCGCACATCTTCTGCGAAGACTCAGCTCTTTGGAGAAGGCTATAATGCAGAGAAAGGTAAAAGAAAAGGAAGACAAGTCAACCAACAATATTATGGATGGACACAGTCATAGGGACGCTGAGTGCACTATTGGGAGACCTGAAAGACCAGGTTAGGGACAGAAGCTGTTCTGTCAATGAAGTGCCTGAGAAATAGCTCCTATAAATGATACAAAACTCCAATGAGGTTAAAGAAGGATTTGTTTATCAATGTTCCCCCTACATTACAAGGTTAAAACACAAGGTCATGCACTAAATTAGAGAAGGGGGACTATAACAATTAGGTGGTGGTGAGGCCTCTCCTCAAGAAGCCGTCCCTGGATCCGGCAATATTGGCCAACTATCGTCCTGTCTCCAACCTTCGCTTCCTGGCGAAGGTTGTTGAGAGTGTGGTCGCGCGACAGTTTCCACAATTCTTGGAGGAAACATCCTATCTAGATCCGTTCCAGTCGGGTTTCAGGCCTGGACACAGCACGGAAACGGCATTGGTCGCGTTGGTTGATGATCTCTGGAGGGCTCGGGACAGGGGTTGTTCCTCTGTTCTGGTCCTGTTAGACCTCTCAGCGGCTTTTGATACCATCGACCATGGTATCATGCTGCACCGGCTGGAAGAGTTGGGGATGGGGGGCACCGTATTACGGTGGTTCTCCTCCTTTCTCTCCGACCGGTCGCAGTTCGTGTTGGCAGGTGGGCAGAGGTCGACCTCAAGGCCTCTTATATGTGGAGTGCCGCAGGGGTCGGTCCTCTCGCCCCTTCTGTTCAACATTTATGTGAAGCCGCTGGGCGAGATCATCCGTGGCTTTGGGGTGAGATACCACCAGTACGCTGATGACACCCAGCTGTACATCTCCACCCCAGGCCACCCCAACGATGCCCTTGAAGTGATGTCCCAGTGCCTGGAGGCTGTGCGGATCTGGATGGGGAGGAACAGGCTCAGGCTCAACCCTTCCAAGACTGAGTGGCTGTGGCTCCCGGCATCCCGATATAGTCAGTTGACTCCATCACTGACTATTGGGGGCGAGTCGTTGGCCCCCACAGAGAGGGCTCGCAATCTGGGAGTCCTCCTGGATAGGCAGCTGTCCTTGGAGGAACATCTGACGGCTGTAACCAGGGGGACCTTTTGTCAGGTTCGCCTGATCCGCCAGTTGCGGCCCTTTCTTGATCGGGATTCCCTGTGCACAGTCACTCATGCCCTCGTCACCTCTCGCCTTGACTACTGCAACGCTCTCTACATGGGGCTCCCCTTGAGGAGCACCCGGAGGCTCCAACTGGTCCAGAATGCAGCAGCGCGGGTAGTGACGGGAGCAGCATGGCGCTCCCATGTAACACCGCTCCTGCGCGAGCTGCACTGGCTCCCAGTGGTCTTCCGGGTGCGCTTCAAGGTGTTGGTTATCACCTTTAAAGCGCTCCATGGCATAGGGCCTAGCTATCTTCGAGACCGCCTGCTGCCACCAACAATCTCCCATCGACCCGTGCGCTCCCACAGAGAGGGCCTCCTCGGGGTGCCATCAGCCAAACAGTGCAGGCTGGTGACCCCCAGGGGGAGGGCCTTCTCTGTGGGGGCACCTACCCTCTGGAATCAATTGCCTCCAGAGATAAGGAGTATCCAAGACCTCGGTGCCTTCCGCCGTGCCCTTAAAACCTTCCTTTTCCAGCAAGCCGGGCTGGCCTAATTTTTTTAAGTGTTTTTAAGTGTTTTGTTTATTGTTTTTAATTAATGGGGCCAAATTTATATATGTATATTTTAACTGTATTTTAATATTTGTACTTGATGTTTTTACTTGGCTGTTCACCGCCCTGAGTCCTCAGGGAGAAGGGCGGTATACAAATTCAAAATAAAATAAAAAATAAAAATAAAATAAACAATTGATACTAGAAGATTTCCTTTAATCCCCAAAAGGTACAGCAGATCACACAGATCTGCCTGAGCAAAACAACAAAATGTTTGTAGAATTAATGATAGTTACACTGCCGTGAATACTGAAGTTCTGAAAAGCAATGAAATAAAATGCACTAAAATGCATCCCTTGACATTAGAGAAGCATCAGATCTATTGTAGATAGAATATCCATACTTATTGATGAACGGATGCCAAAGTCAGTGTTTTTTTTTTAATTATTATTTGATTTATATGCCGCCCTTCTCCGGAGACTCAGGGCAGCTTACAATGCGTTTGCACATCACCCCAAAATGATAATGTAATTTGATCTCTAGTTGAATCCAAAACAAGTCAATAAGGATTATAAGGATCCATGTCTTTGTTCCAACCACAAATGGAAAAAAAAAAAGACTTTGTACTATTCTATGAATACCTCCCCCCCCTTTTTAAAAAAACCCTCATATTAATTATAGGAATGCTAAATTTGGAAGTCAATTTGGAAGTAAAGTGGTATGTGGATTATGGAGAAATTTGGTCTTGGTGTAGAAACAAAGTGGGAAACAGATTAATGAAAAGCTCTGCCAAGAAAGCCCTATTCTTATCATTCAAAATATCTGTTTCACGTTCTTCCAACATCCTGAAAGATTACGTTACACATGGAGATCACCAAATGGATAACCCAGAAATCAAGCTCACTTCTGCAACCAAAGTTGGAAAACTTCTACTCATTCAGCAAAAACAAGGCCTAGTGTTAATTGTGGATTGGATTACAAATCCCTGCTTGCAAAATTATTACATTCATAACTCTATGTTTATTTTCCTTGTCATCTGGCTTTTATTTTCCTTGTCAGCACAAAGCTAATGGGTGACCTTGGGCCAGTCACTTTCTCTCAGCAATAGCAAGCCACTTCTGAAAAGCTTTGCCAAGAAAACTGCAGTGAGTTGTCCAGGCCAAGAACTGGACATGATTGAACAGAAGAAAAAATGTAGGAAGCATATTAATAAAAAAAAGCTAGACACATTTATGTTTTACTGCAACATTTTCATATTAAATATTTTCTAGCCTGGGTGATTGGGAGCTATGTGGAAGGCAAGATTATGCAAACCTAATGGGTTTATGGATTTTTGGAAGATGGCTGTCCTTTGTATTTCTTAAGTTTCCACTACAGGTTTCCACAAAATGACAGGAAACTTTGCCACCAGTTTTCAGCTATTCTAGTCGGAAGTAATTCCAATAGTCACTACAAATGGATCTGTGTATTTCAAACTGCCCAGCCCTATTTTACTGCAAGAATGAGATAAACAAAGATCATATTATTACTGAGTACTGCTACAGGAACTGCTAAGAACTGGATTCTTGCCCTTTAGCATTTGGAGAGGGTGTTATAAACAATCTATGTCTTTCCAGAGGACAAGTGACCTATCAACAATAACCTCTATTTAAGCCATGCAATTAATTTCTTCATTCTATCCTTTTCCACCCTTGGGGTCCACGATATGTTGAAAATCCCATCATCCCCCAACTGTTCTATTGTGAGGAACTGAAGCCCAATGACATCTGGAATCTTGTAGCTGGAAGCTGCTAGTCCAGTCATTGCCTTTGCTGCATAGACTGACTTCTTCTGATACACAGTAATTTATATTGTTAAATATGAATAGAATAGAATAGAATTTTTTTATTGGCCAAGTGTGATTGGACACACAAGGAATTTGTCTTGATGCATATGCTCTCAGTGTACATAAAAGAAAAGATACGTTCATCAAGAATCATAAGGTACAACACTTAATGATAGTCATAGGGTACAAATAAGCAATCAGGAAACAATCAATATCAATATAAATCGTAAGGATACAAGCAACAAAGTTACAGTCATAAGTAGGAGGAGATGGGTAATGGGAACAATGAGAAGATTAATAGTAGTGCAGATTTAGTAAATAGTTTGACAGTGTTGAGGGAATTATTTGTTTAGCAGAGTGATGGCGTTCAGGAAAAATGGATATTCAGATAAGTGAGTTTTCTTATAATCCACAACCACTAGTTTCTACCTGTTTGGGAGCAAAAACAAGTAGTTTCTACCTGTTTGAGAGCAAAATCACTAAAAAAGTGTACTCCTAGAACTGTGATGGTGAACCTATGGCACGCGTGCCACAGGTGGCACACAGCACCCTCTCTATGGGCACACAAGCTGTCAGCCCAGTTCACCTCTGTTGCGTATGTGTGCGCCTCCCGCCGACCAGCTGGTTGTCGGGTCTCTGCTGTGCATGTGGGAGGGGTGCATGCAGGGTGTGTGTGTGCATGTGCGGGGTGTGGTGTGGTGTGTGCGGGGGGGCATGCATGCATTGCATTTTGGGGGTTTAGCCACGCACTTTGGGCACTTGGTCCAGTAAAAGTTAGCCATCACTGTCCTAGAATGTACTCTAGATCATTGTTTCTCAACCTTGGCAACTTAAAGATATGTGGACTTCAACTCCCAGAATTCCCCAATCAGGATGCTGGCTGAGAAATTCTAGGAATTGAAGTCCATGCATCTTCAGGCTACCACGGTTGAAAAACACTGCTCTAGGTGATTAATACCAGAGGCTAGGAATATTGAGGATTGTGATTCCCTAAATAATATCTGGGCCATCCCTGGAATCATCATGATATGATTCATTAAGCCTATGCAAAGAATTTAAAGTGGTACCATAGAATTACTGTTGGTTCTGAGACAGCCTTTTAGTTCTTCTCCTCCGCCCGCCCCTTAAAAAGATTGTTAAAGCATGGCAAGTAAAAAAGAAAGTTGAGTTATTGTGACAAGAAGATATAATATGAAGACGGGAACAATTATTTAATCAAACTACACTCCCCTTTCTAAAGAACTGTTGATGTTTATGACACAGTAATTTGGGGTATGTGGGAAATTGAGCATATTAACTCACATAAACACAGACTTGGACTGATTAGTTTTATTACTCTGCATGAAAAGTACCAACTCTTCAGATCTGGACAACATTCTGATACCCATGACAATTGCCTCCATGCCATGCTTCTAAAGAATTTATGGTTGGACAATCATCTGAAAGTACACAAATTTTGTGCTGCTCTGCTGCCATGTTTTTTTTTAATTTTTGTAAAATATCATATTTGTGTCCCCTTCATTAACGTGCCAGTCTTTTGTGTTCTTGTTCACAGATAAGAATTTTCCATTGTTTTTGACTGAAGAAGAAAATAAGTATCACTTCCGTTGAGGTTCTTGTCTCAATCAGTGCCATAATCTCCTGTCCCAGAAGATGAGCAGTCTACGTTCCTCAAGTTAAGGAAAGCATTCTGAGGTTTGAATTATCCATCAAAGCACTAAAAATAGTTAAGTAGCATTGCATATTCCTCATCAGGCTGTCTGTCTGGACTATCGTGCCACAGGGGTGGGGATGAAATGACAATTCTCTACTGACTGATCTCTCATCTCTAAAAGCCCTTTGATAGCTTGGCAAGCTGTTTGATTCCCCATGTTGTATGTGGATCCACAGGTCTGAAATTAGAAAGTTATAACTGATCTCCTCAGCCACATGAAATGCAGCAGAGATTCCTTCCTAAAGCCGAGGGGGGCAGTGGCTTCAAACAACAAATGTAAGCTGAGCTCCCATAACTGTCAATTTTCAGAGGGTTTACATTAATAGGAGAGGAGGTGCTACTCTGATTGATATTTTAAGGCTGTATATAAAATGGAAAAATTCTTCTCACTCTCTGCTTGTCGTACTGGGCTGCATTTGTATCTGGGGGCTCGATGATTCCTTGCTGTTGTATTTGCACATACTGGGAATAAAGACAATGCCAGAACCCACAATGCCAGAACCCACTAAAACAGATGGTAAGTTTAACTGTTTTTTTTTAAAATACATACATATATCACATTGAAATTCAGAAATGCACATTTTCAAACCAGCTTGCAAATGAAGAGAAATCAGAGAAGGCAAACTGTATTGGTGCTATATCGAATTTCTGTTCATGGACATCTGCTAATGTACGCCATTAGTGTGAAACTAAAACAACTTACATGATTATTTAACCACATTTGAAAGGTTTTGTAAATAAAGATTAGAAAGCTCTGCCTAACTAGAAAATTATGATTTGAGTTGTGTGCAGGTTTTCTTATCAGGATTGTTGGCAGTTGAATTATTATTCTATTATTACTACTTTTATGATTGTACTTAATTTTTATGAAAGCATACTATCCTAACATATGCAGATTCAGAAATTTAAGAGGATATTTGTATTATCTTTACAAACGCCACTGATTTTTATCCTAATAAATAAATCATAGTTTAGGTTTATAACATAGCATAGATGATTTAGAGATAGAGATAATGAATGAAAGTGCAGTCTTTGTAAGTTATGCATTAAATTTCAAGGATGTACTTTTGCTCCTTGTCTGAAGTTTGGAGAAGCACCTTATTTCTTTACAACAAAACCTTTACAAAGAGTTACAGAATACATTTATGAATATTTAGTCAAGCACTGCACAGAGATTGGGCAGATTGTCTAGTTGTTTCTTAATGGCTAGCTCTTGAGGTTTTGCAACTTTCTTTGTCAGAAGTTCCCAACAGCCCAACTATTGCGTCTTTCCTCTTATACAGTACTTCATCAACCTCCTGTAGCTCCAGACCAAGCTTTGTACTATTCTTTTAGGAATACTTAGATCATCACATACAGGGTAGTTCTGTGTAGGACTAGAAAACATTTGGATCCATCATAGACTTATTTGGAATTTTGAGAGGCGGTTATGGGCGCTCTCAAAAAATGGTTGCACAGCATTTACAAAATGGCTGACAAAAAAGGTTTGGTCATTCACAAAGCATCTATTTACAAGGTTGTGAAGTACTGACATTGCTGTTCACCCCCTCCACTTGAATGCCCTGTACAACCTTTGGCTTCTTTTTCCATGCAGGTCAAATAACCTGCATGGAACCTACTGGCCACCCACCACTCCATTTTTAAACAATGCCTCAAAAGCCAGTGTGCAGAGGTAGTCTTAGAAATAAAGAGGTATTCTTAGAAATAAAGAGGACCCTGGTTGTTGGCATCTTGCTTTGACACATGTCATATTATTTTTTTCTAAAGCTAAAATAATAAAAGTTTGAAATCAGAAGTGGGATAGGGTGCCAAGGGTGACTGCAAGCCACGATGTACTCACAGGTCTTCTAATGCTTTTCAGTGTTGCGTGTATTCTTTCTGGGAACAAAGCTGAATTTGCAACTATTAAGATGAATGGGATTACTGTCAAGTTGGAAGGAAAAGGGTGGGAACTTCAATTCTCCATGAACAAAACCAGCCTAGTTCCTTCCTTTCCACTACCATAGATTCACACTGTTCATCAGCCTTAGTGCCATCCTCTTAGGAGAAATATGAAAAAAAAACCACAATTCTTTATGTAAGACCTAATATAGGCATTATTCAAAAAATACCTCCTGTGAGACAAATATACCCTTTTTAATCTAGCAAGATGGAAATGATATTTTCATGGACAATTTCCATGTGTGAAAGCACCATCATTATTGCTCTCTGGATTGAGAGAACATATGAAAAAAGATGTTGTTATGCTATCAAACTCACACCCCTCTGATGTGTTTTGGGTTATTCTGTTTGTTTCGTACTGTGAACGTAATTCCCTTCCATTTTAAGGATGTGGAAATACTCTTTGGGCATATTAGATAGTGCCACAGTGGGGATTACACCTTGTCTGTGAGTCTGTGACAGGGATCTACTGAGTGTTTTATGAAGTGTGCTTTAAATGACGTCCTTATACAGCTAGTGTGTTTGACACCTCACCATCTTGCATTTCATTTCTCTCTCTCTCTTTTGCATTCTATGCTGATAATATGAGTCCATTTATGAGAGGGGGGTGTATGCATTTTATGACCTACTTTGATTAGAACGGTGGATTGAATGTGTACTTTTTTCAAAATCTTTCTAGTTGTGACAAGCTAAAATCTTATCATGTGGTCTCTGATTTAATGGACTGCCATGAGGTTTGAGCTATTTGTTCTGAGCATTTATAGTTAACTTTCTGAATGTGGTTGAAGCTACCTGATTATCATGGGCATTGGCTTTGTGATACAATCTGCTGGTTTTGTATTGTCTGAATAACAATATAATAATAGAATATAATTTTTTATAGAATATAATTTTTTTTATTGGCCAAATGTGATTGGACACACTAGGAATTTGTCTTGGTGCATATGCTCTCAGTGTACATAAAAGAAAAGATATGTTCATCAAGAATCATAAGGTACTGGATAATCATCATCATCATCATCATCATCATCATCATCATCATCATCATCATCTGGAGAAGTACCGTGTTTCCCCAAAAATAAGACCATGTCTTATATTTTTTGAACCCTGAAATAAGCACTTGGCCTTACTGCCATGCACTCAAAAGCCCAATTGGGCTTATTATCAGGGAATGTCTTATTTTGGGGGAAACAGGGTAGTAAATACTACAAAGTTTAGTTGGTGAATTTTAAGTTTGGGATCTTTATTGTTATTTTATTCTGTTACATTCATAAAGAAATAGTATATTCTCTCTCTCTTTGTCTCTCTCATTCTCTCTCTCAATATACAACAGTTAGTTACTAATAATTGCTAAGATTCCTACATGGTCAGATCATTTTAACCTGTCGCTCTGATAGTAACCTAAAGATAACACTTGGTGACTCTTCAGGGTCAGAGTGACATTTAAATGAATTTAAATTTAAATGAAGAATGACATTTAAGCCAGAGTGACATTTTAAAAAACAAATAAGGAGTAGAAGCTCATGTTAACCGATTACAATTAGTACACTATGCCAAATACCCATCACTTTCCAGGATTAAGATCTAATTTTGTTGTGGGCTTTTGTCTCCTTTCTGTCAAACCATGGAGATTAGGGATCTTTGGACTGGGGTAGTAACAGGAAAGATCAATGGTTAAGATGACCTTCTCCAAGACGTGGGAATTATAGTCCAGTACTATAAAGGCTGTAGGTTCAGAACAGCTGATTTTCTGCAGCATTGGAAGGTGGAAGCAAATTACTTCTTTACAGATATTTAAAATATTAGCTATTTTAAATTCATGGGTCTGTGATTTAATTGAGAACTTTGTTTTATACTTCGTTTGTTGGTTTATCAAATTTATATGCCACTCTTATGCATGAACATATGCTCATAGGTGTGTGAGGTGACACAGAGTGGCTTGCTTGCCAAGCTATTTAGTTATAAAGTTTTCTGTTCTCAATAGAAATAAGAGGTTAAGATCTCTGGAAACTATAAGGATTTTAGCACCTCAAAATGGAACTCAGCATCATACAGGGCTGAGTCCAAGGCAACTAGCGTTGACAGACTGAAAGGATTTATTTTCTTGGTGCCAGAGCTCTGTAATGCAGGAAGACAATGTATGAGGTACCTTCCCTAAAATAGCTGTATAAAATATGTGTGCAAATTTGAAAGGCCAAGCCCTATTCAGGCCTTCCTTTTAAGGTATTCTATTTGAAATGCAAATGAAAATATATACAGTAAATCTTCATAATTTATCTTCAGGGTAGGGTTAAATTAGCTATAAGGTCTCCATTATTGGGCCTTATTTTAATTGGTTGATTTGTGGATTGCGTAGAGATGCAAGTAAAACTATATCTATAGCTGAAATGCTAAATTGTGCCAATCTCATGATTTATCTGTTCTATGGTTGTTAAAACAGAAAATGACTGCAGATAAAAGTGAGCATCAATTAAGAAAAACTCTATTTCATTGATCTATAGTTCTTTGGGTAGAAGTATCATTGATATTACTCAACATAATCGATCTTAATAATAGGTTAGAATGAAAAGAATCTGGAAATGACATACATCAGCACCTATCAATCTCTTGCTATGTGTAGTGGCGCCATTGTGCATTCACAATATTTCATGTAATGCTGCATATTCAGAATGTTTAATCTGTTGCACACAGTCACAAATGGGGGATTACTAGAGTCAGAATTGTTCACATGGATGCAGAATAGCAGTTCTCCAAATGGCCTATGTGTACGCAAAGACAGATGCATGCAAAGACAGATGAAATATTAACAACATTAAACTTATGAATAGAAATGTACTACAATATTCAGATACATTTTCACTTTCTGAGGTGGAAGTTATCCGCCTCAGACTCTTACCATCGGCTCTCAATGCCCAGAACGACTTAATTGCAAGAATTTTTGTACTAGAATTATATTATCTCTCTTGTAATGTAAAATACAAATCAATGTTGTTTAATTAATAATGTGCTGGAGTCATTGATTGGCTTTTAACTTTCTCTAGTAAGCTGTCAAGTTCACAGCTAAATCAATTCAATTTATTATCTTTAGTCTGCAATAAATTCATGCCTCTATTTTTATTGTTCAATAGTTTAGGGATTCTGAAATTATGCTCCAAATAAGCGAAACTGAATACTATACATCAAATGAGTTATTTGCCTGTGTAACTTGTTTTTATCTTATTTTTAAAGATATATATATATATATATATATATATATATATATATATATATATATCCCTTTTTTTTTAACATAACCAAAGATCTCACTAGAATAAGACAACAATCTTGGAGCATTTTCTAGGGTTAGAATTTGTTTTTGTAACTGCAAAAGTGCAAGGATATAGTTTATTTTGTTCTTTCGACATTTGAAGTAAATGTAGTCTAACAGAATTGGATTTAATGATCAGGAGATGATTGACTTTAGCAAATGTATGACATTTAGAATAATCAAATTTCCCTTTTTAGCTATAAAGATTCATGCAAAGACTAAAGGAACAAATGGAAAACAATATTAAGATACCATTCTCCAGAAAGAGTTATTGGCTATACATTGTTAACTGCTAATGAATTGCTATATAATGGCTCATTTGAACATCATAATAGAATGAGTGACTAATTAAATATTTGCTAATAGACAGTCAATCTTTGGAGGAACTTTTTCTGAAATTGAAAAAATTAATTTCTAATTGACAGATAAATGGAGCATCTAAAAAGGATTGTCCGGGATTTTTATTTCTCCTCTGCCACAAAAATACAGATATCATGAGGAAAATTCTGAGAACTTTGACCCTTTAACATTACGCACTAAGAGCTATGCTATCAGATGTCTTTCCTTCTTCCTTTTCAGGGGTGTCTGACCCAAATAAAAAAGGCTTAGGGCTTCAATCGTGTGGTCTCAGGTATCATTTTGACATTTTTGGTAAGCTCTGAGGATGTTCCTTTTTCAAGAGCTTTCACGCTAGAGGAATTTTATTTTGCACTAGCCTGAATCTAATGCTAGTGCAGGATGTTGGGCTTTTGGAAATCTTCTAGAAGATTTTAGTTGACTTTCAGGCCAATGTGCTTGACTACAAAAACAATGTGACAATGCAAGCAAGTGTTAGCAGGACATAGAAAGTTTTTCTCTTACGGGATGCTTCTAAAAGAGACAAGACAGCCAACTGTTGGGCGGGTATGGAACAGACATTTTACCTTAATTACTATGATTTTCCCACTTCTTTCTATGCACTGTCAACAGGGAAAGCAGAAAGCATGGTAAAGGCAAAAGAAAAGAGGTTTTATGAATAAAAGTTGCAATGTTCAGATGAGGTAAAGGGGAAGAAATAAAAGCTGTCCTATCTTATGGCTCACAGGGTGATAGAACTGACAGAATCTTTGACGTTATTTCTCTACATTATACTTGGATATTGTTCTTACTTCAAAACAAAGAAAGAGTGCCATCACCAATATGCTGATTTACCACATGTAGGTTTTTTTTAAAATACTCATTCAGCTGAAGTTCAGATTGTTCTCAGGTCAGTTCTGTCAGTTGTGTGGAACAGTTTAAATATAATCCAAATATTATTTTTACTAGAGCTTGGGGGCCTATTATGGAGCAGTACCAGCTACAAGAAGGTGGAAAACACTAAAGTGAAATAATAGATCATGCTAAAGAATAATCACAAAGACTTCATCCCTCCATATTTATTATCCAGGCCTTTTAAGTTCTGTTGGAGTCGATCAGAAGCACTGTTAGAACAGATTTAGTAAGCTGCTCCTTTTAAAGGATGAGGGAGAATGTACTTGTGTAGTTAACTTAGACATGCTGATAAATTATAAGGTTTGCATGAAGAAGATCTCAGGTTCAGTGCCTGATGTATTAGTTTAAAAGAATCAGATTGCAAATATTTGGAAAAGTCCCAGCTGGACATGTTGGATAGCTGCTGTTAAAGTAAATTCTGGCTTAGATGGAAAATGATTGGCATATAAACTTACTCTTTCAGTAATACTCTTTGTATTTTCAGAAAAAAAATGGGAGAGAAAGAATTTATTTCATTTCAGGGCAATTCCATTTATTTGTCCTCTAATGGCCCTTCAGCTGTGCATTTATACCCAGGTAACCCAAGTCTGTCCGATTTAATATGGAAAAGAATTATATTTTATCTCCGGCAAGAGCAGTTAACAGTCTATATTGCCTGCAGTTCTTCAGAGCGAGGCAGATTATTCACATTTTTATCCCCCTTGCTCATCATTTTAAGATATTTTAACTTTCTTTGACCATTGCATTCATATATTATTTCTTAAGAAAAGACCACAGTTTCAGATTGTATGTTGATTTCTTATTGGCCATTTCCTTATGCAGTGGTCTCCAAACTTGGCAAGTTTAAGACTTGTGGACTTCAACTCCCAGAATTCCCCTGCCAGGGGAAGTTTCTCAAGCAAGTTGCCAATTTTGAAGACCCCTGTCCTTATGTAATAGACCCTGCAGTAGAAAGAGGACCTAACTTCTGCAGGGAGGTTAGAGTTAGGTTTACTGCTACCTCACAAGTATGTTTTCATGTTCACTCCCACACTTCCTCCTATGATATTAAATTAATGTTGACCTTCAAAACTCCCACTCATCGTGTTTGAATCAAGATCACTGAATATATGCAGCTCAGTTAAAGACAATTCAAGTAGGCTGTTGCTAAATTGGTAAACACTGGAAACTATATCAGCCAATGTTTGAACACAAATTATAAGACATTTAGCTCACTATCACCTAGGGTTACTTTTAGCTCTGCCAAGAGTTCATCACCTCTGGAATACATTTGATTATTATTTGCTGTACATCAGATCCCTTCCCACACAAGCACATATTACAATATCACAAACTATTTTTGAAATTTTCCATTTGGGAAGGAGTCTGAAAAGTACCAGCCAAAGCATAGTTGTCAAGTTATTCAATCCTAGTCCTCAACTAACCTACACTGAGCTGCAGTGGCACAGTGGTTAGAATGCAGTACTGCAGGCTACTTCTGCTGATGGCTGCCTGCCTGCAATGTGGCAGTTCGAATCTCACCAGGCTCAAGGTTGAGTCAGCCTTCCATCCTTCCATCCTTCTGAGGTTGGTAAAATGAGGACCCAAATTGTTGGGGGTAATATGCGGATTCTATAAACCACTTAGAGAGGGCTGTAAAGCACTGTGAAGTGATATATAAATCTAAGTGCTATTCAGCAGTGGGTTTCACATTTTGTTGCTACCAGTTTGCCCCGCTTCACGTGTGTGCGCACCTTCCGTGCTTGCGATTTGCTTGTGTGCACATCTTTTGGGCATGCCTCTGGCCTCAAAACCGTGCCTAAATAGGACGGCATAGAGCTGGGGCGGGTCCACCTGCTATCTCCGCTACCGGTTCACCGGTAGCAAGTACAGGCGGAGTACGAACTGGCTGAATTCAAAATACGAACCGGCTGAATACCACCTCTGGTGCTATTGCTATTCTCTGAAAGTTACTACACTGAATCCCAACAGACAATTCTGAAACAAGATTTTCCTATATCCACACTATTGTAGTACTTTGTTGAACTTCAGGTCTCTAGCCTGAAGCCTTAACCACTACAACAAACTGGTTCTCTTGGTTTGACTTCAATTTATTCAAATCTTTCATGGGTTGACATTAATCTTTATTTATTTTATTTTATTTTATTTTAAATTTATATACCGCCCCTCTCCCTGAGGACTCAGGGCGGTGTACAGCCAGAATAAAAAAAACATGGAATACAAATATTAAAAACAATTAAAATATATATAAATTTGGCCCAAAATTAAAAATACAAACCAATTAAAACATTTAAAATTTCTTCTTAAACCAGCCCGGCTTGCTGGAAAAAGTGGGTTTTAAGGGCACGGCGGAAGGCGCTAAGGTCTTGGATTCTCCTTATCTCTGGGGGCAATTGATTCCAGAGGGTAGGTGCCCCCACAGAGAAGGCCCTCCCCCTGGGGGTCACCAGCCTGCATTGATTGGCTGATGGCACCCTGAGGAGGCCCTCTCTGTGGGAGCGCACGGGATGATGGGAGGTCGTTGGTAGCAGCAGGCGGTCTCGAAGATAGCTAGGCCCGATGCCATGGAGCGCTTTAAAGGTGATAACCAGCACCTTGAAGCGCACCCGGAAGACCACTGGGAGCCAGTGCAGCTCGCGCAGGAGCGGTGTTACATGGGAACGCCATGCTGCTCCCATCACTACCCGCGCTGCTGCATTCTGGACTAGTTGGAGCCTCCGGGTGCTCTTCAAGGGGAACCCCATGTAGAGAGCGTTGCAGTAGTCAAGGTGAGAGGTGATGAGGGCATGAGTGACTGTGCACAGGGAATCCCGATCAAGAAAGGGCCGCAACTGGCGAATCAGGCGAACCTGACGAAAGGTCCCCCTGGTTACAGCTGTCAGATGTTCCTCCAAGGACAGCTGCCTATCCAGGAGGACTCCCAGATTGCGAGCCCCTTCTGTGGGGGCCAAAAACTCTCCCCCAATAGTCAGTGATGGAGTCAACTGACTATATCGGGATGCCGGGAGCCACAGCCACTCAGTCTTGGAAGGATTGAGCTTGAGCCTGTTCCTCCCCATCCAGATCCACACAGCCTCCAGGCACTGGGACATCACTTCAAGGGCATCATTGGGGTGGTCTGGGGTGGAGATGTACAGCTGGGTGTCATCAGCGTACTGGTGGTATCTCACTCCAAAGCCATGGATGATCTCGCCCAGCGGCTTTACATAAATGTTGAACAGAAGGGGCAAGAGGACCGATCCCTGCGGCACTCCACAGATAAGAGGCCTCGAGGTCGACCTCTGCCCCCCTGCCAACACAAACTGCGACCGGTCGGAGAGAAAGGAGGAGAACCACCGCAACATGGTGCCTCCCACCCCCAACTCTTCCAGCTGGTGCAGCATGATACCATGGTCAATGGTATCAAAAGCCGCTGAGAGATCTAACAGGACCAGAACAGAGGAGCAACCCCTGTCCCGAGCCCTCCAGAGATCATCAACCAACGCGACCAATCGCTGCTCTTTGAAAGGTACAGGTATATGTAACAGTCAAGAAGAAAAGTGGAGAAAGTATTTGCCTGCTGATGGAGATGAAGATTAGTAGAAATTATCCTAAAGATCATTTGTTATCATATTTATGCTACAAGTTGTTATTATGTGTGGGTAGATAAAATAATTCAAGTAGTAAATACATATTTAATTTTAGATTACTTTTTGGTACAAAATGTAGTTTTAAAAGGCTTTTGAAATAGTGGGGAGGACATACACAAATGCAAACATAATCATGATTTTACTTTCCTACAAAATGGGAACTGTGCTTTTAAAGAGGAGAACAATTAAAGTCTTTCTTTAATTGAGTGGTTGCACATTTTCTAAATGTTCATTTAATTATCTATGTTTGCAGAAAATTAGAGACATACTGCTCTAAGCAAATATTTTACAATCAAGGCAGCAGAAGCAAATTCAATTTTATTTTCACAGTATAATCATTGAAGATGCTTTGTTTTAGTTAAATGTAAATGGCAGAATATATGGATGGCAACTAGCATGCTTTGTGGGGGATTGTTCTCTTTGTGGGAATTTAAAAGCACTTGTAAAGGTTGTATAATTGGAAGAAATCATTATGTGCTTTATAGTTAAAATAATAATTTTAACTATGTGTAAATGTCTATAGCCTGAAAATTTATTGACAGATGTTTTAAGGGTCCACTTTATAATGTTCATTTTCTCCATCACCCCATTCTCTCTTTTTCTGCCATTCATATATCTGATGGAATAGCAATGGTTTTCTTTGCCAACACTTTGGAGCCACATTTTATTTAAATAAAATTGATTGCCATAAATAAAGCAATCTATTTTATACTATGTAAACACTTTCCAATTAATCTGATCTGACATTCAATCCATATGGACAATCTGGTTCTTGTTTGACAATACAACTGAGTATAGTAGACATAAGATATTTTAGATTGGATAGTGAAGAGGTGTGTTTCATAGATCTTTGCAAATCTGGCATGATATTGGTATCATAATTCTATATTAGTACATATTTTCCTCTATATATCATAATTTGTCCCAATTTGATTGTCAAAGAATAAAAACCTTTAGGCTGAAAGAGAGTACTATTTCTTATTTGGATTAGCTAGGAAAAAATGTGATTGATGAAAATCAAAAATTCAAATAGAAATGTTTCAATGTGGGTATGTATGTATTCATTGATTTGATTGATATAGACAACCAACTTGTCAAAGTTACTCTGGGTGTTTCACAATGGAATAGAAGAACAAAAAACCACAGGAGTTAAAACAAAATCAAGCAAACACCTGGAACAAAAAAAGATAGTAATAGAATAACCAAATGAAATAATAAAAGAATAAAATTGATAAATAATTTATTTTTAAATATTAAATCACAATATAATGCAAATACAGAAAGAATGTGGGCATATGTTCTGTTTCATATGTCTGCTTCTATTTCAGTGGCTACCAGTCCAAATCTGACAAATAAGGAATCATAAGAAGGAAATAAAGTTTCCCATGATCTTCATCAAACAATAATTTGAAGAGACATAGAGTCATTTGGTCAGAAACCCCACCCATTACAGCAGGGGCAGGCAATTTCTATACCACCTGTGGAATTCAACATCTAGCATGGCTGGCTCAGGCATTCGGGGAGTTGAAGCCCACTGATCATAATGGGGCCTTAGTTGCCCATTCCTTCATTACAGAGATGCAAGGATAGCAATAGCACTTAGACTTATATACCATTTCACAGTACTTTACAAGCACTCTCTGAATGGTTATAAATGTCAGCATATTGCCCCCAAACAATCTGGGTTCTCATTTTACCAACTTCGGAAGGATGGAAGGCTGAGTCAACCTTGATCCTGTCAGGATTGAACTCCTGACTGTGGGCAGAGTTAGACTGCGATACTGCATTCTAACCACTGCACCACCACATAAGAACTGTATAATCTTATGTGTTTGTCCAATCAACCCATTTTCAAAATTGCAAAGCATTTGCCGTATCATAAAATGAGATTCAGCAGTTGAAGCTCTGATCTCATATTTTGCGTGAGATTGTCTAAATCATGTACAATATCATATGCAAGGCAAGGCAGATGAAATCTCATCAAATTTTCCTGAAGTTTGCAATGTTGACTTGTTTTACTAAAGTGCTTCTTGGACATCCAGAAGTTGCCCTGATATTTATCAGAACCCTGATATCTAAATCTATATTTGCATCTGTATCTACATCTGTATCATCTCTTACATTTGTATCATTATTGAGCGGCACGTTTTCTTCAGATGTGTTCTTCTTTAGCCTTTTCTTCTTTTTCTTTTTTTAAAATAGCAATGCAGTTCTGTCTAAAAATAAGAGTGATGGCAATGCATAAGTAGCTACCCTATTTTCATCAGTCAACAAATGCTCTAGCAAGAATCAGGCTCCTTGG
The DNA here is from genome assembly GCF_029215685.1 of Pituophis catenifer annectens. Classification (NCBI taxonomy): domain Eukaryota; kingdom Metazoa; phylum Chordata; class Lepidosauria; order Squamata; family Colubridae; genus Pituophis; species Pituophis catenifer. The sequence continues at coordinate 69,397,809 of NW_027256887.1, read as the reverse complement.
TGCTTGGCTATTGGTGTAAATCAGGATCCATAATCCTCTTCTTGGATGGCTAAACCATGAAAGCATTTCTCTGTGCAAACCTAAGTAACAGCTGTGCTTTTACTCTCTTAATTAGATGTCGCATCTTGATATTTTAGGCATGTTCTTCTAGTAGCGTATAAAGCAGAGATGAGTTACGCTTCCAACCTTATAGCATTTAGCCTTCTTCAACAAGGTTGCTTTTCAAACTTCAGGTCAACGGAGACAGTAACACAAATTTAGACTGAAATTTACTGCACACCTTATTGGATACTGGTTCCCAGTACAAGTGAAATTGCTTGAGGAGATCTGCTTTTAGATTTTGTGTGTTGTATTTGTTAGGGAGTAGATGTAAGGGCTACCTAGTGCAGCAGGAAGAAGCGTTCTGCTTCACAGTGTCACCTGGTCACCCCACCATCATTTAAATTCTAATCTGTGCTTGAAGATAGACTGCCAGGTACTATAAAGATTGTGTGATACATCAGGAATATTGGTTCTGCCCCAGTGCGCAGAAGAGACCTGTTGACTGCAGCATAGACCTTTTGATTGTTGAGTCACAGCTGGCAAGAATACAGAACGAAGGCTGTGCAGTAGAACAGGAGGGAGATTCTGGAGTCTGCCTCCTGCAGCCTTTTTCATCCACCTCAGTTGATGCAATGGCTTTCGTGATACAGTGGGAGTCTCCCTCCCACAGCCTCAGACAACCTCTTGCCCCTCATCAGCTGTTCAGTTTGCACACAAGAAGCTAATACCCAGAGGCTCCAGTTCAAAGCTGGAGAGGTGGTATCCTTGCCCATGAGATTTAGGCCTGCTTTAGGATTAGAACTTGATCCCCCTATTACCAGTGAGACCTAGTGGCCAAGATTGATACTCTTTGAGAAGAAGAAAAATGAATTTTGCAATAAATATTTCTCCCGTTTTAAAACTTAATTTTCTAGTTTATACCTTTGAAAGAGATTTGGAAGATCTGGATGTTCAAAATGCAAAGAAGGCATAGATTTTGAGTCATAAAATATCTTAAAACCTGTTTTAAAAAAAACACTGAGGTGCAGAGATAAGAATGTCTTTGGCAGACATAGAAATGAGGCCGGACTCCCTGCTATAGAATGAAAGGGATATAAAGAAAGGGATGTCCATGGAACGTGTCCTCAGGAGACTTCCAGTAAACTTCCCTTAATGTGACTCAAGAAATTCTTCTGCAATTGGTAAGTTTCGGAAATGCAGGATGTAGTATTTGCTGCTGCAACAAGCCTGCAAATGTTCTTCTTTCCATGGGTCCATTCTTTGTTTCTCAGAATTGCATTCAGAGGTGATATTCAGCCGAATCAGTAGCAGAAATCACGGGTTGGCCTGCCCTCGCCCACCCGTCCATCCTGGCTCTATGCCATCCTATTTAGGCACTTTTTGAGGCCGGGCGCATGTATGGAAGATGTGCATGAGAGCAAAGCACATACACAGAAGGCTGGGTACATGTACGGAAGGCAGGCACACGTGTGGACCGGGAGCGCTCGTGCATGAAGTGAGTGCACACGCATGGGGCGAACCGGTAGTAACCTAATATGAAACCCACCACTGGTTGCATTCCATTACATTCATAGGTGTACCCAGAATTGCAGAAAATGTTCAGAACTGTGAATTTAACACCACTAATATAAATAGATTAAATGTTAAATATAAAAAATATATATTAAAACTTTTTCAAAACCTCTTCAGGATCTTATTTTGATCTGCATAATGGGATGCCTAGATGTACAACCACATGTACAGTAAACCATAATAATGTCGCACATTCTTTAACATTGCATAAATAATGCAGATTACATCATCATCTTTGTCATGTACATGACAACATAAAATAAATATTTGTTCTTGGCTGTGGCCCTCAGAACCTGCAAAAGCTATCCAAGTGTGATTCCTAATAGGAAGGAGAAATGGTTAAATGCATGACTGGTGAATGTATCAATGTAAGGAAAGAAAATCACATTTAATTTGGCTCTAGCCACTTTTTCTGATTGTGGATCCTGGGTTGTCATTCAAAGGCTAAATGAGGCACTTGGCTCAGAAAAAAAATGTGTCACCTTCAAACTTGATGATTGCATTTAAGTTGATAGATACCCTGTTGGAGGACAAGGCAATTGATCAGAGTGCTAGAGGAAAACCGAGCTATCTATTTAATTTTCATATTGCTATTTCTAATTTTTTAAAAGAAATTGGGAAAGTAATGATTTTTTTTCTCAATTTAAATTTCTTCCATGCTCTCTTGGACATTAACGTCTAGTTAAATGCTTTTTAAATGTTAGCGTACTCTTCCAGTTTTAGAATGCTGTCTCAACACAAATACATACACCTGAAGCAGACCCATTTGTTTTTTTAGCATTGACCCCCCCCTTCTTTGGAAAAAGCTCTCCATTGATCTTTTCATTATTTATTTATCTGATTAGTTGATTTTTAGACCCTACTTTTCCTCCAGGAACTCAAGGCAAGCATTCCCTCCTTCAAATTCTTCATCACAGCAAAATCTCTGCGGAGTAGGTTATCTTGCTAAATGCTAATCATGTTCTATGTTTAACAGCGAAATTCACCATTGAATACTCTATTATAAATGTCCTTGAGAGTTCTAAATGGGAAACAGCATACAAGCATGCCAATGAAGGAATGGAAATGAATGAATGAGCAAGCCAGCCAACCAGGCAGCCATAAAATTCTGGAGACAAAAAATCTGGAGTCTGGAAGTATGAATGAAACAAAACTAGCTAAACCCGAAGCAAGAAGTAAGTTTCATCCAGAATGGATCTATGTCAGCCATGAATGGGCTGATATTCCCTTTTAAAGAGCAGGAGGATCTAGGAGTCTCAGTTACTGTTAGATAAGCAGGTGAGGGTGAGGTGGGGTATTAGATAAGCAAGTGGGGTTGGGGTGGGATATTTTTACTCAGCTTTGGCTGATGCATGGTTGTGGTCCTTCCTGGACTGAGATTCCCTGCCAAGGATGACTCGGGCACTCATCAACACCCAACTAGATTATTTTAGTCACTCTCTGTAGTTCTGCCTTTGAAGAACACTTTGAAACTACTTGGTCTAATTGGTCCAAATTGCAAGCAAATCAGAGTCATCGCAGTCATCTAACATCAGTTTCTCAGTCACAGCATTGGCTACTAATAAGAGTTCAAGTGCAACTTGCAGTGCTACTTTTAACTTATAATGCCCATGAGGAGTCACAACTAGATACTGACAGGTGCTTATATGTCAGCTACCTTGATGTAGAAGTAGTCCATCCGACCTAGAATGTATTATATGTTACAATTTATGATCTTCTATTAAGCTGATGAGGTAAAGCAGGGATGTCAAACTGGCGGCTTGCAGGCCAGATGTGTCACGCGTAAGCCATGCCCACCCCAACTCTATGAATGGGGAAAACGTCATGAAACATCACATGACGGCAACGTGATATGGCATGTTTGACACCTCTGAGGTAAAGAGATAGCCAATGCTTTCCCATTACAATTCTCACCATGGAATGGGCCCCTTCTTGAAGCAGGTCAACTTCCAGAAATTATTTCAAACCAAATTATCCTGAACAATTTGAAGAATATGAATGGTGACTGTCATGCTTATGTCCATCTGCTGTATTTTTGCACCAAATTATTTTTATTTCAATTTTATTCTATTTTATAGAATATATAATTGTTTTATGCTTTTATGACATAGTCCTGGGAGTCCTTAGAATAAAATGCAATAAATAAATGAAATATAAATTTAAATCTTGTATGTCTTCATTGATTCTGTTGAATGGTCATTTTGACTGATTGTTTTTTCTCAAACATAGTATTGCAGTTTTTCAGCTCAGAGCTATCGGGTTGTATGTTACTTGGAACAATCTGAGAAGGTGGCAATAAATGGTTAACCTTGTAAATTAAGCTGGTTTAGCACTAGTTATTACTTGAGCAAGAGACCTCCAGGGAATAGCTGAGTTGTAGAGTAGGCTGAAAAGTCAGGAAACAACTTGGAAGACAGCAATGGCCAAGAACTACAGTATTCTTACTGAGAAAATTTCACAAATGTATCTCTGTTGTCCTCAGAAACTGAGTTTAACTTGACTTTCTTCCTACTGAATCTTTCAAAAATGCATTTTTGAAAGATTTGAAATCAACGCGGAAACAAATATTGCTACTTTTTAAAACAAAAGATTTACGCTTCCAGGCTCTTAAGTCTTCCCTTACTCTGCAATTCTATTCCAGGTATTTATAATCTTTTTGGTCATGTTCTATGTTTAGCCTGAAGTACCTTGAGCTTTCCTGGCTAAAACCGTATTGACATTTCCCCAGCCTTGGCAGCTGAAGAGGGTCCTCATGATTTAATGAGGAAAATTTCTCCCTGAAGGGATGAAATGCTTTGTCAGGCATTCAGTGTGAGGAACTGATCCATACTATAAGCCTCCACAACACCTAACCAGAGAACCTTGTAAGGCAACTGGATGGTAAAGAATGACATCTAGGGACTCCACTGAGCATGCTGGATCAAAAAGGCTGAACAGCTACGGAGGTAACATATCATCTTTTTTTTATTGTTCTTCCTTTCTTGGCAGAAAAGTCTATCCTGAAAGCTAATAGTCTGGTTAACCTTTGGTACTGGGCGCTGTAATATGTTTACTGTTGGCTTCCTTCAGAACTGAAAGTAGCAGCCAAGGACACCTTATTGTTGATAGATAACTGTACCATGCAGTCTAGGTTAATTGCTAACTGAAACAGGGAATCTACTAGAGACCTTAGTTCAGCAGATGATACCAGTGCCAGTTCTTGCCTTCCTTTTTAGACCTAATCTTGCTCTTATCTTCAAGTAGGCTACTATTGCCTTTCCCTATATGAAGCTGACATGTATCAGGGTGCTTCTCAAGTTAAGGGCTGTTCTTGGTCTTTTGAGTGACATGTTGGAGACTCCGTTCAAAAATATGAATGTAAACTAGGACCAAAAAGTGGGTAAGACAAAGCCAGGACAAAATTTAAATTTAATAATTAAAAATTCAGCCTCTTCTGCCATTTATCAGTGCTTACCTTTTCATCTCCACAAAACTATAGGGCTTCTGAAGAGTTTAAAGAGCTGAGCTGATTAATCTTAAAGTCAACTTCTAGAACAGAAAATTTGTAATATTTATTTTGAACCTCCCACTCTTAGAAGCTTCTGTCTTGAAGTCTTCTTGGTTCCTGGCATTTCCCCCATCCCACTTGAGATCAAAACATCAGGATGCCCTGTCTTCTGTGTCCAGGAGGCAGAATAACAGAATTGGAAGGGAACTTAGAGGTCTTCTAGTCCAACCCCTTGCATGAGCAGGAGACCCTATACTAGGGGTGTCAAACTGGTGGCTCGCAGACTGGATGTGTCACACACAGGCCATGCCCACTCCAGCTCCGTGAATGGGGAAAGGGTTGAGAAATATCACATGATGGCAACATGACGTGGGAAGTTTGACACCTGTGCTTTATACCATTATGGACAAATGGATGTCCAATGTCTTCTTAAAAACCTCCAGGGATGGAACATCTACAACTTCTGAAGGCAAGCTGTTCCACTGGTTAATTATTCTCACTATCAGGAAATTTCTCCTTATTTCTAGATTGGTTCTGTCTTTAATTAGTTTCCATCCATTGCTTCCATCCATCCTGTCTTCTGGTGTTTTAATGAATACTTTGACCCGCCTCTTCTTTGGAATATTTTGGAATATTTGAGCCCCTCAAATATTGGAACACTGCTGTCATGTCACTTCTTTTCACTGAATTAGACATACGCAATTCCTACAACTGTTCTTCATATGTTTTAGTCCCCAGCCCCCTAATCTTTTTTGTTGCTCTTCTCTGCACTCTTTCCAGAGTCTCAACATCTTTTTTTAATATATATTTTGGCAACCAAAACTGGATGCAATATTCCAGAGGTAAATTTTATCAGGGCATTATAAAGTGATACCAACACATCATGCGATCTTGATTCTATCCCTCTGTTAATGCAGCCTAGGATTGTATTGCCTTTTTTGGTGGCTGCCACACACTGCTAACTCATATTTAAGTGATTCCACTAGGACTCCAAGATCCCTCTCGCAGTTACTGCTGTTGAGCCAGGTTCCACCTATTCCAGGGGTGAAATGCTTCCAGTTCGGACTGGATCGCCCGATCCGGTAGCGATGGCGGCGGGGTGGTTCGGAGAACCGTAGCAAAAATCCCTGCCCCCCCATGCCCAGCTGAGCCGCATGATCATCAGAGGCTCTTTTTTTTACTTTTAAAAGCATTTTTTCTACAACCTCTTCGGCCAAAAAATTCTTTTAAAAGAAAAACAAAAAGCCTCAGATGATCGTGCGGCTCAGCTGGGATCGTCAGAGGCTTTTAAAAGCATTTTTTTCTGCAACCTCTTAAGGTTGTAGAAAAAATGCTTTTAAAAGTAAAAAAAAAAAGTTGGCCACACCCACCCAATCACATTACCCACCACCACCACCAAGCCACACCCACAGAACTGGTAGTAACAAATTTTACATTTCACCACTGACCTATTCTATTCTATACATTCGCTTTTTCTTGCCTAAGTGTAAAATCTTTCTTTTCTTATGGTTGAATTTCATTTTATTAGATAGAGCCCAGTGTTCAAGTCTGTTGAGATCCTTCTGGATCTTGAGCCTATCTTCTGGGGTGTTGGCTATTCCTGCCAGCTTGATGTCATCTGCAAATTTGATGAGTTCCCTTTCTATTCCTTCATCTAAATCATTTATGAAGATATTGAAGAGTACTGGGCCTAAGACAGACCCTTGGGTTTTACCCCACTGCTTACTTCTCTCCATGAAATATAGATATAGTTTCATTAAGGACTACATATTGAGTGCAATTTGTCAGCCAGTTATGGATCCATCTGGTGGTGCTGTCTAGCCCACATTTTTCTAACTTACTAAGAAGTAGTTTGTGGTCTATTGTGTCAAATGTCTTACTGAAATCCAATTATACTTTGTCCACAGCATTTCTCTGGTCCACTAATTTGGTCACCTTGTCAAAAAATGAAATAAAATTTGTTTGGCATGATCTGCTTTTGGCAAATCCATGTTGGCTTCTGGTTATAACTTTGCTTGCTTTTAGGTGTTAGCAGATCTGCTGCTTGATTATCTTTTTAAGGATCTTCCTAGGTATTGATGTCAGGCTGATTAATCTGTAGTTTCCGTGGTGCTTTGACAGCACCTCCACATAGTCACCCTGAAAGAAATTGCAGTGTGGAATTGAGGTGAATAAAGGATAAGGTGCTTCACAAAACATATATTTTTCTGTTCCCCCATTGGGCATCCAGATGATCTTCCCTTGCCTTTGTCATCCACCAAAGTCCCAAGAAAAAGCCATGAAACGCAGCAGGAGATAAGGAGAAGGGATGATGGCTGAAGTTAAATATGATTACTCCATGTGAAGTAGTGTACAAAAATCATATAAAGGGGAAAATGTGGACGGTGGATATTTTAAATGAATGGTTTAAAAATCAATGTGGAAAGAAAGCGTAATGAATTCAGGATTGCAAAATAAAAAACTAAGAAGGTGACAAAAATCAAAATTATGATTAATTGATTGATAATATGTCATAAAGTTGATGTAGACTCAGCGGCTACATAATTTTTTCCCCATGAAAATTTGTTCCCAAATTGGTCCTTCAGGTCTTCCAACAATCCATCTCGCTATACAAGAATTTGGAAAACTCAGTGACTAGCAGGAGATTCAAGAGTGACAAAACAAATTAACTTGTGAAACCATGAGAAGTGTTGAGAAATGCTATTGAAACAAGAAATGTTTTTAAAGGCTTATAGTGTTCTTACAACACTGAGGATGATAACTGAGTGTTGATTTGAAACTTTGAAGCTCCCTGTTAAGGAAGTTCAAAGGAATTTCCATTTTGTGTATTTTACTGCTGGCAGACAATGTTTAGACTTAGGCAGGGTTAAGTATGCAAACTGGTTTTACTGGTGAGTTGAGCGGGTACGGAACTTTAGTTATTTATTTAGAAATGTGCCTTTGCCACCTTTCGTACATAAGTTGCTCTTTATATTTTGCTTCCAAACAGCTAAGATTAGAAAAGCAGCACAAACATCAAGAAGTATTTGAAGTGTTATGGTTCGTGTTTTCATTTAGAATGGGGAAGCCAAGTTTAAATCTGTATTCCAGTGGTGGGTTGCTACCAGTTCTCCCCGGTTCTTGCAAACTGTAGTGGAAATTTTGAATAGTTCGGAGAACCGGTAAATACCACCTCTGCCTGGCCCCGCCCCCAATCTATTCGCTGCCTCCCGAGGCCCGGCTGATCGGCTAGACAAAAAAAATCAGGGCTCACTTGACAAAGAAGAGAAAAAAAAACCAAGACACCTTAGCTTTAAATTGATAAGCCAAGAAGCCTCCCAACTGATCGGCTAGAACCGATCTGCTCCTTGTAAACTGCTCGGTGGTAGATTGGCAATTGAGGCCAAGCTGCTCGAAAGCGGTTTCCGATGCTCTCGGTGGTGGCAGAGAGGCAAAAAACTGTTTTAACTCTTGTCACTGAGCTTCAAAGGGCCACCCTACAGCTGATCAGTGGTAAAAGGCAGTGTGGTGGTAGATCAGTGCACTCCAAAAACAAATAGGTAGACCGGTATGCTCCAAGAACAAATGGGTACAGACTGGTACGGCTCTGCAAGCAGTTAAAAGCCTGGTAGACCAGTACCTCTGCTAAATCCTAAAGAATTGTTTGTCACATGACCATCAAACCACGCCCACAAAATAAGCCACGCCTACAGAACCGGTAGTAAAAAAATTTAGAACCCGCTCCTGCTGTATTCAACTACAGAGATCATTAGGTGACTTTAAGCCAGTTGCTCTCTCTCAGTCCTTTCAGTTTCTGGAGGCATTTGGTGAAAAAAAAGATGCTAAACTACAGTAGATGGGCCAGCAGACACCTCTTTGTGATAAAAATATTATAAAGATTTCCTTTCTGAAATTTTTCTTCATAAAACAATAACGTTATACAAATACAGTGTAGCTAACCCAACTCAGGGGTAATCCTCGGTTTATGACTACAGTTGAGACTTATGACACTAAATGATGTCATGCTACATGACGGCACCCGATGGTATGATCTTTTTTTGCCATGGTCATTATTTGAATTTCCCCCTTTGCCTGTTGGAAACCAGTTGGGAAGGTTGCAAATGACACATGACCAGTGGTGAAATCCTCCATGGGTCGCCACTGATTCGCTGCCCATGCATGCATGGTACACGCCAGATACACGCTGCACACACATGCGCACTCCACACCAAACGCATGCTTTTGGATTTCCTGCTCTTTTTTTTACTTTTTAAAGCATTTTTAACTACCAGTTCCGGAGAACCGGTAGTAAAAAAATGCTTTAAAAGTTAAAAAAAAAAAAAGTTCCAAAGATCAGCTGTGCGACGATCATCAGAACTCTTTTTTACTTTTTAAAGCATTTTTTTAACACCTGTTTGGGAGAACCGGCCCGAACCGGTAGCATTTCACCCCTGCACATGACCCAGTGATACTGCAACTGTGGTAACTACATACCAGTTGCCAAGCACAGTCTCAATCACATGACCGCAAGAGCACTGCAATATCATAAGTGCGAGGACCAATTCTAACTTTTTTTCAGTGCCATGAAAACGTCAAACTGTCACTAAACAGATGGTCAAGTGCTACTTATGGATCAGGATTGTTATTGGAATAGAAAACCAGACTCTCTAATGTGTGTGAACATAAGAATGCTGCTGCCAGATTGGGCCATGGCTTATCTTAGCCCACCAGTTTGTTCCTTACATTGATCATCCAGATGCCTGTAGAACAGAAGATGGTGGTATTTTCACCTTTACTTTGTGGTAGGAAAAATGCCCACCTAAATAAGGAGCCAGAGCATTTGGAGATAGACGCAATGAAGTATATTTTATTTTATTTTATATTTTATTTTAAGTATATTTTATTGGCCTCCTGGCCAAAACACAAAAAAACAGCAGCAGTATATACATCCCTAGATATGTTATACAAAACTCACAAAGGCAACATAAATTATAGATTGGCCTTACTCTATAGCCTGACCTGGAGCCTCAAAACTCCGTATTTCTAGGGAAGCTTCAAACCAGCCCTTTCTGCTGACATTAGCACCTTCTATTATAAATAATGTCATCTCACACCAAGGAAAAGACAATAATCTGATTTTTGTTATCAAACTCCTTGCCCTCCAGGGTCATCAGGCAGTTCCAATTTGCTTTTTTTTCTTCTGCTGTTCAATTCAAAATCCTTCACAAGGATCGTGAATGCAAGCACAGAATATTAGTATCCTTCACACCCTGCAGTACTAGGCATTTGGGGGCATGCTAATTTCCAATCCAGAAACACATTCAATCTTAAAACCTAATTGCTCTTAATAGACCCTTTCCATAAAAGTATTCAATTCTTTTCTAAGCCATCTAAATCAGTGTGGCCATTGCCTTCCCTTGGAGTGGTGTATCCCCACAGATTAATGATGCTGTCTTTTGACTGCTCTGCTTTTGTAAGGTTCATTGGTCTTGATTTCTCCATACTTTGCATAATTTTGGAGATTGTGACCAAGCCCCCACCTGTGTCATGGTTTTTTCGAAGCTAAAGACAAACATTCTTGCTCTTTCTCATAGGAAGGTGATAGAGCTGCTTGATAATTTTAGATGAATTTATTTCAAGCTCAGTTAAACCCTTTCTTTTTCAAACCAAAACTGTATACAATTTTTCAGATGGAAATGTACAAGAGGTTATCTGAGAGTATTATTAAGCTGAGCATTTTATTTTCAACCTTTTTCCAAATGAGTCCTAGCATCAGTGTAGGATTGTAGAAATGTAAAATTTGTTACTACTGGTGCTGTGGGCGTGCCTTGGTGGGGGGGTGGATAATGTGACTGGGTGGGCGTGGCCAACTTCTTTTTTTTTTTTTACTTTTAAAAGCATTTTTTCTACAACCTTACGAGGTTGCAGAAAAAAATGCTTTTAAAAGCTCTGACGATCAGGCAACTCAGCTGGGATCATCAGAGGCTTTTAAAGGAATTTTTTTTTTCTACAACCTCTTCGGCCGAAGAGCATTTCGGCCGAAGAGCACTTCACCATTTTTTTTTTACTTTTAAAAGTATTTTTTCGGCTGAAGAGGTTGTAGAAAAAATGCTTTTAAAAATTAAAAAAAAAGCCTCTGATGATCGCGCAGCTCAGCTGGGCATGGGGGGGGCAGGGATTTTTGCTACCAGTTCTCCGAACCACCTGCCATCGCTACTGGATGGGGCAATCCAGTCCGAACCGGCAGCATTTCACCCCTGCCTAGCATCGACTGCAGAGGTGGTATTCAGCTGGTTCAGACAGGTTCAGGCGAACTGGTAGAAGCGACTGGGGGTGGAGGCGGGCCTGTCCGCTCCAGTGTAATGCCGTCCTATTTAGCCCAGTGGTGAAATTCAATTTTTTTTACTACCGGTTCGGTGGGCATGGCTTAGTGGGCATGGCAGGGGAAGGATGCTGCAAAATCTCCATTCCCACTCCACTCCTGAGGGAAGGATATTGTAAAATCTCAGTTCCCACCCCACTCTGGGGCTAGCCAGAGGTGGTATTTGCTGGTTCCCCGAACTACTCAAAATTTCCGTTACCAGTTCTCCAGAACCTGTCAGAACCTGCTGGATTTCACCCCTGATTTAGCCACGTTTTTGAAGCAGGGCGCATGTGCAGAAGGCATGCACAAAGCACATGCGCAGAAGGCGCACACGCACAAAGCGAGCACGCACGACGAACCAGTGAAACGTGAAACCCACCTCTGATCGACTGTGCCTTTTTCTTCCATCCATGTGCCAGCAGATATCCTCCGAAAAAACTCTAAACTATTGGGGAGATGGGATTTAGCTCTGCAGAATCCATGCAGATTTTTTCCCCTTCTTTGATCAGTAGTACCAATCATGGAGCAGACATTAAACTGACTGATCTATAATTTCCTACCTCTCCTTTGGGTCCATTTTTAAAAACTGGTGTCATACTGGCTACCTTCCAGTTCTCTCCCAGTGAGCCCAATGTAAGGGATAAATTACATATTTTGTAAAGGGCTCAGCAATTTCACAACTGAGGCCTTTAAAAACTCTTGGGTGGATGTCATCAGAGTTCAGCCATTTATTACTGTATAGTCTCTCAAGAGGTCCCAGAATATCTTCTCTTGTTACCTCAACTGGCTTCTCTCAATCAGAGACATAGCGATCTTTTCCTATAAACTTCTGTAGAAAATACAGAGGCCAAGAATTCATTCAGTTTTTCATCAATCCCACAGTATCCTTATTCCTCCTTTGCCATCAAACAAATCACCGGTTTTTTGTTTTTTTTTGGCTGGTTTTCTGCACTGAATAGAATGAAAAAAAAGTTCTGATTGATTGATTATCATACTGTCCTCAACTTTTTCTTCCTTATGATCACCCTACACCTGTGATGGTGAACCTATGGCACGTGTGTCGGAAGTGGCACACAGAGCCATCTCTCCGGACACGCAAGCCATCGCCTGTTGCTCTTCCGGATTCTGACGTGCTGGCCAGTTGGCCTTCACGTGCGCAGGAGCATTGGAAACTGGAAAAGCAGCTGTCCCAACTGAAATGGGACACGCACGTGCAGGAAACCGGAAAAGCAGTTGCCTGGTGCGCATGCACGTGCCGGGAAGCTGATCTTCCTGTTTCCGGCATGCACATGCACACCAGCCACCTGGTCTTTGTGCACGCATGCATGCCAGAACCCAGAAGACCAGGTGGCCGGTGCACATATGCACCCCGGGAACCTGAAGATAATCTTCCTGGCATGCGCATGCGTACCAGGCAACTGCTTTTCCGGTTTCCAGCACGTGCGTGTCCCATTTCAGCTGAACAGTTTCGCCAACACTGCCCTACACCTTTTCTGCCAGAGTTTATATTCCTTTTTGCTCTTGGTGGGTTTTCCAATTTCCAAAGGAAGTCTCCTTTATTAGAGTTCTGGGAGGAATCCTTTGGTGCTCATCCTGGACTTGGTTGACCTTTTCTTACATTGCACTCGGACTTCAATTGTTGTGATTTAAAAATAATCTCTAAGCATTACATAGAAATTTCATCCTCTTAACTCTTCTGTCTCTTTTTTGTCTGGTCTGGACATTTTTCAGAACTTGCTCATTTTTTAGTTAACGGAAACAATGCCACTTGCATGCAAGATAAAGGCAAAATCATTAAGGTCATTGTTTCCTATTAGTTTCACACAAATGCCTCACGCCAGATTATGGTTACCACCTAGATTTATATCAAGGTTGTCTCTACAGCTAGTCCTCGACTTACAACCACAACTGAGCCCAAAATGTCTGTTGCTGAGTGAGACAGTAGTTAAGTAAGTTTTGTCTCATTTTATAACCTTTCTTGCCACAATTATTAAGTTAGTAACACTGTTATTAAGGGAATCTGGCTTCCCCATTAACATTGTTTGTCAGAAGGTCACAAAAGGTGATCATATAAGCCCAGGACAATTATCATATATATGAACCAGTTGCCAAGCATCTAAATTCTGATCACATGACCATGGAGCTTTTGCAACAGTTGTAAGTGTGAAAAATGGTCATTAGTCACTTTTTTAGTGCTCTTGTAATTTTGAATGGTCACTAAACGAATGTTTTTAAATCAAGGACTACCCGTATTCTGGCTAGAAGTACTACTATCAGTTCTAAGAAACAGTTATTTAAAGCACCTAGACATTTGTTTTCTTTGTCATGGCCACAGCCACAGCCACCTTCAGATAGTCTGTAACTTACAACCAGAAGTGTGAACGGAATTTTGGTTGCTAAGCAAGATGGTTGTTAAGTGAATTGCACCCTATTTTATGATCTTTTTTTACCAAGGTTGTTAAGTGAATCACTGCAGTTGCTAATGGAATCATACAGTCATTAAGCAAAATCCAGCTTCCCCCATTGATTTCGAATGTCAGAAGCTGACTGGGAAGTTCACAAATTACAAATCAGGACCATGGAATGCTGCAAACATTGTAAATACATTCCAGCTGCCAAGCACCTAAATTTTGATCATGTGGGGAAACTGCAACAGATGTATGAGTACCGGTGTAGCCCCTCTTGCAGCCGTATCAGATGAGGAGGCGGCATGGGAATCGGGGCCAATATCAAGGCAATCTGAGAGCTCCGAGGGGGAAGAGGGAATGGAGCTGTCACAGATACAGAGGTGGAGCCTGGGCCGTTCCTCAGCCCTCAGATGGAGGGTCAACAGCCCCCAGGTCTGGAGGTGGCTGATGAGGAACAGCTGGGTCCAGTGCCTGACGTGCGGATGCATGGAAGGCAGAGGAGAGGAGAGCAGTGGAAATCAATGGGCCGATCCTTGGGAAGAAAGAGCCACTGCTGCTAGCAAAGCCCCACCCTAGCTCTGGGGATAAAAAGCAGGGGGCGGAGATGAATAGGTGTGGTAGACAATTGTCTGTCAGCCACTTGTTATCCTGCTGTGTGTGTGTGAGAGAGAGACTTTTTGCCAAGGCTGCTGGCACTCCTAATAAAGGGAATGTTTAGTTAAATACAGAGGGCTTGTCATGTTCAGGAGTCAGGTCAGAACAACTGGTCATAAGTCACTTTTTTCAATGTACCTTCAAGCAGTCACTAAACAAATGCTGTAGGTTGAGGACTACATGTATACAATTTATGTGAGGATAATTGAAGCTTCCCTAATTTTTGTCACTCAAACAGCATGTGAAGAAATTGCATTACTACTGTTAAATGTCAGTGGGCTCTTAGTAAATGCTAGTAAAATAGGTGTAGATCTCCCATGGACTTCCGGGTATTACACGGCAGCCTCATCTAACATGGCGAATAGGAGGAAAGCTGAAAATAGTACTTTAACAACATCCGGAGCACCATAGGATTGCAGTGGGATAATGCAACACATTCAAGAAGGGTCCTATTTAAAACACAGTGACATGCATGAAATACCCTTCCATGCGGTTAAACCAAAATTAAGCCTCTAGGCAGTTGAGTTGTATTCCATGTTCAGTTGAGCCTGTGGGAATTCTTAGGATGCTATGTAAGACAAGGCCCTCATACCAACCATCCCTGTTGTCTCCAACCTAAAAATCTATTGCAGACTCTCAGTAGCTAAAGTTGTCTAGGTAGGATTAAATGTTCTAATGCAAGGACAAAGTCATGTGTGCGAGCACTGCAGTCCCAAAAGCCAGTTGTTCAATGATCCGTTGATGAAACCAATGATTAATAGAAGTTTAGTTTTGTAAATTAGGGTTTAGCAGCTTTTTTTTTCTTGTTGGGGCAATATCTTGGAGAATGCATTATCAGTAGAGTTTCTTCAATTTCACAGTTAAAAGAGGTGGGGATAATTATTCTCTAAAATCCCTTCTCCTATTCTCCTTTCCAACAACATTTCCTCTCTCCCCCAAACTATGGACTGTATGGGAAGAACATAAGTCAGACTGGGAGGTGGGGGGGCCTCTGCACTGGCTTCCTTCACAGCAGATTGGAAATTAGACTGAAGTGGCGTGAAATCAGACCGGAGGCTACATGAAAAAATGCTGGCCCTCAACCCTGCTGCCAATCCTAGTTTTGCTTGGAGACAAAAGTATTTTTAGTTGTTCCTGCGACCAATTTTTCAAGATTTGGGGGCAATATGGATTGTCAGCATTTTGGGAATAATCTTTTTTTGTATGAAATATTTGCACAATATTGTGCATTAACATTGGCCTCGTAATAATAATAGCTGTTTGTTATAGAAAAGAAGGGGAAAACTTTCTAGTAATTTGCTTTTTTTAAAAAAAAAAACCCTCCTGACATAATGCACCATAATGTAATAGGCTACTATATGCAAGTAGAACCCAATTGTGTACGTATTTATAATAAGAACAGTGTGATGTTGTGAGTTTTTTAAACTGTCATAATGCAGAATTTATATTATTATACAGTTATTCACTTTACTTTATTGATTAGCCCTTGGGCCATATCAAAGTGCAGAGTTCCAGACATAAATTATTACTAAAATCTTTTGAGTATATTACTATAGAATAAAACAGAATCATCATTGTTCCTTTTCTTTCAGAATGTTATAAATATCTTTCTTTTAACCTTTTCAGATATACCAGTAAAAGAAAGTGCACCTCCTCCAGGTTAGTAAAATATTTGTCTGTCTGTCTGTCTGTCTGTCTGTCTGTCTCTCTCTCTCTCTCTCTCTCTATCTATCTATCAATCATCTATCTATCAATCATCTATCTATCTATCTATCTATCTATCTATCTATCATCTATCTATCTATCTATCTATCATCTATCTACTGTAAGTTTGTTAAAATAGCAGAATATTGTAAAGGTCTCATTAGGAACATAAAGAAGTGATTAGAACTTTAAACTTGTTCTACCACACATTAATATTTTTTGTGTGTTGTTGAGTTTCTGAGAATCTGAGTTTCTGTTGACTGCAAGGACAGATCCATACTGTTTTTCAGCAGCATCTTCTGAGATGTAAATCTATATCTACATGGATTTGCTGATAGTCCTCCATTCAAATAGTAACCTATATGGGCCTTGCTTAGTTTTTTCAAGATCAATCAGGGATACCAAACAATTGCTGTGGTATTCTTGTGGAAATTATGGAGGTTTATTTATAAAATAAGCCATCATAGTTCTATTTGAATACATGAAGCAAATCCAGTCTTTCACGTTTTTCTTCATCTCTATTGATTACTCTGATGATCGTATTCTAAATAGAGGTTTTTCTTGTAACTATTGTTAGCAGATGCCGTTGCATTATTTCATCTCCTGCACAAGTAGCCATGTTTTAAGTGCAGACTGATGGAATCTGTAATTCAACATATGTAAATAGATGCCATTCCAGTCCTTAGAAGACTGCATGCTAACATTTTTATTTTTATTTTTTTTAAAAAAAACAATACATGTAAAGATCCAGTTTTATGCTATGTAATTCAAGTTATTTGTAATATTGCTATGGAGTATCCCAATAGTTCAGTTTACATATTTAAAATGTTAATACAATGTTAACACTAGTAGCTGAAACATACACAATATTTATGATCAGGGTTTTTCTTTTAAAAATGTGCTTCTATTTCCTATATAGTAGAAGCTAACGCTCAGGAACAGGGGAAACCCCCAGAAAAAGGTGAGTACAAGTATTCTTCAAAAGCTAGACGAGATTGTACAGTTCAGGTAGATTATGTTTCTGTTCTTTCTTGTTCCATCCTGTCCCCTACTGGATTTGAATTTCATGTCTTTTAAAAATATAATTAACTATATACCTTCCTGGATTATTTTTGTGCATGTCTCAGAGTCAAAGTTTACTCACTGTCTTTTCTCCCTTTTCCTTTATTAGTTGATTTGGTCCATTGTGTGCACTTTTTTAAAGAAAGAATTCATTCCACTTTTCTGGGTAAAGTAAACTGTAGACATTTATGATTAAACATCTTAATACTGGATTATTATGCTATACATTATATCTACTCTGGAAAAGCTTCAGTGACATGAAATATCACCAGTTGTCTAGAATAAAATCATTAAAAGATGTAATTCCAGCATTATTCAACATTTAGGTACACACACACACACACACACACACACACACACATAGCAATTGTTTGTACAAATATGCAATATATAATATATGTATAAATGTTTCTCATATATTTTATTCCCTAATGTGCATTTATTAACATCCTTTTTTTCAGAAAATATAGCAGCTACAATATGCCTATAACTTGGAATACTAACATTAATTTACTAATATTCTCTAAATTCCATCAGGTATCCAGCTATCTAATGACCCCTCTGTTATTTCATTTTAGCTTATTCTAGCCTGGTTCTACTTTGTCAGCACATGGAGAGAGTGATTGCAGTTTCTATGAAATCTGTCTACAATATCTCTCTTGCTTTCTAAAATACTTTTACCATTTTTAAAGTTGGAGCAACCATAGCAGATATGGAAAGGAAGCAGAGAAAAAAAAATCCATCCCAGTTTTCAACTGCCTTACATTTTATAAATGCTAAACAAGTTGTCCTTTTCTTTCTTTCATACTATATTCTTTTAATAGACATTGCAGTAAAGGTATATACACAGACCATCAGGAGAAATACTGGAATCACGGGGTGTATTTCTACATTTGTTACCCTGTTTCCCCGAAAATAAGACATCCCCTGATAATAAGCCCAATCAGGCTTTTGAGTGCATGCACTAAAATAAGCCTCTCCCCCGAAAATAAGCCCTCCCAGAAAATATTTAACCACATGTGCAGCCAGTCCCCGCCATTTCCTCTGGTTAGGGTTAGGAAGACAGAATTGGAAATCAGGTAAGAAGGCAAGAGGAGCCCCATCTTGCTCCAAGTGCCCCAAAATAATAAGACCTACCCGAAAATAAGGCCAAGCACTTATTTCGGGGTTCAAAAAAAGATAGACAGGCCAAATATATTTTTTAAAGACTAATGTTTGCGCCACAGTAATAGTTTGGATTCAGATTTTCCAGTTTCTCAGATCTCTCAACAAAATAGTAACGAATTCTACAAAATATTGTAGCCATCAAGCATCCTTGATTGACTGGATTTCAATTGTATCAACATTTCTCTCTCTCTCTTTTTCCTATTATTTCTAATAAATATCAATACTCCAAAACCTGACAATTAGATTTCTCAATTTTCAGCTCTGTATTGAAAGTGATGAAGATTTCCGACATATCATCTGTCTTCTTCTTGCTTTCTTTTTTCATGCTTTTGATTGACAGGCAGTTGGTTAACATCAGTACCACTGGGAAGGCTATTTTCTGGGCCTGTTCCTCAGCTAAGGTGTGCTTCAGGCTTCCTTCCTTTGTTATGAGAAGCAACAGCTGAAAACTGGAAAGAACAACTTTGAAACATTGGGAGGAACAAATACTTCATTTATTTCTGCCTGAGAGCAGGCACTTAAAGGGGTTCAGTGCGCTATGCATGAGACATCAAAATGGGAGCTCTGACTATGTGATTGAAGCCCTGCCTCTTTTAAATGTATGTCTCAGTGCAACACAATTTTAAAAAAGAGGAGGACTTCAATCACATATTTGTGGGTGCCATATTTACTTTTTTTAAACATACATACACAGATATTCCCAAATGGATATAGTCCAATCTCTTAAAAACCTCCAGTATTGGAGCACCCACAATTTCTGGAGGCAAGTCATTTCACTGATTAATTGTTCTAACAGTCAGGAAATTTCTCCTTAGTTCTAGATTGCTTCCCCCCTTGATTAGTTTCCATCCTTTGCTTCTTGTCCTGCCTTCAGATGCTTTAGAAAATAGGCTGACTTTCTTCTTCTTTGTGGCATCCCTTAGATATTGAATCAATGCTATCATGTCACTCCTAGTCTGTTTCTTAATAGTGTAATCATGATGTTTCTTAGTATCACTGTAGAGGTAATTATTATTGGATGAAGTCATCATTATTGTTTTAATTGATTTCAGTTTTAGGGCCCATTAATTTATGATGAGTATTCTTAATGCTTAATTCTTCCTTTGAAAGGAACGGAACACTGAATTAATGTTCTGTCAAAATGCAATCTTCTACTTGGAAGAAAAGCCTTTTAAACTTAGTAGGCATGCATACATCGTATAAGGCTGGGTTCACACAATATACTGGACCCTGTACAGTATAGGTTAGCCAAGTACAATATCTGAGTCCATGTAACACACTATGTCCAAAAACATAAACCCATATTGTGGGTAAACATGATGGCCTTTTTGCCATAATGTGCTAAGACAATTACTACATTTCTACAACAGGCTGTATATGTTATCCTTCCCGCCCCCCACCACTTTCCATTCATTCAAACTGTGATCTTCCCAACCCCTTTTAGTTTAGTGTAACATGTTATGCAAACCCAACCCTGTGTTCTAATTTTGACAGAAATAATAGGCATGCCATTTATATTATTTTTACATAGGTATCTTAATGTGAATGAAGAAAAATAATTGTTTGATTTCAGCACTTTTTGCTCTTTCTTTCATTTTTGATTATATTATTTTTACCTCTTTTAAAAAAAAAAAAAACAAAAGATCATAGTGATGAATGTATCTGTGGTACACGTTTTACTTGCAGACGGAAACGTCACTGAAACAACATCTTCTTCAGGTCAGATCTATGGTTGACCTTGATTTTCATTGTAACTTTTTTGCATTCCATCTCCCCACTCCATTTCCCCACTCAAGTTTTTGTATTTTGTGTCTAACAAACACAGCCATGTCGAAACCCATGTCGAAAACATTCAAACCCATGTTTTAATAATGGATTTCACTTCATCTATCCCATTTTTGTTTTTGCGTGAAGCATTAAAGTTGACCATTGCTCGATCCCATAAAGCTTTCTCCACAAGTTTACCTTTGTCATTACCAGCTCCCCAGCTATCATAGTTTTCCCTTCCTTCTATTACAGGTTTCTTGTTTTCCTCCATTTTTACTAAACTACATTGTTGCTTTTTCTTGTCACAATTCTCTATTTTACCTGTTATGTATTTTTTTTTTTTTTTACAGATGAAGAGGATTCTTCAGCAACAGGTTAGAAAGACTATTGCATTTAATGTTATATAATAGCAATAGCACTTAGATTTATATGCCACCTTTGCTTTACAGCCCTCTCTAAGCAGTTTACAGAGTCAGCATATTGCCCCCAACAATCTGGGTCCTCAGAAGGATGGAAGGCTGAGTCAACCTTGAGCTATTCAGAATCAAATTCCTGGCAGTGAGCAGTGAGTTAGCCTGCAGTACTGCATTCTAACCACTGTGGCACCACGATATTAGGATAAAACATGGAGACCTGTTAAGATTCAATTCTTCTGTTCCCAACCAGAGATAATTCCATCCTAAAGAAACCAGATACCTTTGTAAATTCATTTATTTTTGAACAATCCCCCAGTTGATTTCACTAGAACTCCCCAATAAGAGACTTTGAAAGACTACATTTTTAAAATCTGCTATCTTTGATGAAGAAATGTATTTCAAAACACCTTAAGGAAGATTTTTTTAAAGTAGCCTAACAATTATTTATTTGTTATATTTATAGATAATTTCTTTATCACAATAAAACTCAAGAATAAGCAACGTATGATGACTGGATTGATTAATGAGAATATAAATGGTTCTGATGGATCAGATGAAAAATCAGATTATTGTAGCCATAAACATCCAGGATAGAAGCAAGAAATGGGGCAAATGATCACCCAGGTGTCATGGTATCATCACACATAATGCAAGTTGTATGCTTGTGTCAAATATCGAGGCATGAATAATTGCACTATTGGTGCGATGATGTAATGAATGCTATGTCATCAATTTAACGTCATGAGGTAGACAACTATGCCGACCAAAATGCAAGCAGGGGACAATCTCTGAAATTACTAGGAGAGGAAATCCTGAACCTTTTATGCCCCTGGAATGAGAAAAAACATTCATCCATTTTGAAGAGACCATACTTTAAATTTAAGAAGAAAACAAAACAGATTATGTCGTTTTCTGTCTTCGGTCCTTCTGCTCTGTAGAGATTAGGAATATTTGGGAATATTGTCTGAAGCTCTATAATAAACATCCAAAGCGTTTTGGAGTGAGTGGCCATAATAAACTTATAAAGCTAAAGGTTCCCCTCGCACATATATGCTAGTCATTCCTGATTCTAGAGGGCGGTGCTCATCTCCGTTTCAAAGCTGAAGAGCCAGTGCTGTATGAAGTCGTCTCTGTGGTCATGTAGCCAGCATAACTAAATGCCAAAGGTGCACAGAATGCTGTTACCATCCCATCAAAGGTGGTTCCTATTTTTCTACTTGCATTTTTATGTGCTTTCGAACTGCTAGGTTGGCAGTTACGAACAGTTACGCGGCTCTAGGGATTCAAACCGCTGAACTGCCGACCTTTCGATCGACAAGCTCAGCATCTTAGCCACTGAGCCACCGCATCCCTGATACTTATAGTAAACTTATATAAATTTATAAATTATAAATAAACTTATAGTAAATAATAATACTGCCACCAATAGAAATCTTTTCTATAGGTAGGATTGCTCAACCCATTATCATACCAGGTGCTGCTCAAAGACCCCATCTGCTCAGCTTCAACAAAATGATGTACCTCTGTCCTCTTAAAACAATTCATTACAACCTATAATTTTCCTCCTCTCTTTTAAAATACAAAGGGTCTACAATTCTACATGGTCAATTAAGCAATCAAGATAATAACTTTTGAATGTTGATATCATACAGTTTATGCTTACTTTTCAGATGGTACAAATAAACCTGGAGAGAGAAAGGACTCAGGTGAGATATGCTAAATCTGAAAAGAAGACGACAAAACTCAAAACATTCCAATTTTCATTACTTATTAACAATTTTTTTTGTAGCTTCCTTTTTCAGTTGCAAAGCGATTTATGCTCATTATAACTTTTTATTCTTGTTTTTTTTTTTCAGATCTAGATAAAAAGCCTGCTTCAAAGATTCCTGAAGTCCTAATTTGCAAGCCCAGCTTCTTATGATTGTGGGCTCTTCACCTTGTTCCAGGAGTGAAGTTAGAAGCCTCCAATCATATGAAGCTTTAAAGTACATTAGTGCAGGGGTCTCCAACCTTGGCAACTTTACGACTTGTGGACTTCAACTCTCAGAATTCCTCAGCCAGCGCATACTGGCTGAGGAATTCTGGGAGTTGAAGTCCACAAGTCTTAAAGTTGCCAAGGTTGGAGACCCCTGCATTAGTGCAGTTTAGCTGTGATATAGGAAATGGATTTATAAAAACTTTCTATAGCACTATATTCTACATTAGATTCCAGTAGCATACATCTGTCTAGACTCTGATCCAGAGAGTCATATATTGTACATACCAAACATATGTCTACGCATGCAAGGAATTACATTAAATTTGTCTTCTACTGAAAGGATGGAAGACATCTTTCCCCAGCAGGATAATTCTTGTAGCCATTAATATGGAGGATTTTATTACACACACAAAAAAAAACTTATTTTTTTTTTCTCAGGCAAGGTCAAGGATTAGAAATTGAAAGACTTATTTACTGTTGCCCAATAGCTCGCTAATAGGGATCTGGCCATCATTCAGCACTAGGTTCTCCACTTCTTTTATCTCAATAGATAGAATTTTGCTTAACTGCCTGCTTTGAACCCTAGCATGGGTGTTCCCAAGACTCCACTTTCATTCCACAGTTGGGTGCATCTTAGAACTGATTTGGGATCACCATGCTATGTGTCTTAAAACTTGAAACACAAGGAAGTATTCTGTGTTCATTACTGAAACAATAAAGTCATTCAAATTGTAAAGACTACTGTAAAAACTGCAACTGACAGTTATAGCTCAGATCACTAGTACAAAACTCAACTCCATTCATAAGTGTGTGCTCTGTATGACACTTTTCTTATTTCAGTAACCTTATCTTACCTTGAAAGACAGTTATGGGGGGGGGGCATGCCTATTTTTAAGAAGTAATATTAATGCTAAAAAAAAAACCAGAATCCAGGTAAGCATTGCTTAATTAATAGGTTCATTCTGATAATGGCTATTTTCCCTTGTTTTCTATAGTAGTATCGTCTGCAGGAGAAGAAGGAGAAAAACAAGATTCACAGAAATCTATTTTATTTGTTGAAAAGCCAAAAGGTGGCTCAATTAGTGTAGGTAAGTGTAAAAAGAACATTTACACCTGCAACCCTGTTCATATCTATCTGGCAAAAAAGAACTTACTTTTCTGTAAGCATGTATAAGATTAGATTGCATATGTATGCATGATACGGTTCACTTGTGCATATGTATGCATGATAAAGTTCACTGTGATTATGAAGTAGCATTGCTCAGGCACCTGTAGTCGCTGAATGTGGATATAATGCACTGATACAATCATATACTTAACATTCAGTCAGAATCTCTTTTCCATAAATTTACGTTATTCTTCCATGTCCTACACCCAGAATGATAAGGATAAGGATAAGGATAATTTTATTTCTATACCGCCCGTCTCCCGAAGGACTCGGGCCGGTGTACAGCCAGGTAAAAACACAATACAAATATCACAATTTAAATTTAAAAAATTATTAAAAGTATTACATTTAAGGCCAATTAACTAAAAACCCAAAAATTTAAGAATTCCAAATTTAAAACTCAATTTTAAAGTCGGAAGAGCAGGGTTTTAAGAGCACAGAGGAAAACTCGGAGGTCAGAGATCTTGCGTATGTCTGGGGGCAGTTCATTCCAAAGGGCAGGGGCTCCCACAGAGAAGGTTCTCCCCCTGGGTGTCACCAGCTGACATAATTTGGCCGACGGCACCCTGAGGAGTCCCTCTCTGTGGGAGCGAACTGGACGGTGGGAGGCTATCGGTGGCAGAAGGCGGTCTCGTAGGTACCCGGGTCCTGAGCCATGGAGCGCTTTAAAGGTGGTAACCAACACCTTGAAGCGCACTCGGAAGACCACTGGGAGCCAGTGCAGCTCGCGCAGGAAAGGTGTTACATGGGCGCAACGGGTTGCACCCATATAATGAGAAGAACATGTCTTGACCTTCCTCAGGGTGACAACCTTTCCAGCATTGTAAGAGGACTATCATGTTTCCTCTCAGTCATATTTTCTCAAGGCTAAATTTACCACCACTTTAAATCTCTTTTCATAGGATTTATCTTTTAATCCCTTGATCATTTTCATTGTCCTTCTCTGAACCTATACCAATTTTCTCTCAATCCTTATTAAACTCTGGTGTCCAGAATTTGCTGATGATATAACCTCAAATTGCATTCTCATCTCTCTGCTAGTCCATGTTCAATTTGCAATCTCCTATTTCTCTAAGCCATTTTACACCAGTACAGTTATCTCATCCTATACAGTTAACTGTACACTAGTACAGTTATCCCATCCATCCTATATTAGTGCATGTGGTTTTTTTTCTTTAAGGGAAGAACTTTACATTGGTCCCTACTCAAGTTCATGTTACTTGCTGATCATTTTCATTAGCCAATTGTTTTTCTGACATCTGAACTATCTACCTGTACTTTTCCTGTGATGCCTTTTCTTCTTTCCATATCCTTTCATTTTTAGTACGCTATATTTGTAGCCAAGTGGGCTGTTAATGTTATAGAGGCATAGCAATGATGTAGTTTGCTTAATTGTGGCATTCAGTGTTGTTCTGGGGGCCTCTTCTACTACCTCTGAAGCAGGAGAAAGCAATATAAGTGAAATCCTAAAGAAAACCCCTAAACAACTTGTGAAGTGTTGCAGCAGCTTCACTTAGCTCTTTAAAAGAAGGTGAATCTGTTACTTTTAGGCATCTTCAAAAGTCCCCCTCCATCATCCCAGTTATTGGAAGTAAACACAAGGTTGAAATTATACATGTGAATATTTCCCTGTTCCCTAGTAATGATCTGATCCTTAGATAGGGGCTGTGATGACCCAGGGCAGAGATAACACAAACAGCTGGCAGTTCAAATAGCCCCTTTGTTGCTCCAAATCTCCCCAAACGCTCCCATGTTACTGGCAAGTCTTCAAGCAGAGTGAGAACAAACCCCCACACAAACTCAAACAGCCTCTGGCTGCTATTAGTCCAGCCCAGCGCTGGCTACACCCAGGCTGCACGGCAATAAATCCCAAACATATTTGGCAAAAACAAGAGCCAAGCAAGGAGTTCAGGGAGCAGAAGATCCAGATAATTAGTCCAGAACGGCAACAAGGAATGCAAGGACACTCGGCAAATTCAAATGTTGGCACACCACACTCCAGGAACTCAGAGTTAGTTCCCAACAAATGCCCCTCCCTATGGCGTCTCCTTATGTCTCATTCCCCAGGTGTTCCTGGTGAAGCTGGGTGTGGCACTCTCTTCGCATGTGGCCTTCTCTGCCTGCACTGATCTTGCCTTCTCTGCACTCTTCTAGCCCTTGCATCAGGAAGGGGTCGTTCTTGCTCCTCGTCTGAGCTCTGTATCTCCTCCCTGCCTGCCCGGCAGGCCTTGCTAATTCCAAACAGCCTTGCTTGGACTGACTCTGCCCTTCCCCAGTTTCCTCCAAGGCCAACGGAGATGCCTCCTCACTCTCTGTCAGTTCTTGTTCCAGCTCATCTTCCACCACAGATTCAGACTCCGACTAGGAGGGCATGACAGGGGCTGGATATCATTTCTCTCCCCACCCGCCCCTGCTGTTTCTCATGAAACAAACCAGCCATAGTTTAATAACATGCTCTGGTTGTCTTCTGTTAATTAACTCTTTATATAAAAAAATAATGAAATAAATAAGTTGGTATTTGAGTCTCGTTTTTAATTATTAAAAAGTGTTTATTTTACAAAGTAAAAACAATAATGAAAAAAAGAAAGTAAAGCAAAAAGAAAAGAGATATTAACTGTCCAATTAGTGACTCCACAACAAGGAAACACTCTCGGGAGAACTGAATTCCCAAAAGTAAAACTTTATTGGATACACCATTTTCGTACTGAAGAAACGAAACCAGCTCTGGTTTTCTGTGGAAATACCTGTGGAAATACTTTCTCCTTCTCCCTAACCCTGGATGATCACATTGTCCAATTATGAGATGTTCTTTTGTTATGGGAACAATCCATCTCTTTCTCAGGCATCTGCAGAGTGAACTTGATGGTTTCCATGCTCTCACAATCTCTGCATACATTCTCTATATTCCATTTCCAGTCCCCACCCCCACCCCAGTTCATTGGCAAGTTGAAAAGCATTACGATTTGAAAGAAGCAAAGTGATTCAATCTTGACAAGAGATGAATAAATAAGGAAAGAAAAAAAAAGACAGGGAAGAAAGAAAAAAAGGAAAATGAGATATAAAGACGTGGATTCTGGTTTTCTTTATAACAAATGCATTTATATTTTATTCTCCCTATATATTTATAGAGGAGCTCCTTTCATTCCATATTCTGCCCTTTCTAATCATCAATCTCATAAAGAACAAGTTTATTTTTTTCCAGCTATGGCAAACAGTCCATAAGATGTTTCAGTCACTGACAAATGTTATTGTCTAAGAGTTTTATTGTTAAGGGAATTTGTTATTCCCTAATTAAACAAGTCTAATTTTTCCTTTTCTGCAAATTTTTAAAGAATCATTTTTCCATTGTCTGCTTTTCAGTCTTTCCAGCTTTAGAATTTGGTATTTAAATCTCATTTACATGTGTCAGATATTCCCTATTGGTTAATTCTATTTTGATTTATGTTGATTGGCTTGCTTTTTTTTCAGGGCAAAATATCACATTCACAGCCAAAGTAGAAGCTCAGGATCTTCTTCGGAAACCCACTGTTAAGTGGTTTAAAGGAAAATGGATGGACTTGGCAAGCAAAGTTGGAAAGCATCTTCAGTTAAAAGAAACATTCGAGCGACTAACCAAGGTATATATAGAGAGATGAACTTTTTCAAAGTATATCTTTCAAAATATATTCACTTTTTTTAAAATATCCTCAAGTTTTGGACCAAATTGTCATTTTTAATTCTTCTAATCTGCAAATGTTAGCACAAACATACCCCTAAAGAAAACAATTTAATGGTGGTAGGTAGGAGCATTTGTCTAAAATCACATGCTTGGAAAAATAGAAAGATGATATGGGATTTATTGATCAAAGTGATTCTTGTGATTATACAGTTATGGATTGTTTTAGACCAGGGGTGTCAAACTCAAGGCCCGGGGGCCAGATCCAGCCAGTAGGGTGCTTAGATCTGGCCAACGGGGCTGCCCTGGAAACAGTGAAGAATTGGCCTGTATGGCTGCGTGCAGCCCTCCTGAGCTCCATTTTCACTGGCAGAGGGTTGCAAGAAGCCATCAGAGCCAAAAATGGAGCTCAGGAGCCCATTTTTGCTGGCAGAGGACTTGGACCACCACAGGCATCCCCCCGACACGAGTGATGTCATGCTGGCCACGCCTACCCTGGCCATATTGCCCCCCCCCAGGTCAAACACAACCCTGATGTGGCCCTCAATGAAATCGAGTTTGATAATCCTGTCAATCCATAAGACATAGGTCTCAGACAAATTGTGAGCTCATAAAATTGCTGGGAAATGGGGAATTGCTGTGATCAAAAGGAGAAGCTATAACAGACCTGGAGTCAGAATAATTGCAATCCAGTTTGGAAGACCCAAAATTTTTGTCATCTTCTGAATGGTGAGAAGGTCAAGATGTGGTTTTGGAATTCAATTATTAACAGATTAATAATTGTTAATAATTGGAGACTGCTCCAAACTCAATTGCAGAAAATACAACTTCAGCAACAGGGTGGTCAATGCCTGGAATGCTCTACCCGGCTCCGTTGTTATATCCTCTAACCCCCACAGCTTCAACCTTAAACTGTTTACCATGGACCTCATCAGTGGTGAAATGTAAAATTTGTTACTACCGGTTCTGTGGGCGTGGCTTGGTGGGGGGGTGTAATGTGACTGGGTGGGCGTGGCCACCTTTTTTTTTTTTACTTTTAAAACCATTTTTTCTACAACCTCTTCGACTGAGCAATCTGACAATCAGGCAACTCAGCTGGGATCGTCAGAGGCTTTTAAAAGCATTTTTTTCTACAACTTCTTTGGCCGAAGAGGTTGCAGAAAAAAATGCTTTTAAAAGCCTCTGACGATCCCAGCTGAGCCGCACAATCATCAGAGGCTTTTTAAAAAACTTTTAAAAGCATTTTTTTGGCCGAAGGAAAAATGCTTTTAAAAGTAAAATACCCCCTCTGATAATTGCATGGCTGAGCTGGGCATTGGGGGGGGGGGGCGCAGGGATTTTTGTTACCGGTTCTCCGAACCACCCACCACCACAGCTACCGGAATGGGTGATCCGGTCTGAACCAGGAGCATTTCACCCCCAGACCTCACCCCATTCCTAAGAGGTCCGTAAAGGGAGCGTGCATAAGCGCACCAGCGTGCCTACCGTCCCTGTCCTACTGTCCCCATTTATTTGTATTCATTTCCCTCATTCATGTCCATGTTCATATTCATACCTGCTATCTTATACATGTTTGACAAGCTAATAAATAAATAAATAAATAAATAAATAAATAAATAAATAAATAAATAAATAAATAAATATTAGTATGGCAAAATAACAGACTAAGAAATGTGAAAAAGAAGCAAAAAATCAGTCCATTTCATTATGTCAAAATACCAGAAGGTCATAAGTAGGTGTGTTTAATTTCCAATTATTCTTGCAATTTTATCTGAATAATTGCATTATACCTTTGGGTTTCAGATGTATACATTCGAGATGCAAATAATCAAAGCTAAGGAAAATTATGCAGGAAATTATAGATGTGAAGTAACATATAAGGATAAAGTTGATAGCTGTTCTTTTGATCTGGAAGTCCACGGTAAGAATCTTTAAATATATATATATATTTTAAAATGGTGAATATGTGTTATATATTAAGATAAAAACTTCTTTTCCCAAAACTAACCCTGAATTTATTTCTCTACGCCATGTTAGATTTCAGCTCCTATAATTCCACAGACAAAATAGATGAACTCTGTAGGCAAGTGGGAATATAATAGAAGATGAAATCTATCCCAGTCTTGGAAAGGCTACTTTATATTTACTTAATATAAGTAATGCTTAATCCAGGCTAATCATTTTCTTCCATATTTGAAAATTATCCTTCTGTATTTTTAGCACTATTCAGAGATAATGAGCAGGAGTGTTCCATCCTGAACAACTTTTTAGAGCTGGAATTGAACTCTACTTTAAAAGGGTTTTTTTATTTGGCACTATGAAGTGGGGATGAGGAAACTAAACTCAGAAAGACAAAAAGGAAGAAGAAGAAGAGATCAAAAGACTAATAGGAGATAAAGCATCAAGAATGAGACAGAATGTCATTTGTTAGACCCAGTGAGGGAGTTTTGCACCTCTGTCCCCATTTCAAAGAAATGTCAGTTATATCTGGAAATAAAAATGGTATCAATATATTGTGACAATTTGACATTTAGCTCATAAACTAGGCTTTGGGTCCTAGGATATCGAAGATTTCTGACAAAGAATTTTCAGTATATAAGACCCATGAATTTGATCATGGATCTAACTGAAACATCCAAGAAACTCATAAGGAGGAACTTCTGAAAGTCTACAAGACAGACTTGGACAGAATCCATTGCTCTCCTCTACTACTACTGTTGCATCCCAACAACTGGTACTGAGTAGCCAACTGCTCCTGAATGTGAAAGTTTCATGTAACATTTTGGCTAATATCCATGGAAAGACCTATCAATCTCCATCATCTTTTAAAACACTTTAATTCACAGTTGGCGGGAGAAAGGATTCAGAATATCTTTGAGCTGGTGAGCTCATGCTATATCCTTGAAGCAATTATTTATGAAGCTTGCTGAAGTATTCAGTTTATATTTGGACAAAGTGCATGGTAGATACCAGGGCTGACTGCTCAAGACTATAAATTTATCCTTTGGGAATGTCAAAAACACCTTTCATCTCGACTTGAGCAAAAGCTTTTCCCATTAGTAGATCATAACGAAACCCCAAAAGAAAGGACATTAAGTCTTAAACTCTGTTGAAACCAAACTTTTCCTCTCTTTGTAGACACGACATTACGTGGCATTAGGTATTCGAACCACCGAACTGCCAACCTTTCTGATCGACAAGCTCAGCGTCTTAGCCACTGAGCCACCATGTCCCCTTATGAGAGAGAATAATTGACCCCAAATCACCTAGATAGCTTCTATGCCTACCGAAGACTACAACCTGTGTCTCTCTACTCTTAGTCTCACACTTTAATCAGTGGATCACACTGATACTCATTCTTATTTATCCTCTCTTTCTCTGACTTGCTCTCTCTTCCCCCCTTCTATACATACTTTCCTTGATTATTATATTTGATTATGGTATATTGCAAATTCAGGCTTGCAAAATTGCTTTCATTTTATGAAGATCTCTTATTATTTTTAATATTTATCATTTTAGGTTAAAGCGTTCTGAATAATGAATTACGCTGCAAAGAAGTTTATAATACTGCTGAAAGTTGGATTCTTTTGTCATTTGCCAATAGGGTTCTGTTCACCTGTGTATACGTGATTACTTGAGCTGTACATAAAATTGAACGTATCATATTCTAAATCAAATAAATGTCATATATCACACAGTCACTCTCTGCCCAGGTTTAACCCTTGAGAAACTTCAAAAGTTAAAACTTTATTTTTTATTTTTATTTTTTAGAAACAGAATCTACGCCATCAATAGATATCCGGTCTGCATTCAAAAGAAGGTAAATTTAAGTGATTTTGGAAACTTCTTCAGTAATAGGTATCGGAAATATCGCACAAGTTATACTATCTTTGAACACCCTTTTCAGGAAGTAGGTTCTGTTGGAAGAAATGTCCTTCTGGGTTCAATTCCAAGTGGGGAGAAAGACACTGGAAACATGCAAAAATACAAGCAACATGGTTATAGTCATAAGTGGGAGGACATAGGTAATAGGAAGGATGAGAAGAAGAATAGTAATACAGTCTTAGTAAATAGTTTGACAGTGTTGTGAGAATTAATTGTTTAGCAGGGTGATGGCATTTGGGAAAAAGCTGTCCTTGTGTCTAGTTGTTCTGGTGTGCAGTGTCCTATAGCATCATTTTGAGGGTAGAAGTTGAAACAATTTATGTCCAGGATGTGAGGGGTCTGTAGATATTTTCTCAGCCCCCTTTTTGACTTGTGCAGTATGCAGATCCTCAATGGAAGGCAGGTTGGTAGCAATTGTTTTTTCTGCAGTTCTAATTATCCGTTGAAGACTGTGTCTGTCTGTTTGGTTGCAGAGCCAAACCAGACAGTTATAGAGGTGCAGATGACAGACTCAATAATTCCTCTGTAAAACTGAATCAGCAGCTTTTTGGGCAGTTTGAGCTTTCTGGGCTGGCGCAGAAAGAACATTCTTTGTTGTGTTCTTTTGATGACGTTTTTGATGTTACGTGTCCATTTTAAGTCTTGAGATGTGATAGAACCTAGAAATTTGAAGGTCTCTACTGTTGATACTGTGTTATCTAGTATTGTAAAAGGTGGTAGTATAGGAGGATTTCTCCTAAAATCTACCACAATTTCTACGGTTTTGAATATATTTAGTTCAAGATTGTTCTGGTTACACCACAAGGCTAGTTGTTCAACCTCCCATCTGTATGCAGATTTGTCGTTGTCTCGAATGAGAGCAATCACTGTTGTATCATCTGCAAACTTCAGTGCTTTAACAGAGGGATCTTTTAAGATGCAGTCATTGGTGTATAGAAAGAAGAGAACTGGAGAGAGCCCTGTGGGGGGGGGGGGAGTCCTGTGCTAATTGTACAGGTATCTGATGTAATTTTGTCTAGCTTCACTGTTGCTTCCTGTCTGTTAGGAAGCTTATGATCCATTTACAGGTGTGGTCAGGTACAGCTAGCTGACTTTGAGGTTTGATGTTGGAAGTGATGTAATGGAAGAGAAATAAACAGATATCAGAATAAATGCAGGTTGCATGTGTACATTAGTGCAAAGGAATAGAAAGTTTTAGCTGTGTGATTGATTGATTGATTGATTGATTATATGCCATCAATTCAGTGTTGACTTTTAGCAACCACATAAATACATTTTCTCCTTGACAATCTGTCGCTAACCTGGTCCTTTAGATCTTCCAATGATGTTCTCATTGCTGCTGTTATTGAGCCCATCTATTTTATCATTGGTTTTCCTCTTCCTTTTCCTTTCACTTTCCCAGCATCAGAGCCTTCTCCAGAGAGCTAAGTCTTCATGTAAAGTAGAACAACCTGGTCATTTGTGCCTTAAATGATCTATTTGTTTGTTTGTTTTTGGATTGTCCATGGTATTCTCAGGAGTTTTCTTCAACACCAGATCTCAAAGTGTCAACCCTTTTTCTATGCTGCTTCTTCAAAGTCCAACTTCACTTCCACAGAAGGTCAATGGGAATACCACTGCCTGCATTATTCTGATTTTTGTAGACATAGACCTATCCTGGCATCTGAATGCCTTTTCCATGGCCTTCATGGTTGTTCTGCCAAGTACCAGCCTGTGTTTATTTCTTGACTGCTTATTCTTTTACTGTTGATGTTTGATCCTAAAAGCCAAAGCTATCTCCCGCTTCAATATCTTCTCTGTCAGTTCTAAGTATGGCTGTTGTACCTGTTGTCATTAGTTTGGTCTTCTTTAAATTTAATTATTATGTTTTCATTTTTATTGCTAGAGCTTGCCAATCCTTTGCCTTTTCAGCTACCTGAGTAGTGTCATTAGTAAAATGCAGATTATTGATGTTTCTTCTTCCAGTTTTAAGACCACATTCAACTTTTTCCAATCCAGCTTCCTTAATATATATTCAGTGTATAGGTTGTATAAATATATTTAAGGGAGGAGAGCCTAAGGCCTTTTCTCCTCCTGTAGCAATGCAATAGGAAGAGATAATTCCCTATTCACACACACCCCCACCCCCCCCCCACCCCCACACACAAACCCTAGCTCTCTCTCCTCTCCGCTTTTTTAAAATTATACACTGGTTTATACACTGGTTTATATACCAGTCATTGCATAAGCAGGCAAGCTTGGTTTCAAGCTGTTGAATTCAGTGCCAAAGCAATCCTTAGAGAAGTAAAACACATTAAACCCTATTTATAAATATTTCAGTGATAGTGTTAATGCTCAATATGTTCTAAACATGCATTTGTCTATTTTTAACTATCTTTCCCTATGGCTTCCCATCTTTACAATCATGCAACATGTTATGCACGTGGAGTAGGATCTCAGGTTCTCAGATTCTCCTTGCTAACTAGTCTAAAAAAGAAACTTAACTTACTTCATATGGTTTTGCATTGTTTTGTACAGCACAAATAACAATGCAAGTATTTGATTTACACTGAAAGCTGAGTTCAGCATAAGCCCTTTATTTTATTTATTGATGCATTTTTAGGTACGCACACTGGAAGCTGTTAAAACAAAGCCCTGTGTGCTAACTCACCTTAAAAACACGTTTGTGTTACACAAACACATAACACAAATTGGGGCAAATTTATGGTTCTATTTACAAGAATTTGCCTGAACAGGTATAACCTGGAGCAATGCAAATCTTTGTGTTCACGTTTCACAAGTGCCTGTTACAGAAATTGTAAATCCTGTGAAAAAGAATACAAGTTTGTGTTGACATAATAGTTTTTCCTTGCGTGTCTGCATATATATTGCATTGGTAGGGCAGCTAGGATATATGCAATATGTGTTGTTTGACTTTCTGCATATTA
The DNA here is from genome assembly GCF_029215685.1 of Pituophis catenifer annectens. Lineage (NCBI taxonomy): Eukaryota > Metazoa > Chordata > Lepidosauria > Squamata > Colubridae > Pituophis > Pituophis catenifer. The sequence continues at coordinate 69,363,574 of NW_027256887.1, read as the reverse complement.
AATGAAGACTTGATCTTTTTTTGTTTGTTTGTTTGTTTTTGTTTGTTTGTTTATTAATAACAGTGGTGAAGGACAAGACGATGCAGGAGAACTTGACTTTAGTGGTCTCCTGAAACGTAGGTGAGAACCAAGCAATGGAGCAATGTTTATTCAAAATGGTTAAGTTCGTGCATAGAAAATGTCAGGTGTAGAGTTAATAAATTCAGAAAAATGTTATAGCTTTTTTCTTATTTTACAAAAGCTGAGTTCTCAAAAGAACAACGCATGCTTAAATTTAAGTCAGCACATTGACAAGAAATGAGTTAAATCCTAGGATATCATGCTATTTCTTACAGTTGATACCATATTATGCTTTCATAGTAACATTGAAGTATCTCAGATAAATTAAAGTATAACATTGGATGAAGGGTTTTTTTGTGTTTTGTCTTGCATGCTTTTTTACCCCTCTATATGGGGATGAGAAATTCAAACAAATGATCCTGGTATGGAATTTTTATTTTTAAAGAAAATTAAACTGAACTTGAGAATTCATTTTCTAAACATTCAGGCTATAGATGAAACCTTTTCTTATCCTGCTTTCTGCTAGAACGCTACAAAATGATTTACTGTATTCTAACTGTACCTGCTTTCATGGTGTGACTGTAAACATAAGCATCTCTCTGGAATTTGAGAAGGTATTATAAAACAAGACACATGGAAACATTTTTTTAAAAAAAAATTAGAATAATCCAAGAAGCTGTCAGCCCTACTTAAAATCCTGAGATATGATCAACGATATGAACAAGTGTTCAGGCACTTGTTTGTATTTTTATAGTTCTATACGGTTTTGGTTTTCCACACCCTATTCTCCTCAGCAGGCTACAAGAATAATAATAGTTAAGGTTCAAGACTGAGATCCTGTTTCAAATTTACCCATCTGTGTTGTGAAGGAGGCACATATAGATTCCCACAACATTTATTTTATTAATAAAGGAGAATACTTGTGACATTAAGATCAGACCAAAAATCAAGTAAACAGCCCAAACAAAGAACCTCCAATAATTTTTACTAAATTGACAAGGCAAACCATTAGAAAATAAACTGAGAACAAACTCCACTCCTTACTAGCATTGATGATGTTACCTAATTTGGGTAATGAAAGTCTGCAAGAAAACAACCAAGCTTAGAGGCAACAAGGCATCCTTCATTTCTTTTATTTTCTTCCTAATGGGATTAGTAATAGAAAGAGCACTTAAATGTTTATACTGCTTCATAGTGCTTTATAGCACTCTTTAAGTGGTTTACAAAGTCAGCATATTGCCCCCAACGATCTTGATCCTCATTTTACTGCCCTCAGAAGGATGGAAGGCTGAGTCAACCTTGAGCCAGTCAAGATCGAAGGAATCAAACTCCTAGCAATGAGCAGTTAGCCTACAATACTACATTCTAACCACTGCGCCACCACAGTTCTTATTGTATTGGAGATTACTCGGAGAAGGATGGTGGATAAATCAAATTCTTTTATTTTGTCCTTTACATTCATGTTCACTGGCTGGATAAGTCCCTGAAGTTTTCTTGACAAGATTTCAGGATTTGCTTGCCATTGCCTCCTTCCTAGGGCTGAGAGAAAGTGACAAGCCCAAGGTCACCCAGCCAGCTTTGCACCTAAAACAAAACTAGAATTAACAGCCTGCTGGTTTCTATTCTAGTGCCTTAACTTTACAGGTAGTCCTTGAATTATGACCACAACTGAGCCCAACATTTCTGTTGCTAAATGAGACAATTGTTAAGTGAGTTTTCCTCCATTTTACGATCTTCCTTGCCACAGTTGTCAAGTGAATCACTGAAGTTGTTAAGTTAGTAACACAGTTGTTAAGTGAGTCTGGCTTCCCCATTGACTTTCCTTGTCAAAAAGTCGCAAAAGGTGATCACATGACCCTAGGATCAGTGGTGGGTTCCTCCCGGTTCCGCCCAGTTCTGCCGAGCTGGTAGCGGCGACAATATGACATCACCGAACCGGTTCTGCCCCCGCCACCCCACCCCCCTGCATTATTCTTACCTTTTATTTGGCCCCACCCCCAATTTATTGCTGCCTCCTGAGTCCCAGCTGATCGGCTAGAAGGAAAAAAACTGTTTAAACTCTTGCTGCAGGGCTTCAAAGGGCCGCCTTACAGCTGATCAGTGTTAAAAGGCAGTGTGGTGGTAGACTGGTGCCTCCAAAAATAGATGGGTAGACCAGTGCCTCCAAAAACAAATGAGTAGACCGGTGCCTGCAAAAATGAATGAGTAGACCGGTGCCTGCAAAAATGAATGAGTAGACTGGTGCCTGCAAAAATAGATGGGTAGACCAGTGCCTCCAAAAACAAATGAGTAGACCGGTGCCACCAAAAATAAATGGGTAGACCAGTACCTGCAAAAATAAATGGGTAGACCAGTGCCTCCAAAAACAAATGAGTAGACTGGTGCCTGCAAAAATAAATGGGTAGACCAGTGCCTCCAAAAACAAATAAGTAGACCGGGACAGCTCTGCAACCAGTTAAAAGCTTGGTAGACCAGTACCTCTGCTAAATCCTAAAGAATTGTAACATGACCATCAAGCCACACCCACAAAATAAGCCACGCCCACAGAACCAGTAGTAAAAATTTTTAGAACCCACTTCTGCCTAGGATACTGCAACCATCGTAAATATGAGCCAGTTGCCAAATGTCTGAATTTTGATCACATAACCATGGGGATGCTGCAACGGTCGTAAGTGTGAAAAAGGGTCATAAGTCATTTTTTTCAGTGCTGTTATAACTTCAAACAGTCTCTAAACAAACTGTTGTTAATCGACAAGTTCCTGTATACCTAAACTGATTCCAACACTGCCTGCTAAATAAAATTAAATAAAAACACACATGTGGAATAGGCAGTGTATGATTCCAAATCACAGCAGATACTGTTCTCCAATAAATTATTTAAAAAGTTAAACCAACCTTTTTTTCATTTATTCCTGCCAGGTCTTCATTCTTTCTTTCTCTTCCCATATGTATATTTCATATGCTTGGCTTTACTTTTGTGGCTTCCTACTAAGATGCAACTTAATGCACGGAAAACCCTTTCATTAGAGTTTGTGCTAGTGTGAAATGATTACTTTGGATAATATTAATTTTGTTGCATATGAATATAAATGTCTCTGTACTGTATAGAAATGTATTGTTATGTTGATAGAGTAATCATGCTTTGAAGTGAATCTGGAGACTTCACTTAAATATTAAAAATGAAACTTCGGTCACCAAGGGTAGGATACTGACAATCAAGAAGAGCATTGAAATAGGCATTTACTTCCTGTCTAAGCATAACTGAATTTTGCTTAATTAACCTAATTATTCTTTTAAACAGATCTCTAGCAAATGATGCAGTTATTCTCGCTTCCTAAAATTTTTTTTGTTAAACATGGTCTGGTTTTTTTATTGATTTATCAGTCAATAGCCTACTTGCAACCTTCTTTTCAATTTATAACTTCAGTGTTTTATGCCAACTATACTCGTAATTTTTTTAACTTATTTTACTGGGCTTTTAAACTGCTATTTTTAGAGGTTTAAAAATTGTGAATGTTCACTCAATGCATTCTACATATTTTAAGCCAGTAGTGGTGGAATATCACTGTCAAATTAAAATTTAGAATTCAGTGCTGCTGATTTCAATAGAACAGAAGCCAAGTTACAGGTAGATCTCAACTTATAACCAAAATTGGGACCAGAATTGCCATTGTTAAGCAAGTCAGTTGTTAACTGAATTGCATCTGATTTTACAACCTTTTTTGCCATCATAATTGAGTGATTTGTTAAGCAAATCACTCAATTGTTAACCAATCACATGGTTTCCCCTATTGACTTTGCCTAAAGAAAGTCAGTTGAGAAAGTGATCACATGACTCCATGTGCTGCTGCTGTTTTCCTAACACCTGAATTTTGAACATGTGATCATGGGGATGCTGTAATAATTGTAAGTGCAAAACCTGGTCATAAGTCACTTTTTTCAGTGCCATTATAACTTCAAACTTATGCTAAACATAAGTTGAGGACTATCTATTTATGGATTGATGTAGGGGAAGGAGTGGCAGAAACTGGGAGTAGAATCCCTGCATAGCCACAAGAGAACTAAATCCAACCTCCATTGAATTCAGTTGTTCCATATCTAACTCTTAGCAGGTGCTAACCATTAATTGAGAACATTCCTGTGCATAGGCATGAGTAACAACCAATCAGTTTAACTCAGGGGTGTCAAACCTGCTGCATCACAGCGTCATCACATGATGTATTGTAACCTTTTCCCCCTTCGCTAAACCGGATGTGGGCGTGGCCAGCACATGACACATCCGGCCTGCGGGCTGCGAGTTTGACAGCCCTGGCTTAACTGGACCTTACATGTGGACCTGATCTTTTGCACCTGTCATGATGTCAGATTACATTATACAGTAGTCTGTGTCAACAATCAATAACCTGATCATTAGACAAATGCATAAATGCCTTTGTGAAATCTCAACCTTTGCCTTGCATCAGATAGTGGCCAAATTCTAGATTAAGCTATCAGTGGTGATGTAATCAACTAAATTTCAAAGGCAGCTGGATATGTATCTAAGTATTTATATCACTCCCTGGAGGAAAAAAAAAGATATTAGATGCTAAGTAAGTGCAGAAATTTAGTTGTAATGTATGTAATAGTTAATGACATTTGAGGTTTTTTTAATCTAAATGACTAAAATAGTTTTACACATATTTTAATGACTTCTGTTTTGTTTTGTTTTTAAATCAGACTATGCCTAATAAAGTATTTTCTGGGAAGAGAGAAAAAAACTGAATTACTCGCTAGAGATTTGTCTAAAACAAATGACAGATCCATTCTGTTATATACCCAACCAATCTTTTCATCTATGAAATAAAACTGTGGCCTCACCAAGATGTTTTTTGTTAAACTAACGAACAAATCCTGATAGAAGCACCATCTTTAATTACAGTAAATGAAGAGGCTGAAAAACACTTTCTTAACATGGTTTGAAAATCAGGATGCATCTTATTATTTACAAAAATAAAGGTGCACATCCTGTTGATGAAGGCGGGTGGCTGGCTGGTAGCTTCCATAGCTAGAAAGCACCACCAAAGTACTGGAATGAAAAAATGTCTCTTGAATGTATGCAAGTTCTACATCATGCTTATATTTTGATATGACCTTTGGGAAGGTACTGCAGTGTTCCATCAAGTAGCCAAACTCAGCAAATTCTAATTGTAATAAACAAATAAGCAGTAAATAAACTCACTATCATAAATGTTAATACCATAATTTAATTGATATTTGATATTGATATTTCTTAGCTGCTTCCAGTTTTCAAAAAAGGTGATCGTGTAGAATTGCAACAGATGTTGACTCACTATGTTGTTATATTAAAAGAACAAGGATTTTTCTGCAGCGTGGTATGATAATACCAGCTACAGTCATTGTTACCATCTTTAAAATACAAAATGATCTCTTGAAGTAATTTTAAAAAAGAATCTTTTCTAGTAACTTTTATTTGGAGAAATGTTTCTTCCAACACAATGTAATTCATTGCAGTTTTTTTTAATTAGTGTATAAGATCAGCATAAGATGTATGAATAAGTTTTCCTGTTATCGTTATTTTTTCTATGTGCAAGGATTGTACCTGAGAACAGTTTCTTTAAGAAACAGTTTTCTTCAATTATGTCAGGATCACACCACACTAAAAATTAAGAAGAGTATAACATCCATCTTTTGTTAACCTGGTGTTATCCAGTTGTGTTGGACTTTGATCTCCATGACGATTGGGAATTATGGAAAAACTTCTGGAAAAATAGCAAATTTGACTGACCACTTTCTTTTTACCCTAAGTTAATTTCAGTAAAATTCCGTGGTAAAAGTAATCTTGAAATATAGAAACATTGAACTTCAGTATTACACTTGTGATGATATTCAAAAACTATGGCTAGTAGACAGAATTCTTCAGAACGTGTCTGCCTTCCATGGTGACTGATTTCACCAGTCCATCCTTGCAAAAATCTTAATATGGCAGGGGATAGCAATCTAATCATGATAGTGATGTCGTTAGAATGAAGGGCATCATTAACTAACATCCTTTTTGCCGGTCAGTAAATGACATCTCATTAAATTTCAGACTAAAATATTAATTGATGTTTTCCATACTTAATTCCTGATCCAACTAATCCATTTGTTGTTCATCCCAGACCCTTTGACATTTCCTATTTCTAGTATACCTCACAGTTTTGAGACAATGCACAATGCAGACTTCTAGTTTCATTCTTCTGAAAATGCATAGGTTTCAGTTCAAAGGGCTAATTCAAGATCTGTAATATATTGCCCACTGAAGACGTGGGGTAAGTGTGTATCCTGCTATTCTCTTCCTTTCTGCTATTAAGATCTTTAACCATATAACCAAACATTTTAGCTCAAACCCATTCCTAAGCCTAACTATGCCTAGCTAAAGCATTTCAGTCTTTAATCTTCCTTGGATTTGATTTCCAGTTGCCACGTTCATAATGTACGAGATCTCATTAATCTGGGCCACATCCCCTTTCTTCTTTCTTTTGTTCTTCTAAATCTTTGTTCCTGATTAGGGAAATTAAACAGGAACCAGAAGAGCCAGAAATAGATGTGTGGGAACTCTTGAAGAATGCAAATCCCAATGACTATGAGAAGATTGCATTTCAGTATGGAATTACTGACCTGAGGGGTATGCTGAAACGTCTGAAGCGCACTCGGAGGGAAGAGAAGAAGAGTGCAGGTATTAATTACTTGGGAAAGTTGTATCTTTCTTCCCCCAGAAATCCCTCCCCCAAAAATCTTCCTTTAAAGCTTTCAGAAAGGAATTGGTTTTAATTTTGTTGTTGATAGTCATGTCCGACCCATCCCAACCCCATGGACAATTTTACTCCAGGCCTTCCTGTCCTCTACTCTGGAGTCCATTTAAGCTCATGCCTACTGCTTCAGTGACTCCATCCAACCACCTCGTTCTCTGCCGTCCCCTTCTTCTTTTGCCCTCAATCTTTCCCAGCATTAGGCTGTTCTCCAGTGAGTCCTTCCTTCTCATTAGGTGGCCAAAGTATTTGAGCGTCATCTTCAGATTTTAATTAAGCATCTCAATTTCTTTTTACTGAATAAAACAAAGTTGGTCTTCATGTACATCAAGATAAACTGGAAATAGCAAAGGACTGGCCCATGGTGACTCTGCCAGTGAAAATAGAGCTTGGGAGGGTCGTGTGTGGTTCTCCTGAGCTCTATTTTGCTGGCAGAGCACTTGGGCCATCATAGGTGCACCTGATGCAAGTGATGTTGAGCTGGCCATGTCCACCCTGGCCACGCCCATCTGCCCCCCCAGGTCAAACACAACCCTGATGCGGCCCTCAATGAAATCAAGTTTGACACCCCTGATATATGTTATCAATTTAAATATCCAGCTCCATTATCAATGACAACTCAACATTTTCTCCTTCACGTATTTCTCTGAATATGAAAGAATAAAAGGGAAGAACAGTCCAGGTCTATCTTAATATGCTTCCCGAATCTGCCTTATGGGTCTTTCCATTTGTTTTCAAACCATTTAATACTAGACACAATACAGTTAAGACTGGATCTCCAGAGCTCCACATGTTTGAAATGGAACTAATTATGTAAAAAGAGGCACTGAAATTCCAAAATACACAATTCCAATAGTGTATTGCGAAATCAGGAACCTTCCTTCCCTATCCCTGTCCAAATTGAGTTTTGGGGAGGAAATGTTAATTCATGAGGAAGTTCATATTTCTCTAGTGTACAGATAAAGTTCATTTTTATCTCATCTATATTTTTACTGCTGCATGTACTGGCTGCAAAAATACAGATGAGAAGAAGATATTAGTGAGATTGTTTGCTTCTCTTTGCTACCATGTAATATTCACTTTGAGATTTGCAGTTCAGATCTGGAAATTCTACTGTAATAAAATATATTTTTTAAAAAAAATCAGCTAGAATACTTCATTTAGATTTTGTGAAGTCAAATATCAGTTTGTGACTTCTTAACTTTCGGGCCAAATTTATATATATTTTTAACTGTTTTTAATATTTGTATTCTATGTTCTTATCTTGGCTGTACACCGCCCTGAGTCCTCAGGGAGAAGGGCGGTATATAAATTGGAAATTAAATTAAATTAAATTAAAATTAAATCAACTTTTACTTTCCAAAAGCTTTCTTTTTTACTGCCATATTTTTTCACTCAACAGCCTTTTCTAAGATTTTGGATCCTGCTTATCAAGTGGACAAAGGAGGTAGAGTACGGTTTGCGGTGGAGCTGGCTGATCCAACAATTGAACTGAAGTGGTATAAAAATGGCCAAGAAATACGACCAAGTGGAAAGTAAGTATGTGCATTGACTTAAGTATAAAGAATCTTTCTTATTCCTATTCTATTGTATAGGATGTAACTGTGGTTGTTTCTTAGGCATTACTGAAAAGACATTCATGAATATATGGGCCTAGGGACAAGCCATCCTAGTGGCCAAGGACCATGATTTTATTTATTTACTATGCAGTTTTAAGTTTTATTTATCGGTTTGGTTTGGTTTGAAATCCGCTTTGACTCCTGGTGATTTTCTGGACAGGTCCATTGAGGGTGGTTTTTTCCCCCTAATATCATGGAAGTAGTTTGCCATTGTCTGCTTCTGGGATGTTTTCTCAACTTTCCAGACTAAGAATTGGAGAGAATGACTGGTCCAAAGTCACTCAGTTGACTTCCATTCTTAAGGGTCTCCTTACTCCTAGTCGCCTTTGATCTCCTAATCATAGTTTGCACCTTTTCCACTACACCAGGGGTCCCCAACCCCTGGTCCGTGGATTGGCACTAGTCCACAGTATGCCAGAAACCAGGCCATGCAAACAAGGGAAGCTGCATCTGCGGGACGCAGCACATGAAACCTTGCCCTCTCCGGTCCATGGAAAAACCTCTCTCCATAGAACCAGTCCCTGGTGCCCAAAAGGTTGAGGGCCACTGCACCTACAACACTCTGGCTTCCTACACTTCATTTGCTCTCTCAGCATTATAGATCACCCCAACTTGAGTGACATGAGCAATAATGAGATGATACAATGGCAGCAAAGTAGAACTGACACTTTTGTAAGGGATTTTTTTTTAAAGTTTGTTTTATTAGGAGGGTATTTATTTGGGCATGGTTGCGTTAAAATCTTGAAATCTATAGAAAACCACATCATTTAGTGTGCAGTTTGCAAGTTAATGTCAACAATCTCTGGGGGCTGGGGCTTTGGGGGCTAAACAAATGATTTGAGAACCATATGCAACCTATTACTTGTTGCTAGAGAAAGAAAGAAAAACAGGAAGGCATAACTCAAAAGGATAATGGGAAGCAGAGGCTCCTGTAGACATCTACCCCACTGCTTTTTTTTAGTAAACCAGCTTTTAGTCAAGTAATATTTGAATTTAATTAATACAGTAAATATTTGCAGCCACTTTATGACCTTTGCCACCACTAGACTTTACCAGGGAGAAGCCATCCATCATGGAGATCATCTTGAAGAATATTGACACATACAGTATCTAGTGGTCTTCACTGGATACATTTAAATTAATTATCTGATAGTTGAATGTGAAGTAGAGCAGCATTGATTGAAGCTAGAGAACCTCCAAGCTTCATATTTGCAATATTTACAGCTGGCTATTGTTTGTTTATTTGTTTGTTTTGAACATAGTGGCCTTCCAGACATATGTTAAAAATTCCCCTTTCTCTTGTCATCCCATTCTCAGGCTGGTAAGAGAAGATGGGAAAAAGCAGCTCTTTAACTGCCAGTTGATAAGAGAACCAACAGCTAAAGAGCACTTTCCCCAAAAATTTCAATTTCTCTGTCCTCTCTTGACACCCATCTCTGTTCCTAGGAGTTGGAAAGGTGATAAAGAAAGGAAGGAACTTAAATGCAGAAAAGCAATTCCTTAGCTGTCGGCTCCATAGTCCTTTGGATTGCTTCATGGAATCAAAGAACTCATTAAAAATGAAATTAAGAATTATGAGAACTTAGAACTAAAAACTGCTTCCCTCCTTGTGCTTCTTTGCCAGCCCTCAATGCCTGAGGGTCTTCAGCCCAGTCTGCCAGATGTGGCAGAAGTGGGGATCAATTGCTCTTTGTGGCAAAGGGAGAGCCTGATTAGAAAGAACCAGAATCTTCTCCTGCCAAAAGAAGAATGGTTGTAGTCAAGGGTGCCCAGACAGAGAGAGGGCATGCCTGCAGCAATCACAGGTGGCCAATAGGAGAATAATGCGATCATATCATTAGAAATGAAAAATGATTAATAACAAAACATGATAATATCCTATTACGGCTGCCTCCATCTTGAGATTAACATGTTGTATTATTCCCTCTGCATGACAAATGCTTCTAGAGACCTGTAACATTTGCACCATATTCTGTGGTATGTTGGTTGTTTTCAACATAAGTATTGAGGCGGTGTGAATTCTGCTGAACCAATATGATTAGCTCTGCCTTTAAAAATTCAGTGAAGATCACTGCAGTAGCTCCTTGTTCTTGTGGAAGCTCTTTCCATCACAGTTCATTAACAATAAAATTTAGAAGGAGAAAGGAAGCAAGATGAACTAGTTAATAGGACCTCTGAGAAATTAGTTTGAGTGACTAGAAACCCTTTAGTTCAGTGTTTAATATTGGATTAAAGGTGGCATAAGGTGCAATATAGTCAGAGGTGGGATTCAGCCGGTTCTGTCTGGATTGGGCAAACCGGTAGCAGCGACTGCGGGAGGCTCTGCCCACCTGCCCGGATGTAATGCGTGAGCACTGTGCATGCGCATAAGGCTGTGCGCATGCGCAGAGGAGGAGCTCCCATTTGCGAACTGGTAGAGAAGGTAAGTGAATCCACCTCTGAATATAGTCTTCCACTAGGTCCTTTAAGTTAACTTTCTGACCCAAGTGTGAAAGAGTTTCGACTTCCAAAATAGAGTCTCTATCTCTTTCAATGCTTTCTTCTCCAAAGCCCAGGACAACTCTTAAGAACTAACTGGCCTGAATACATCAAGCCCAGACTATTGGGCAGCTGCAGGATGGCAATTAGCTTTGGTCATTATTGACCTGAAACAAATGTGAACCGATGACCTTAAGGTGAAAGGCACCATATCCCATTACGTACCTTATGAACCATAAGGCCTACCAGAAATGTTGGCTGCTTTGCCCCGGCTATTATTGTACTTTTGAAAATATGTCAAGAGTGCAGGAATGGAACAAGGCTCCTGTTACGGTTATTTCCATCTTCGCCGAGCTAGGGTTTCAACTACTGTTGTGTTCAGAACTCTTGAAGTTTGCACTGCATTTTTCCCCGTGAAAGTTTTAGGGCCAATTGTTAAATCCGTCTTTGCATCAGTCTTGGACTCAAATGCTAAAAAAGCACTGGACATGTGGAAGTGGAGGAATTTGGTATAAAAAATATCCGCCGGAGAAGAGAAAACAGGATCATTTTTGTTTGGGGGAAAAACCCTCATTGTTGTCAAGACTACAGCAAGAAGGAAAGGGCTAAATATACCCATCTCCAAATTGCTACTCTGATCCCTAACTACGCATAGCCTATCTATCTACAGTTTAAAAAAGAAACCTGCATGCCAGACACAGTGACCTAATTAGATTAGTGTTTTTGAATACCTCCTGTTGCATCAATCACTTTACAGTGAAGTACCCACTTAGGATCTGAAGGTTGAAGAATAATTACATCTTCTAATAATTCCAACTTTCTTAATCTGCCATTTCCCCCACAGATACATATTTGAACACAAAGGTAATGAGCGAATCCTATTTATCAACAACTGCTCGCTGACAGATGATGCCCGTTATCATGTCACAGCTGGAGATGAGAAATGCTCTACTGAATTGTTTGTTAGAGGTACAGTAATAAATCATGATTGTTGTTTCAAAGCTTCAGTCCATTGCTTTAATAGAGTCAAACCTCAATTCAATAAATGCCAGTTCGTTAGATTTCAGATTAAACACAGACAATTTAAACTCAAATTTTTCCCTATTTAACAGATAATCAACCTCATTTTGCAGACAAATGGGAAAATTTCAATAAGATCTACAAATGGAGGATCCAATATATCTCTGCAGAGTTCTGCCATTATTTCTGGTTGAGCGGGTGGGTGGGGATCTTGGAATCAAATGCAAAATGGATCCAATTGTATAACCCTAAATTTTAATGCCTGACTAGCCTCTGAAATCCTTGAGAACTTCATTTTTTCAGGTGGTATGTAGGAACTTGGTCTCTCTGATTCAAAGAAAGCTACAGCATGAGAAACCACCTAATATCAGAGATGGCTTGTTTTAAAATAGAACAGAACAGAACAGAACAGAACAGAACAGAATTCTTTATTGGCCAAGTGTGATTGGACACACAAGGAATTTGTCTTTGGTGCTCTCAGTATACATAAAAGGAAAAAAAGGAAAAGAAGAAAAGAAATCTTTGCTGCAGATTTTTACGAATGAAGGTGAATATACGTGTTCTAGGATAGGATCCAATCTGGATTGATTACCTAGACCAGAGGTTTTGTCTTCTGAGCTTTCGGACTCAGGCTGGAGCACCTCTTCAGGGATCTTCTCTCTATCAGAGTGTGTGCTGTTCTGTGTGTGGTATTTATAGTGTCTATTGTAAGTGGCTTGTTTGTTTGTTTTTTAATATATGAGTCTTTGTGGTCATTTGTTCACAATATGATTTATTTTTCTTCCTTCAGAGCCTCCAGTAATAGTGACAAAAGGCCTGGAAGATACCAATGGTTATATTGGTGACAGAATAGAATTATCAGTTGAAGTGTCTGAAGATGATGCAAACGTGAAATGGTAGGCCACTTACGTCTTCCTCTCATAAACATTTTAAACCTGAATTCACTAATGCCAGTGGTAACTAATCAAGACAGTCACACCTAATTTCACTCCCATTTCTTTTACCTGAATTTGATTATGACTCTTTAGCTGAATTGGATCCTTATGAACCAAACACATTTAGATTTTCTAAACTAGAACAAAAGAGCCAAAATGCACATGGAATTATGCAGCAATAAGGAATTTGCATGTCTCTATGTAGAGTATTTCCCAGGAATGAAGAAGACGGAGCTTCTATGGTTCATACCAAATGAAGGCTTCAATTTACACATATACTATTAGTAATCTAGGCAGCTGGATTACGAACACATGGATAGCAATAACAATAGCATTTAGACTTACATACCATCCTGTAGCACTTTTTTTGCACACTCTAAGTCACGGGTGTCAAACTCGCCACGTAACATTGATGTCACATGATGTATCGTGACATTTTTTCCCTTTGTTGAGATTGTGTGGGTGTGGCCTGCACGTGATGCATCCAGCCCATGGGCCGCCAGTTTGACATCCCTGCTCTAATTGGTTTACAATTTAAGCATTATCTGCATATTGCCCTCAACAATCTGGGTCTTCATTTTGCCAACCTCGGAAGGTTGGATGGATGAGTCAATCTTAAACTCTGTCAGGATCAAACTCCAGACTGTGGGCAGAGTTTTTCTAAATACTACATTCTAACCACTGAACCACCAGGTGTCTTCTGGATATACAGTATGAGATCCCTTCTGGTTGCCAATTTATTTTATTCAGCTACTGAATAAAACTTGGTTATGGTGAAATTTAAAAACGATGTGGAAATGATGGTAAAACTCTTGCACTAGATAGGAGATTAGGTCTATCAGAGTTTGTTGCAGAAATAATCAAATCCAGAAAGCACCCACAGGTAAACTGATTCAGCACGATTCATTAACTTCTTTATATACAAAATAACACATGAAGTAAATTTACAATACCAACAGTAGATTTCTTCCAACGTGGTAGAAGTTACAGGCAGAGGAGAGAAGCAGACTTGTTCAGACTAGTTTCATTTTTAGAGCTGAGCACAAAGCTAAACCATGCCCAGACTCCTTCCTTAAGTTTCTGTTTCCAAAAACAGCTCCCATTGGCTGATTTAGTTGCTATGCCTATTCATTGGCTGACCTTGTTACCATGTCTCTGCTAGTTCATGAATATTCTGACAAGGTCTTAGGACCAAAATAACCCATCCAACTATATAGAACTATGATTTTTCTGAAAGTGAAAACCAAAAATAAATTTCACGCTTATTCTCTGGTTTCTAATAAAAAAAAGCAAGATGGTGCAACATAGGTCAAAACCAGGGGTGAAATGCTCCTGGTTCGGACCAGATCGCCTGATCCAGTAGCGATGGCGGCAGGTGGTTTGGAGAACCAGTAGCAAAAATCCCTGCCCCCCCCCCAAATGCCCAGCTGAGCCCCGCAATCATCAGAGTCTTTTTTTTTATTTTTAAAAGCATTTTTTCTACAACCTCTTCAGTTGAAAAAAATGCTTTTAAAAGTAAAAAAAAAAAGCCTCTGATGATCGCGTGGCTCAGCTGGGATCGTCAGAGGCTTTTAAAAGCATTTTAAAATCGGCCGAAGAGGTTGTAGAAAAAATGGTTCTAAAAGTAAAAAAAAAAAAAAAAAAAAAGGTTGTCCATGCCCACCCAGTCACATTACCCCCCCCCAAGCAAGCCACGCCCACAGAACCGGTAGTAACAAATTTTATATTTCACCACTGGTCAAAACCATGCATCTTTGTATATGCATACAGTTACAAGTTTGCCTTTCTTTGATCACAGTCACAGATGTCGGTGTGCTTGTCGTTAAAGAACAAAACTAAGCTAAACTCTGCAACTTTATACCTGATCCTACCTGGTCAATATTTCCCCCTATCCCTCCTTCATTTGTCTCATATACCATGCTTTTCTTTTCTTTTCTTTGTTTTGTTTTGTATCATTTAAAAGATAGCTTTTTTTTTCATTCGAATAAAGATTTTGATGCCTTTTTTAAATAAAGGTACTTTCAAGTTAATTATACCATTTTGAGTTGTTGTTATTGTTCATCAGGTTTAAGAATGGTGTGGAGTTGCCCCTTGATAGTAAATCAAGATATAAAGTTAAAATCGAGGGTAAAAAGCACACTTTGATTATTGGAGAAGCAACGAAAGCGGACAAGGCAACTTACTCAGTCATGACAACTGGAGGACAATCAGCTGCCAAGCTGAACGTTGATTGTGAGTGAAGATTGTATTTCTAATTTATTAGCAGGAATCCTTTTTTTAAAAATTACTATTAGCATGTCCTTGTCACCTCATGGATAGTCTTTGACTGCTTTGAAGATAAGTTGGTACCAAAATAGTTGATCCAAAATGTGATGGCCTGTCTGTTGACATATCAATAGCAGATTAAGTAATCTAACATTTGTACTGCAAGATTCGTTCTGAGTCCAATTCAACATACAGATTATCACTTTTTAAATTCCTCTATGCTTGGTGCCTAGATTCCTAAAGAGAATCTTTCCTGTCCAGGTGTGGCCTATCCTATGATTCTGAGGGAGGATACATAAAGGGAGTTGGGGACCTAATCTTTTATCTTCTCAAATGCCCCCTGCCCAAAAAATTTGGAATCTCATGCCTCCTGAGATAAGGAATACCTCCAATCTGTTGGCCTTAAGAAAGCTTAATGACAAGATTCTATCTAGTAGACTGTCCTATGTTTATGTTTATTTTCATTTTATTTATTGTATCCCACCTTTATTATTTTTACAAATAACTCAAGGCAGTGATCATATCCAACACACCTTCCTCGTCCTATTTTACCCACAAGAACAACTCTGTGAGGTGGGTTGAGCTGAGAGAGAATGATGGCATAAGAGCAATTGGTTTTCATGGCTAAAGTGGGACTTGAACCTATGGTCTCCTACTTTCTAGCCTAGTGCCTTAACCACTAGACCAAGCAAACAAAACCACCTTGAGTCTATAGATATTTGAATACATAAATAATGGATTAGCTGTTCAAGACAGCTAAGAATGATTCAAATAACACTTAGAATTGCTTAAAATAACAGCTCCACCCACAAGTGTAAACTGATGGAGCAGATAACCTATTGCATCAAATAAACATTATATTGTGAGTCATATTTACATAAAAATGATTTTTATATGTAAAGAATAATGTCTCCTCATCTCATATCAACCTATTAAAAAGTTGGTAAGTTGTAGATGCATATTAGCTAAAGAATTCTGACTGTCAAGATTCCAGGAAGAGAGCTTTCTCTGCCATTGCTCTCGTCCTCATTCTCCTCCCCTAGGTGAGATAGGTCCCCAACCTCCTGGCCTTTTGGAAAGGTGGAAAAACATGGGGTTGCAGCCATGAGGCAGGTTAGCACCCTTGAAAGTCCTCCCACTGCCTGTTAATTAACTTTTAATCGTGCTTGCCTATTTTTAAAGTCTATATACCATTTTTAGGTTCTAAAATGTTATTTGTACACTGCCTCTCTGTGAGAAAGAGGGATGATTTCAAAATTTGATATATAAATATTAGAATTTCCAAATCTATGCAAGGGTCCATTGCACGTGCACTCCTTTTGGTGCACATTTACAAGGTTCAAAATGAGGTGGCCAGCAGGGCACCACACACACACCAAATTCGGGTTAATGTCAGGGATCCAAGTAACACTCCCAATGAAAGAAGATTCCGAGGCCTGAGTTTCCTCAAAGTTCCATTTTATTAGAGATGTCATATTGGCACATCTGGGAAAACCCAAATCTGAAAGCTTCCAGGTTTTCCCCACCCAAAGGAAAGTTCAAGTCCCTGCCCAACACCCACATGTCCATCACATGGTCCAATCCAAGCACCATCCCAACTGGAGATGCCTCCCAGTTCCAGCCGTCCAGGTCCAGGGCAAGATGTCCTTGACTTTCTGAGAAAGGAATGTTATAATGACTATATATCACCCTGGCTCCATACAATTCCCCCTCCCAGTTTTCCACAGTAGTAAATGTGACAGGCCTGAAGATCCAATGAAAAAGATGGCTTCCAGGCCTGACACCAGGCCCCTAGTCTAGGCATGTAAGTATGCGATCTAGTCTGGTGTCACTGAATAAATATCCCATAATAAAACAAATCTAGCATTCTTTCATTCCTCATTTCTTAAGTGAGGCCACTGAAGATATTGCATCCACTGGAAAATCAGACCGTCAGGCTCGGCAAAGAGATCTCTTTGAAGTGTGAGATTTCTGAGAATGTAGAAGGGAAGTGGTACAAAAATGGCCAGCTGCTCCAGCCCAGTGATCGCATCAAATTATATCACAAAGGAAGGTAAGCTTGTAACTTAGACCAGGAGAAATAATGATAGTAAAAGCAATGGATTTTCTCAAAGATATTTGTGAAGTTGAACCAGGATTTCAGAAAAAAAAAATCATTTTGGTCTAACGATTATTCTTCCAAATCATTCAGTTTGGATTCTGGCTTTCTGGCTTTCACCTGGTATGTCCCAACCTGGTCATTCTCAGAAGAGTCCCTTGTTTCCCCAGATCTGGGGAACTGTGTTGGCCTGAAGTATGCCTGAAACCATTTTCAGAATAATCAGTAGCAGAACATGTTGAACAACTTCTAAAACTGCTGGGAGAAAATCAGAAAATTCCAGGGAACATTAGAAAACTCTGTTACCATAAGAGAGAATTTTGCAGCTCCGTAAATAAATATATGAAGTTTACATACTCATTCTTGTAAATATCTCAAATTTAATTCATTATGCTTGAGAACTCTGTTTTTTTTTTAAAAAATCCTAAAAATTATATTTTGGTGTACATATCTCCAGATATGTGCAATTTTCTTTGCAATTTTGCTTACTGCAGCCATGTTTTGCAAATAATTGGCAATATTAGCACTTTTGTATGTTGTTTTATGAATATATGTACTTTTGTAGAGTATTTTCTTACCTTGGGATTGTTTTTAATGAAGAAGTGGTGATTAAAATAGTTTTACAGTATGGTTGAGCTAATCTCACAATCTGGACAACTGTAATAAAGTTAATTCATGTATTGGTCCAACACTCAATTAAAATATGAATTAAATGAATTTCTTCCCCCATCTTTAGCTCCAGTGCATTTATTTTATGAAAGCTGCAGTAATAATGATAAATAGATACAAGGACCAATTTCCACGGGAATTTGTACTATTAAACTCACTGAGCTTTATTTCTAATTAAACATACCTAGGACTATGTTATTAAACTCTTTACCACTATCCTTTTTCTGAAAAGTGTTATATAAACTCAAGATTCAATTTTCAAATAAAGTTTCTATACAGATTTTTGCAATACCTCCTTATTTTTTTAAAAAAATATATACAGGTAGTCCTCAACTTACAGCCACAACAGAGCCCAAAATTTATTTTGTTAAGTGAGATATTTGTTAAGTGGGTTTTGTCCCATTTTATGACTTTTCTTGCAACAATTGTTAAATGAATCACTGCAGTTGATAAGTTAGTAACCCGGCTTCCCCATTGACTTTGCTTGTGAGAAGGTTGCAAAAGGTACTCACAGTTGCCAAGTGTCTTAATTTTGATCACATGATCAATGGGATGCTGCAAAGATCATAACTGTGAAAAACTTTCATAAGTCACAGCTAAATGGCTATGGAGATTCTCAGTCATCCAGGTCATGGTTGTTACAAAGGTGCTTTTTCAAGAGGCAATTCTTGAAAATTTCGTTTCTCATCCAAGAAGTCTTCAAAGAAAAAACAGAAAGTCCAGTTGCCTCTTGAAAAAGCACCTTTGGTTCATAAGTCATGTTTTTCAATGCCGTTGTAACTTTGAATAATCACTAAATGAACTGTTGTAACTCGATAACTATCTGTATACATTTCAAGCTCATTTTTTTTCATTTGGGGCTTACCTAATATTGCAAGGTGCACACAAAAGAAATGCCTGATATGCTGAATTACCAAAGTTCAAAAAGCTTTTGAAAAGCTGAGTTTTTCAATTGCCGTATCTTTTCACAACAATAAAACTTACTGCAGATTCTACACACATTAATAACAGGCTTATGTGAAGGTGTAATAGGAGAAAGACAATTGTGTAAATGCTAGTGCAACACAGTCTCCTCCATTATTTTTTTCTAGATTAACAACCAAACACAGAGGAGCTTGCCAGTTTAGCTGTCCCTTTGCATTTACCCTCACCCAGTTTCTCTAGGGTGGGGCCCACTGCTCCATGTAGTTATCTGGCCATGCAGGAATAAGAATATTTATTTTGGTTTCCTATCTTGACTTTTTTTATAGAATCCATCGGTTAATTATTGATAACTCACTTGTGGAGGATGATGGTGAATACATGTTTGTTCCAGATGCCTACAATGTCAACATCCCTTGTAAAGTTCATATTATAGGTAACTCCTATGTTTCTCTCTTTTCTGGTTCTATCATGTATTTATATAATAAGACAAGTGCACAGAAGTGATGTGATGTTCCTAAAATGGACTGATAGTTGAATGCTCTTAAAGCCAACTGAGCGTGGAGCTATCTTGCTGTGTTAGGACTGCAACTTCAAAATTCCCAGGCAGTAGCCAGAGTTTCTAGTCTGTTTCTTGCATTTCAACCTTATGGAATTCTAGAATTCTACATAATTTGCAGTGATTGTGTTGGCCATTTCTACAGTAAAATAGTGTTTTTAAATATTGTAGGAAATGGCGTAGTAGATGTTGATCTGGACTGCAATGAATCAGGAGGAAAGCATTAAAGGTCTGGAATGTAGGCTTCCAGAGCATCGAATAAAGTAAATATTTATGTGATTATTAATAATCACAAGTCACAACATTAATGATGTCATGCCCCATATATATAATATAGTATATCTATTAAGAAGAGACTTCATCTTGATGAAGGTTTATGCAAAGGACTTCTTCAAAACGGTATGATTCTGTTCCTTCTAAAGCAGGAATGTCAAACTCACAGCATCATGTTGTTGTCATGTGATGTATTGTGACTTTTTTCCACTTTGCTAAACTGGGGGTGGGCGTGGCCAGCACATGATGGATCCGGCCCGTGGACCACGAGTTTGACACCCTTGTTCTAAAGGGAAGGAAGTGAAAATGTTACATTGCTTCACTTCACATCACTTTCAGCTACACTTGCCTCCCAAAATGCATCACATCATGGAGGCAGTGCAATTATCTTTGCAGAGTGACACGACAACACAATTCTCCTGATCAAATGCTTTTCTTGTTTCTTTTCATTTATGGCAGTTTTGGAAGGGGAAAAAAGCTGGACATATGCAGTAACTGTAATTTTCCAGATTTCACACCCTAGGAAAATACACCTGGTTACTTCTTTTAACTTCCTTTCAACTCCAGCCCAGGACACACTGTCCATTTAGTGCTGACTAGATCACATCATATTTTACTGACTCATTTATTTCTACTTAGAGATGCCAGGGACTTAGGTAAGACATTTTGGACATAAAATACCAATGAGAAGTCCCAACAGAGCTGCAGCAGGAAGAATAGAATAGAGTGGAGTGGAGTGGAGTGGAGTGAAGAATGGAGAGTGGAGATGAGGGTGCAGTGAAGTAGAATGGAGTGGAATGGAGTAGAAAATGAATGGAATGGAATGGAGTAGAAAATGAATGGAATGGAATAGAATGGGAGTCCTGATTATAGCACACTAAAACTAAAAATATTGTTGCTTTTTTATTATTGCATCTGAACAAATCAGTTTGCTAATAAGTATTTGGGACAATAGATAGGAAGAACCGATTTAAAAATAATAAAGAATATATTAAATGTTTTAAAATGTACATGTAGAAATTGTTTCTCTGCTATCCTCTATATTATATGAGAATTTTTCCAGAGGTATGTTTAAACCAGAGACTAGGACACAATTATTGTATGTTGGAGCATAAATTAGTTTATTGGCAGTGCTGGAGATAAACACAAAAAGGTGTAGGATTATATGAAAATCAGGGTGTACGCATGATTAGAAATAGCAGCATGATGTGGCTGTAGCACATCAAGTATCTAATGAAGTCAATGTTAGGGTTAGGGTGTAACTATGAGATAAGTGAGCAGAGCTGTAAAAGACAATGGGGGTTGAAAGACCAAAAAAAGCCGTAATTCATGTACATAGTTTCTTTTTTCAGGAGTTAACGTTACAGGGTTAATCAAACTGTTCCTATTTCTCAGAGCCTATGTTTGGTCTCTGGTAACATTTCCCAGAGACTGTCATCATTGCTCACCTTCTAAATGTTTTTTGGCTGAGTTGACAATTCAGTTTCCCTGGGAAAGTGGTTTTGGGCAGAGGGTGACTGCTAAATTTGATACTATATAACTGAGCTAGTGCTACTAGCTCTAGAAAGGTTAGGGGCATTTAGCTTGATTCCCAAAACTCTTCTTCAGCATATTACATTAACTCTGGCTTTGTATGTATGAAGATGTTTCTCCATTCTGAGATAAAGCTGTCTCTTCAATCACACATTCAAATTTTGAGATGTTTTCCTAAGTACCTTGGTTTTGCAGATCCTCCGAAGCTTCACCTTGATGGCCTTGGTGAGGATAACACTGTAACAGTTGTCGCAGGAACAAAATTACGTCTTGAAATTCCTGTTTCTGGGGAGCCCCCACCAAAGGTTATGTGGAGCAGGGGAGACAAGGTAAAATTGTAATTTAAATAAATACATCTTTTTTTTTTTTAATTTGATTTATATGCCGCCCTTCTCCGGAGACTCAATGCGTTAAGCAATAGCCTTCATACTTTTGTATATTTATACAAAGTCAGCTTATTGCCCCCACAAACTGGGTCCTCATTTCACCTACCTTAGAAAGGATGGAAGGCTGAGTCAACCTTGAGCCTTGGAGAGATTCAAACCAGCAGTAATTGCAGGCAGCTGTGTTAATAACAGGGTGCTTAGACCACTGTACTATCAAGGCTCTTAAGTCCAATCTTTTAAATAAGTTGTAATAAAATATGCAATGGCATGAAAGAGGTGGCATGGTGGTTAGAATGCAGTACTGCAGGTTAATTCTGCTGACTGCCGACTGCCAGAGTTTGGCAGATCGATTCTCACTGGCTCAAGTTTGACTCGGCCTTTTATCCTTTCGAGGTCGGTAAAATGAGGACCCAGGTTGTTGAGAGCAATATGCTTTACAGAGAGCTGTAAAGAACTGTGAAGTGGTATATACAGTAAATCTAAGTGCTATCGTTATTGAAGTATTCAGAATCTCTTTTACCAATAGATACCATGCATCTGAACTAAACTCAGGAGGGGTTGTAAGCTGTTGGAGTTGCAATCACATCTAACAATCTACTATCAGATAATTAGGTATATTAGCAACCATTCATAAAATATCACAGGTATCCAGAAAAGATATAGGATAGAAGGGATAATTGGTATCTTTGGAAGATGACAAACAGATAGTCCTCAACTTACAATCGATTGGTTAGTTAACTGAAGTTACAATGGACTTCCCAATGGGTACTTATGATCTGGTTCTGAACTTCCAATGGCCACAGGCATCTCCATAATCACGATGGGTACTTGGCAAGCGGCCTGCATTTACAGCCGTTTACAGTGCCCATAGTCACATGATCACATTTTACATTTTTGCTTCAGCAAAACTGGCCCATAGCAAACAATTGGTTCACTTAATGGTCACTGCAAAAATATCATAAAATCAGATCAGTTCAGTGGTGAAATCCAAATTTTTTTACTACTGGTTCTGTGGGTATGGCTTGGTAGGCATGGTGTGGCTTGGTGGGCATGGCTTGGTGGGCGTAGAGGGGAAGGATACTGCAAAATCCCCATTTCCACCCCACTCCAGGGGAAGAATACTGCAAAATCCCCATTCCCTCCCCACTCCTGGGGGAAGGATATTGCAAAATCTCCATTTCCACCCCACTCTGGGGCCAGCCAGAGGTGGTATTTGCCGGTTCTCTGAACTATCTTACAACCATCTTACAACCATGATGGGCATCTCCACTAGGATCATTAAGTCGAGGACAACCAGTAAAATGAGGAAAATGTTAAAAATAGATCAACGTTCTTTAAATTCTTTCTGTGAATGTCAGTCAACTACGAAGGATGTCTACAGGCAATAGTCAAAAAAGCCAAGATGGCTACTGCGATGGCGTCATCAAAAATCAAGGCTTCGCATCTGATGCATAAAAAATAGGCAGAGCTCCAGCCACACCATTGGCATGTTGGGTTGTTGTTGTTTTTTACCATACCCAGCAGATAAAACTGCCTACTATCCCTCTTAGTTGCTAGACCATTGTTTCCTAAATGTTTTGAAAACACTCATGAGAAAATGCAGGTAGTCCTCAGTTAGGAACTACCTTATTTAGCAAATCTTCACAGTTACAATATAACTGTGATGCAAAAGTAATCTTGCAACCAATCCCGGCATATATAACCTTCACAGGTCTGTAAAGGCAAGTAATGCTGAAGCCGGATCAAACGCACAGTTGCAGTTTCACTTAGTGACCACTTCGTTTAATGACTGAATTGCCAGTTCAATTGTGGTGACTGAATAAGGACTACCTGTGCAAGTGAGAAATATTGCTAGACATTAGCATGCAGCATCAGAGCTTCCTTAATGCAAGAAAAGGGATATAAATTTTAAGGATGCAAGTACTTTTTCCAGGGGGAATTCAATAATATCTGGGCCTTGGGCAAAGTGGAATATCTCTTGCAAAAAATCATTTATTAAAAGATAAACTGGTAAGATTCCTGCTCCCTCCAGTTTTCCTTTATTAGTTCAAGTGATTTTTTTTTTCACTTTCTCAATAAATAGATATGCTTCCAAATCCAGACAAAGTGGCAATCATGTACTTTTAATTGTTCTAAGAAAGCCTTGAGGGCACATGTTAAGCCACAGCTAGTCTTTAAACATAAAGATGTTTTGGTGGCATGGTGCTTTGCTTCATGGCATGCCAGCCTGTCATCCTGATTTTAAAAAATTTAAAAACAAAAAGCATCGTTAAAGTAAGCACAAAGCCTGAGGTATCAAGAATGTGTCCATGGAGTATCTAACAAATTCCTTGCTACATTTGTGCAATTTCCGTATGACTTATCTTAATTCAATTCTGATTGTCGATCCTCTGGTGGTTTCTAATCCCACCCACCCCACCTTTTTAATCTATTTTTCTCCTCCTACCCTGTTTTCTTTTGCAAAATGATTGACAGTGGATCATGGATTCTGCATCCAGAATACGGGCAGAGAATTATCCAGACAGCAGTTGTTTGGTGATTGATTCAGCTGAAAAAGATGACTCAGGTCCTTATAGAATAACATTGAAGAATGAAGCTGGAGAAGACTCTGCCCACATCAATATAAAAGTAGTTGGTAAGTCAATGCAATGCATGGCTTTCATACTGAAGTAGCACCAATGCCCTTCCTATTTCAGCTCTAACAAAACTTCTAATTGCAACAGATATTCCTGATCCCCCTGAGGCACCCAATGTGACTGAAATAGGAGAAGACTGGTGTATTATGACCTGGGAACCTCCAGTTTATGATGGCGGATGTCCTCTGTTAGGTGTGTAGACCATTCATTGAAACTGATATTTTAATGATTTTGTAGAATTATTTGGTGGCTCTTTGAAATGGAAGTATACACTATTCATAAGCTGAATGTCAGGGTTCCAAGTAACACCTCCAATGAAAGAAAACTCCGAGGCTTGAGTTTCCTCAAAGTTCCATTTTATTAGAGATGTCATATTGGAACATCTGGGAAAACCCAAATCTGAAAGCTTCCAGGTTTTCCCCACCCAAAGGAAAGTTCAAGTCCCTGCCTAACACCCCACATGTCCATCACATGGTCCAATCAAAGCACCGTCCCATCTGATGATGCCTCCCAGTTCCAGCCATCCAGGTGTAGGGCAAGATGTCCTTGACTTTCTGAGAAAGGAATGTTATTATGACTATATATCACCCTGGCTCCATACAATTCCCACTCCCAGTTTTCTACAGTAGTAAATGTAGCAGTCTGAAGATCCAACGAAAAAAAGCTTCCAGGCCTGACACAGAAGGGTTTCAACTGAGAGGTTTTGCTCAAAGAAATGTGTAAGTTATATTATTATTATTTAGATGGCATGTAGGTGACCAAGTGAAATCGGTTTTCTGAAAACTCAGAAGACTAAACTTCTGGCCCCGGTGATAGACCCTGATTAGATCCTGAAATAAAGATTAGGGAAAGTAAAAGTGAATAAATGATGTGACAAATGTGTAAAATACTGTAAATGAATAAAACTGGGAATAAAGGAACGATAAAGATAATAAATGATGAGAAAAATGGGAAATGTAGAAAGTAGAAAGTAAGAGGAACGAAACTGATACGTAAAAAGAAACACATATTGTGTGTTTGTGTTTTGTATGTTGTGTTATTGTTGTAAAATTAATTTAAAACAAATTAAAAATAGATCCTGAAATAGATCCTGTCCATAACAATTGCATTTGCTCTTTTTAGAAATTCTGAGCCCTCAACTAATAGTTTTATATTTATCCATATATTTATTTAGGATACTATATTGAAAGGAAAAAGAAGCAAAGCTCCAGATGGATGAGAATAAATTTTGATCTTATTAAAGAAACAACTTTTGAGCCCAAAAAGATGATTGAGGGAGTTGCCTATGAGGTGCGTGTGTTCGCAGTCAATGCCATTGGGACTTCCAAACCAAGCATGCCATCAAAACCTTTTGTGCCTCTAGGTAAGTAAAGTATATCTATGTATTTAATTATGCATAACTTTTATTAAATAGCCTCGGTGGTGCAGCGGACTAAAGTGCTTGCACTTAGCTGCCAGCTGCCTGCAATTAGTGCAAGTTTGAATCTCACCAGGCTCAAGGTTGACTCAGCCTTCCATCCTTTCGAGGTAGGTAAATTGAGGACCCGGATTGTGGGGGCAATAAGCCAACTTTATATAGAACAACACCGCTTGGGGGGGGGCGAAAGCCCTAATAAACAGGTATATACAAAAAAGTATGCAGGCTATTGCTATAATGCATTGTAAGCCTCCCTGAGTCTACGGAGAAGGGCGGCATATAAATTGGACTAATAAAATAATAATAATAATAATAATAATAATAATAATAATAATAATAATAATAACAATAGTTGAAAAGAAAAAAGTATGGTTCATTGACATTGCAATACCTGGTGATGCACAAATTGAAGATAAGCAGCAAGAAAAAATCACAAAGTACCGGGACTTACAAATTGAAGTTGAGTGACTGTGGAAAAAGAAATCGTGTGTTGTCCCGATTGTAATTGGAGCCCTCGGAGCAATACCCAAAGGGCTACCCCGCTATTTAGAAATTCTAAATTTGCCGGACTTGAACATTTTGACTCTACAAAAAACCACCTTACTCGGAACAGCTTACATCCTCCGACGATACCTTAACAGTTCCTAGGTCCTTGGTTAGGACTCGAGCTGCTGAGCTATTAACCAGCCTCAAAGGCTGTGAATCTCACTAAAGATTAACCAATAAATAATAATAATAATAATAATAATAATAATAATAATAATAATAATAATAATAATAATAATAATAATAAATGGTTTTATTGCAATACAGTACTGTAGCACCCTGGAAATTAATTAAAAATACAGGAGATATTCATTCACACAAAATCCAGGCAGAAAGATAGTTGATTTAATTCAATTTCAGAGAAGACTTCAGAGTTCTTTAGAAATAGGAAGCAGGAAAACAAATTAATCTTTCTCACTTGATGTTGCAGTCATGATCTGGTCTGGTCTGACATACTGGAATACTATCAGAAAGAAATCCCTTTACCAATAAAGTTGACCAATGTTAAACAGAGCTATTACTGTGATGTTTCAATATTGGCTGCAGCTTCATTATTATTTTTTAAATCAAGACATATTTTTCATCAGAAGATATTACAGACCTGTGTAGGATCATATGTTCACTGTTTCTCAATCTCAGAAACTTTAAAGTGCATGGACTTCATTTCCCAGAATTGCCGGCTGAAAGCAAATTCCGGGACTTGACGTCTACACATCTTAAAGTCACCATGGTTTAAAAACAGTGGTCTAGACCAGGGGTCTCCAACCGTGGCAACTTTAAGACTTGTGGACTTCAAGTCCCAGAGTTCCTCAGCCTACTTTGCTGGCTGAGGAACTCTGGGAGTTGAAGTCCACAAGTCTTAAAGTTGCCACAGTTGGAGACCCCTGGTCTCCAATAGTACCTGGTCGGGTACTTCTCAATAGTACCCGATTTACCATTTCTAAGGTTAATAGTTGTTCCTGTGCTAACTTTTGTCTATATGCCTCATCTTTATTTTAACAGTCATCCCCATTCTAATCCTTATTCCATTCACATTGCCATTTCGTTCCTCTTATCTGTGTTTTGATGATTTTAAGGTGGTATTTCTTTTGAGAGATCAGATTTTTCTAATTGTTTATGTTAGGGACTGCAGAAGATGAGCTCAATGTTTCTAAATATCACCTATTCTAATGAAAACAAGAGAAGTATACAGATAACGAGCTGGTATTATCATCTGTATTTTCCTAATGCAAAAATTATTTAGATTAGTAATACGACACTGAAAGTATTACATGCGCTTGTTAACTAATATAACGAGCATGAAAATTGTTTAGTGACCTACAAGATATTATGTATATTTTGTTAATAGCACTTAGCAAAAGCACGTAGACTTATATACAGCTTCATAGTGCTTCTACAGCCCTCTCTAAGCAGTTTACAGTCAGCCTATTGCCCCCAACAATCTGGGTCCTCATTTTACTCACCTCGGAAGGATGGAAGGCTGAGTCAACCGTGAGCCGGTGAGATTTGAATTGCCGAACTGCAGCTAGCAGTTAGCTGAAGTAGCCTGCAGTACTCTAACCACTGCACCACCTTGGCTCCTGTCAAATAAACATTTTGTTAAGAAAAGTAAAGTCTTACACTTAGGCAAGAAAAACTAAAAGTACATATATAAACTGGGTGAAACCAGGCTTAATAGCAGTAACTGTGAGAGGGATCTTGGAGTCTTAGTGGACAACCAGTTAAATATGAGCCAGCAGTGTGCAGTGACAGCCAAAAAAGCCAATGCAATCCTAAATTGCATTAACAGAGGGATGCAATCAAGGTCAAATGTGGTACTAATACCACTCTATAAAGCCTTCGTAAGACCACATCTAGAATACTGCATCCAGTTTTGGTCACCACACTATAAAAAAGATGTTGAGACTCTAGAAAAAGTGCAGAGAAGAGCAGCCAGGATGATTAGGGGACTGGAGACTAAAACATATGAAGAACGGTTACAGGAACTGGGCATGGCTAGTCTAGTGAAGAGAAGGACCAGGGGAGACATGATAGCAGTGTTTCAATATTTGAGGGGCTGCCACAGAGATGGGGGAGTCGAGTTATTTTCTAAAACACCTGAAGGCCAGACAAGAAACAATGGATGGAAACTGAACAAGGAGAGATTCAACCTGGAAATAAGGAGAAATTTTCTGACAGTGAAAACAATCAACCAATGGAACAGCTTGCCTTCGGACATGGTGGGAGCTTCATCACTGGAGGTTTTCAAGAAGAGATTGGACATTTGTCAGAAATGGTGTAGGGTCTCCTGCTTGGGGGGGGTGGACTAGATGATCTACAAGGTCCCTTCCAACTCTGTTAATCTGTTAAATTTGTTAGGCTAATGTGAATACTCTCTTTTGTTGCTTTTAGCTGTCACAAGCCCTCCTACCTGTCTGGCAGTTGACTCTGTCACTGATACTACAGTTACCATGAAGTGGCGACCACCAGATCAGATTGGAGCTGCAGGTTTAGATGGTTATGTTATAGAGTATTGCTTTGAAGGAAGTAAGTCCCAATCATATTTCATGCAAAAGATAAAATATACCAATTTTTTCTATTCAATAACAGCTTTGGTTTTATAAGTCAATGTATGTAAAATATAAAGATTCTCCAAAGTAAATTAAAAAGACCCTTTCAAAATTTGTGTTGAATTCACCACAGAAGTTCTTAAGTAACTAGTAAGCTATGTAATGTTCTGTTCTATACAATTTCTCAATCAGTGAAAACATCTGGCTGTGGATGAGTTGTCCCAGTGGTTATACAACCACTAGGACAACAAGACAACCATGTTGGATTTTTATGAGTGTCAAGCTACTGACCAGATTGTAACTTCCAAATTGTTCTCAAATGTCTCCCAAACTCTTAGTCTAAGTAGAAAAGATATTGATCTGAAGTAAAGATCAATAATCAGCTAGAAATTTTATGGAATAGGGCAGGAATGGAATGGAATACAAACATGTTGTGTTTGATTATTATTATTATTACTGCTGCTGCTTCTGTTGCTTCTACTTTTATGGAACAGCTCAATAATAATTCAGAAATCTCAGGCTCCATAAATCTAATGTTAACTGATTTATGAGGGTCGTTAGCATATACAATTCCTGATTCATAAAAAATTTAGCAGATGGTTTGGGAAATTTTCCTAAAGTAGAATATACAGCAAACTGCAGAAAAATGGAGAACACAGCTGGAACATAGCTAATAGCTTCCAATTTATATCTCACTCCCCTTAACAAATGATTTATCATTTCTTCCTAGCAAGTATTTAAAAGTAAACAGCTCTGATCTCTATCTTTTGTTTTTTCCTGTCAACATGGCTCTGCTGAACAAAGTATTTCAGGCAATTTTAAGCCACTTATCTGGAATGTGTCTGCTTTAGAGCAGAGATGTAAAATATTGTATGCTATAAAAGTAAGAAGTGTTGTTTTGCTAATTATTTTAGCTAAACAGAAATAGTTTTTCCAGACCTGACCTTGAAAAAGAGAAAGTATCATTTAGGTTCATTGGGTAGGCAAAAGATTTCTCTCCTACTGGAGTTTAAATTTCTTCCCATATTGCTGGCCATACTCATATGGAATTGATATTTAAAAATAGAAATTACGTTTTAAAAAAGCAAGTAAGTAATATTTTATTAAGCTGACTAGGTGCATCAAGAAACAAAAGAGCTTAAACACTCAAATGTAGATTGTATCTGCCATTTTGACATGACCTACCTTGGATAAAATACAATAATGATATATTTTACAAACAAATGTGGTATACAGCCTGTATATTATATTTACCTTTGCATATCTGGATATAAATTATACATGCTACGTATATACTGTCTGTGTACATGTATGCATGCAAATACACAGACACAAAAATAATGTTACTCGTGTATATATTGTAATGTTTTAGAACAGAACAATCTAAAAGGTTAAATAATACTTTTTGTTTACTTTGCTATATCTCTTGTTATGCATTGTTTCTTTTGTTTGTCCTTTTTAGTATCTGGATTTCTGTGTTCTTCATCTTCTTTCCTGCAGAACTTTTCTTTCCACTAATCTCTCTATGAAACTTAATCTCTTACTTGGATCTTCAGCAATCTTTTTCTTTAACTGTCAATCTTTCAACTCCATTTCTTCAGTTCTACCTTTTCTTGCTTACACTTATTTATTCTATCAACCAACCTCTCTTTTCTCTGCTTTTCTCTCTTGATTGCCTGTTCCCCTCGAATGGGGAATTAGTAGAACCACTTTAATCAAAGGCAAATTTTATTTAAAAAAATAATCTTTTCAAATATACAAAACCAACCTTAGAAAAATAGACAAACATCATGATTGTTTAAAATCATGGCTCCCAGTGGTCTTCCGGGTGCGCTTCAAGGTTTTGGTTACTATCTTTAGAGCGCTCCATGGCTCAGGACCAGGGTACTTACGAGACCGCCTCCTGCCACCAATAGCCTCTCACCGA
This sequence comes from Pituophis catenifer annectens, assembly GCF_029215685.1. Taxonomy (NCBI): domain Eukaryota; kingdom Metazoa; phylum Chordata; class Lepidosauria; order Squamata; family Colubridae; genus Pituophis; species Pituophis catenifer. The sequence continues at coordinate 69,332,895 of NW_027256887.1, read as the reverse complement.
CCAGTTCGCTCCCATAGAGAGGGACTCCTCAGGGTGCCGTCGGCCAAACAATGTCGACTGACGGCCCCCAGGGGGAGAGCCTTTTCTGTGGGGGCACCTACCATCTGGAACGGGCTTCCCCCGGAGTTACGAAACATCCAAGACTTACGCATATTCCGCCGTGCCCTGAAAACATTTCTATTCCAACAAGCTGGTCTGGCCTAACTCTCCCTTTTTAATTGGCTTTTAAACTGGCTTTTAAATTGGGTTTTAAACCTCTTTAGATAAATTTGGATGTTTTTTAATCTTTGAGCCTAAATTACTTAATCTGTTTCTTAATAGTTTTTAACTTCTATATGTATTTGTATTTATTATGGCTGTTCACCGCCCTGAGTCCTTCGGGAGTAGGGCGGTATACAAATATGAAAAATAAATAAATAAATAAAAATAAAAGTTAATAAAATATACTGTTTCATCGGAAGCAGTACTATATTCTAAATAAAAGGTGAAGGTTCCCCTTGCACATATGTGCTAGTCGTTCCTGACTCTAGGGGGCGGTGCTCATCTCCCTTTCAAAGCCAAAGAGCCAGCGCTGTCCGAAAAAGTCTCCAAGGTCATGTGGCCAGCATGACTAAACGCCAAAGGTGCACGGACCACGAAATAGGGTGGTCCCTAATTTTCTACTTGCATTTTTTACATGCTTTCGAACTGCTAGGTTGGCAGAAGCTGGGACAAGTAACGGGAGCTCACCCCGTTATGCGGCCCTAGGGATTCGAACCGCTGAACTGCCGACCTTTCGATCGACAAGTTCAGCGTCTAAGCCACTGAGCCACCACGTCCCTGTCATATTCTAAATAGACCTACGTAAATAGCTTCAAAGGATCAAACAACAGTATTTACATCACAAGAATGGAATGAATAGTTTTTAAGAACTGAAAATAAAGGAGCAAACTTATCCCTTTCTCCTGTTTTGTCACGGATTATCAACAATGAAAAATAGATGAAGTAAAAATAAACTTATTTTTGTAAATTTAGAGGTAGATGTTACACAGAAGTGTTCTTCAGCTAGTGAAAAACATTATCATAAAGAGATCCCCGTATTTTTCTTGCATTTACTTTTCAAATATATCTATATGATACTTCCTCTAAACCTATCACTCGGTGGAAAAACTGGCACACAATCATCTGATTTGTTCCAAAAATTATTATATGGTAAAATATTGTTTTCTTATCTGCTACAAGGAATCACTAACAGAAGCATGGATTCTGTTGGGATCACTGTACCAATTCTGTGGCTGTCAGATTCATGACATGCCTCAGCGCTAATTGTCCACATCCTGAATATGAAGGTTCAAGGCACACCTATCCTCCATACATTCAATGCAAAGTACAAGATGCAAAAGGCAGAGAGCTGCAGATGCCAACTATCCAGCAAGAAGTATTGGCAGATCCTGAGTTCCTGATAACCAATGGATTTCAACGATAGCCATGCCAGTAGTCTTGCCAACCATCTTAAACCTATATATCCCTCCATGTATATCTATCTTTCTTCTTCTTCTTCTTCTTCTTCTTCTTCTTCTTCTTCTTCTTCTTCTTCTTCTTCTTCTTCTTCTTCTTCTTCTTCTTCTTCTTCTTCCTCCTCCTCCTCCTCCTCTTCCTCTTCCTCTTCCTCTTCCTCTTCCTCTTCTTCTTCTTCTTCTTCTTCTTCTTCTTCTTCTTCTTCTTCTTCTTCTTTCAGTTTCCTCTTGCTTATCCTGGAGTATGCTTTAATTTTCTCTTCCTCTTAAATCTCTTTTTCTGAATGGATTCCTCTTGTCTATCTCTTTTTTTACACATTTCTCAACTGTCTTGATTTCTGATTCTGATTCTATGGATGCTCAGCTATACCAGTCCAAAAGGCACATTTGCCTATCACCGTAAATCCCCATCTGTGCTTTCCAAATCATTTAGGTTCCTCTGACTCTGGTTCAGAGCAAAATATTAGTGATGACACAGCCGGGGGCCCAGGGCAGACGGAAGAGAAGACACCCAAACCCTGTGAGTGTTCAGCATCAAGCTTTTTCATCCCTTCTTTCTCGCCTCTTTTCATTGTACCATTTTCCTTTGATCAGTGGTTGGAGCTGAAACACTGGGGGGAAAATACAAACAATGTTTTATCCTAAAGGAGTTGCTGGTGCCCCACTTGGTTTTACTGTCTTATCAACTCTGTGATCATCACAAGCTCCTCTTCAAGGTGCAGTATGTGTGTCTGGGTACTTACTAATAGAGAGTACTAACAAACTATGTTATGCTTGTCTGAAAATGGATGTCTCTAATAAAAATGAATCCAAATCAGGTTTACCAACAGAAGTATGTAATGCTGACTTTCTGGAGGCAAGCCATAATCCGGAGGGTAATGTACGCAAAATATTTAAATATTCTTACTGAAAGAGCAATAGAAATAGATGGATAGGCAGGTAGATTCCAATAAAATCAATGTAATTTGGAAAACCTGGGAAACGATCAAGGAGCTGAATTTCTACTTTAATACGTATCACTGGTTTTCAGCTCATACCTTTATAGGATCTCTATGAGATGCATCATTATTATGGTTGGTCACACAGTCAGCCAGTTATTTAGACTAGATCTGGAATTTTTATCCACCTATTGAGTCCTTCCCAAGGTTGCTATTATTATTTTGTAAGTGGAAAATGAAAAGTAAGAAAGATTGGATGGAATTTGAACGTGGACAGAAGTTTTCCAGAAATTGCCTGGCAAATTCTTAAAAATTGAGGTCCACACGACTAAGGTTGAAAAACCCTGGTTTACAGGTTCGGATCCAATGGCCCAGGTACTAAAGCACAAAAGGTCTTTTATAGCAGGGGTCTCCAACCTTGGCAATTTTAAGACTTGTGGACTTCCTCAGCTTTGCTGGCTGAGGAATTCTGGGAGTTGAAGTCCACAAGTCTTAAAGTTGCCAAGGTTGGAGACCCCTGTTTTATAGCATGAGTCTTTTTTCTGCAAGAAGATATTATTTAAACAGTATTGAATGCTATTTCTTTTTTTTACTTTACCATAGAATGTACTTTTGGTATCAAACGAACTTTTTTAACAACATTGCTAGCTGAGGCCTTCGAAACTGTTTTTGTCTGTATAAGAGATTTATGTTGTCTTTGTATTTCTGTTGTCCGTGTCAGTAAAATTGGTTGCCTGTATTCAGATAAAAGCCATGGTTTTGATGATAATAAAAACAATTGATTACAGAGAAAAATGAAAATCATGTTGTAATGATAGAATAAGAGATTTACACTTATATTTGCTAAAAAGAAAATAGGAAGTTTCTTCTTTAAATTTTCTTTCTTTGTTCTAAATATTAGTTTCTCTTTTATATTTCATTTAAAATTTTTAATAAACTTATAATAAAATCACAGTTTGCATCACGTAAAAATAAGCTGTTTATGCAATGTCCAGATAAATTAATTCAGTTTTCATGCAGTCTTCTAAACTTAATACTGCTGATAATAGCAAAATAACATTTGAAAATTGAGAAATATTTGCTTGCTGGAAGATATACATGAGCATTTTCTGCAGGGGTTACATTAACACACAACATATTTATACTAGGATTAAATTAGATTACTCTGCTTGCTCAGAGTACACAAAGATTTGCAGGATATTTTGGAACTTTGGCATTTCATTGAAAGAAAATACTGTCAAAATGTGGAGGGGGAAGGGAGGGATTGCTGACCAATCAGCAAAGCTTTCTTTGTGAATATAACGAAGTACAATACAGAGTGCAAATATATTAATATGGAAACCTCTTCTTTTTTAAAAAAAAATCAGGAAATCATTAAGATCCAGAATTTGGATAGATTTCATGTGGAAATGCGTTTTTCCAACTGACAATTATTACATTGCTTGCATATTAACATTTCTCTTAAAAAGACAGTATAATAATATTGATGGCCTGGCCTTCAGGATTATAATTCTTATTTCTTGACCGTCTGTCTGTTTGTGCTTGTCTGTCTCCGTCTATTGATTCTTCTTTGGAGGCTAGTAACATTCATTTCTTCTAATTGCACCATCATAGGGGCTAATGACCTGACCACAAAAGTGTAAAATTCCATGATATATCCAATATATACTTTAAATAAAAAAGAACCATATTTAATCTGTCTTTCTATGTAATTCTGAATGTTTTTCTTTCTCTTTGTCTTTCTGTTTTTATTCCACTTTAGCGGAACAATGGATTGTGGCCAATCCAGATCTAACAGATAAAACAAAATTCACCATCACTGATCTTCCAACTGGATCAAAAATCTTTGTCCGAGTAAAAGCAGTAAATGCTGCAGGCCAGAGTGAGCCCCGGCTGCATCCACAGCCTATTTTAGTTAAAGAAGTTATAGGTGAGCCTCATCATTTATTTGTAACTCATTGTTCTGACCTAGGCTTCCTGAGTCAGTAAAACATACGAATAGTCCCAAAAACCTCTTTTATTTGAACAGCTGTGAATTCTGTTCATTCACAGATGAGTCCCAAATAGTTGTAAAGAATCCTTCAGGATAAGGCTGATAATCACCCACCTTTATCTCCCTTGACACTCTGCCAAAGACCTAATTGGCAAAACCACACGGAGTCCAGAATCAAACAGAGCTTCCGATTTTAAACTGAACCGAATGAACAACGTTGCTTCCTGCAAAGGCCCATGTGCCTTTGCTCCTCTTTTAAGTCTTATGGGAGGGGCCAATCATCTCCAAGCCCTACTCCTTGCCCCTTTTGTTTTAACTGTTCTTGCCTTCTGGCAGCTCTGCGCATGTGCACACTGGGAACAGGCTCCCCCTGTTCCTATGCCTCACTGAGGTCCGACTCTGGAGGCTCTTGAGGCAGCACGTACTTCCCAGATGACCCTTTCTCTGCCTCCGATGCAGAGCTCTTATCCGAGCCTTCCCCAGACTCCAGGACTGGCCCATGTTCCTCCCCAGCCTCCTCACTGTCCGACTCTGCTGCCAGTTCTGCAGGCCTCCAGCGGACCACAACAGTCATATAAGCATTGTTAAAGGTTATTTTTCCTTGCCTTATAGCGGTGTCATCTTTCTTTGCCCATTGCTTTGATTTCCAATGGGGAAAAAAATTCTATACATAGTGAGGGACCAATGACATGGGTTTTGTAATTTGTTAACTAACATAATTAATTTATATTTTAATTTAATTTATTTTCTCTTTTTTTTAAAATGGTGTTCAGGTATATTGGCTTTTAGCATTCCTAAACTGATAAACAAGCTGGAGACTAGCTCCAGGTAAAAAAAAAAGTTTGTTAGTACAAATTGGAGTCTGACTTATGTCTTTTGTGAGCTCTAAGCAACCTTTCTCCTTACAATTTATGCCTTTTCAGATGTCAGACCTCATTTTAATAAACATGTATGCTATTATCCTGTCCAATCAACTTTCCTCTTTCAGATTTCCTTGTTATGTTAACTATAAAAGGGGATTGAAGCTAAAGGTCAGGGTTCCCTCTTTTAATGAATCCCTTTTGTCTGAATATCCTGATAAATTGTAATAAAATCTTTCTGTCTCATTGGAAATAATGCATGCCGAGGACAAGCCTGAAAAAGCCATATTTGGTCTTCAATTGCCACATTTTGATCTTATGAATTAAGAAACAAATTCCTTTCTTTAAATTAAGAACCTCCGAAGATTCGTCTGCCGAGACACTTAAAGCAAACTTATATCCGAAGGGTTGGAGAAGCTGTGAATCTTGTTATTCCTTTTCATGTAAGGAATGCACGAGTGTTTATGCGTCTATATGTATATGGGTCTACATCTAATACTAGGTGCTGTGTGTCTAACTAATACAATTGCTCTGATAACTTCTATATTTGAAAAAGTTCTAAGAAGTTTCAATATTTGCTAAATGGCAGCAAATGATTTAAAAAATCCTTGTATTCAAAATATGGGAATTATAATACTGATCGATTTATTTGCAATACGTTTACAAAGATATTCAACTGTAATCAGAGTAGCAACTTTAAGTGCCTTTAATTCTCACTCGATGTCATAGAATAGTCCAACTCTATACATGAAAGAACGGCCCATTTTTAAATTTTCATTAATTCTAATAGTCTCCCAAAGGGTAAATTTGACAAGGTCATTGATTTATTTTTATTTTATTTACCAAAATTAGGAATTAGGTGCCCATCTCACTCTCAGAGTGGGTGGTACAGGGGTGAAATTCAGCAGGTTCTGACAGGTTCTGGAGAACCGCTAGTGGAAATTTTGAGTAGTTCAGAGAACCAGCAAATATCACCTCTGGCTGGTCCCAGAGTGGGGAGGGAATGTGGATTTTGCAGTATCCTTCCCCTGGAGTGGGGTGGGAATGGAGAGTTTGCAGTATCTTTCCCCTGCCACGCCCACCAAGCCACACAACAGGCCAACCAAGTCACCCCCACAGAACCGGTAGTAAAAAAAATTGAATTTCATCACTGGGGTGATATACAGTTAAAAGCATAACAATCATATAAAAATGCAGTATATTAGAAGGAGGAGCCAGGTAGGAAAAAAAAATTAAAAGTAAGTTAAAAGTAAGTAAAAGTTAAAGTTAAGTAAAAGTTAAAAATAAGTAGAAACAAAATTAAAATAAGTTAAAAGTTAAAAGGCAAGAGGGAGCTTTAAGGCTCCAGTCACTCCCATGGTTGTGTGCTGCTCTGGGAGCCCCATACAAGATTTAGGACAAACTCTTTTGAAAGGCTAGGAGGCTATCCTCACCTCCTTGGAGAGGATATTCCACAGAGCAGAAAAAATGGCAGGGAAGGTCCTCTTCCTGGACCCTCCAGCTGTGCTGGCTGGAAAATTCTGGATATTGAAGTCCACACAACTTAAAGTTGCCAAGGTTGAGAAACGCTATAACAGTGACACAAACTGAAGGGAGCCAGTTTAGAAAAAACTGATAGCTAAACATTATACCCATATAAGAGCCGAGGTGGCACAGTGGTTAGAGTGCAGCACTGCAGGCTACTTCAGCTGACTGCTAGCTGCAGTTTGGCAGTTCAAACCTCACCAGCTCAAAGTTGACTCAGCCTTCCATCCTTCCGAGGTGGGTAAAATGAGGACCCAGATTGTTGGGGGCAATATGCTAACTCTGTAAACCGCTTAGAAAGGGCTGTAAAAGCACTATGAAGCAGTATATAAGTCTAAGTTTTATTGCTATATTCCATCTGCTTAATTCAATCATCAGCTCACATATTTAAAGAATATCTTTAAAAGGAAATAATAACCAAGGAGTATATCTCAACCGATACATGTCTGGTGGTTTGTTTGTTTTTTCCTTCCATAGGGAAGGCCAAGACCAAAAGTATCTTGGAAGAAAAATGGTACCCACGTAGACAAGAACCAAATTAATATCCGCAACAGTGAAAATGATTCCATCATCTTCATCCGAAAAGCAGAGAGGAGCCATTCTGGGAAATATGACATGAAGGTCAAAGTAGATAACCTCGTGGACAAAGCCACAATAGACATTCAAATAGTTGGTATGTATTGAAATTCAACCGGAGTAGAATATGGCCTGTTAGCTATAATACTTTCTCAACACTTTGGTCTTAACATAACATAAATGGAAGCTATTTTATATAGGGAGCAGGATAAAAAGGATAAGAAATTGTGGAGGGCTGGATTAAGTCCATAGTCTGGAGTCTTCCATGCCTCTTTTATAACTTAAGAGTTTGAAATAAGCTACATTATGATCCTTACCATATCTTTCTTATCTATGGCCCCTACAAACCAGAGTTAAGACCAAAGCTACATTTCCTCTGGATATGAAAGGCCTACAATCTAACAGTTAAAACATAGTCTTGCCTGTAACAAATATAGTTTCTGAGGGGAGAAGCCAAAGATGTCTTCAGGGGGCACAGAAGGACAAATTCTGACACATGCATAATGAAGTCTCACACAAATGGTGCAATTTACATACGTCATTACAAATATCCCTAAAGTCAATATGCTATGGTATCATTTATGTGATAATGCCATGACACATGATGTCCTTTTGACATCATCATGAGTTGTTACAGATGTCACCGGAAAAGGGTTAACAGAATAACAGAGTTGGAAAGGACCTTGGACCTTCTTCTAGTCCAACCCCCTGCTCAGGCAGGACACTATAATCATATACCAGGTTATGATATCTCAGTGCGAAGCTGACAATATCCTAGTAGCAATAGCTTGACTATCCTAACCTTCAGTTCTTGGCCATCCCAGCATCAAAAGATTAATAAATACTTTTTTGGTATCTTGCTGCTATTTCCACAAGCTGGGCTGAAAATCATTTGATAAAGTAAAATAAATTTTAAAAAGCAAAGCCGTGTTGCATAGAATGTGACTGAGGGAGTTAAATGTAGTGAAACATGAGTGAAATTTTTTGAGCCTGAAAACATTAACTGTCTGCAGATGCACTTACAGCAGTGTGAAAAGTTGAGCTGTCACTCAGAAATAGAGGGAGAAGTCACATGAAGGAAATGCCACTGTAAGGTCCCAAAATACACTTGAGTCACCAGAATGCCAAAAAGAGAGACTCAAGACGAGGCTTGCAAAAAAACAGATTTTATTTATGGCCAAAAACAAAATACTGGGTGGAACTATATCCAGAACATACAGATACAATGCATGCGAGGAAATAGCCACACCTTGGGGAAGGTATGGTGTCCTTTTATACCCTCAGAGACGTCAGCTTAGTACCCAATTCTGGCCTCCTAATTTAGGTTTGTGTATTCCTTGTTGCCCTGCAAGGGGGAATAGAAACTTCCCAATTAGTCATCTTGAGCATTTCTTTGTTTACTCAATTGGCCACTTTGGTCCCCTGACTCTGGAAAGCAGGAGTTTATCCAGATCAAACATAAATTAGGGCTGAGGTGTAAATTATCCCTTTGTTGATGGCTGTAGTTTCAACTGAGATAACGTACCATGCTTTTAGATGGCACAAGAAAAACAGGAAGAAGATTGATATGGGTTCAGGTCAAATGGCAGGGACATATGTTTGACAAATACCTGATACATTACAGAAGCCTAATAACAGAATATGTTTGTTACAGGAGATACAAATATAAAGGCATAATATATGTGATACAAATACAAAGGCATATATGTATTACAGGAACCTAATGGTTACAGAATCTAGTATACCAGTATATCATATTCTAGTATTATTTATTATATCCTTATTATTGTTTCCCTTCACCACCTTACAAAACTTTTGGCCACCTAAAAATTATAAACTTGGAACACTCTTTAAAAAAACATTAAAACCTGCCAAACTGAGACAAGCTGGAAAAATGACTTTTACCTGTACTGTTAATATTTCCTCTTTCTGCTGTAGATCGTCCAGGTCCACCCCTAGTAGTAAAAATTGCAGATGTCTGGGGAGAAAATGTTGCTTTGGAATGGACACCACCAAAAGATGATGGCAATGCCAACATTACTGGTTACACAATTCAAAAAGCAGACAAAAAGAGTATGGTAGGTAGACTTTCTAACATGGCGAATCTCAGGATAAGCCACCTGGTCCTCACATGGAAGGCTGCCTTGGAACACTGATATTATTTGTGAATCTAAATGACTTTTGAAAACTGGAACATCTGCCATTTAAATGTGTTTTAAACTGACACTGTTATAAAAGACCTTGTGTGTACGACAAGTATCTTTGGCAGGTTGCCTTCGTTCCTGGCATTGTTACCTTCAAATGATTCATTACAGCCTCATTATTAAAGCTACCATATTTGTTTCTGTGTATCTTCTTTATATATATATAGTGGCCAAAATTGTGGAAACCTTTTGGGAAAAGTGTATTTTTGAGGTTTGATGGCTAATAACACCTTTTTTTTTAATAGTACCATAAAATTATATATCAATGGAGAGATAATTTAATCAAGAATGTAATGCAACGAAGTTTATTTATTTATTTATTTGATATTTATACCGCCCTTCTCCAGCAGGACTCAGGGTGGTGAACAGCCAAGATAAAACATAGCATACAAAATTTAAAAACAGTTTAAAAGATATTAAATGATTTTGGCCCACAATTTAAAACAGTCCAATTAAAATCAATTACAAATTAAAACCGAAAGGATGGGATCAAGCCAGCCCGGCTAGATGAAATAAGTGAGTTTTAAGGGCCCGACGAAAAGTCCGGAGGTCTGGTATCGTGCGTATCTCTGGGGATAGGTCGCTCCAGAGGGCAGGTGCCACTACAGAGAAGGCTCTCCCCCTGGGGGTCGCCAGCCGACATTGTCTGAGTTTGTTCAATTATCTGTATTCTATGAAAAGTTATAGCCAAATAACCAGGTTGCTTAGGTTGATATCAGGTAGCTTTCCTTCATCTGATTTTAGCCAATAAGCATGAGTGTTTAGAGAGCCAATCAGATGTCATCTTGTTTTGATAATGAGCCAATCAGATCACAGTAGGATTCAGTTATTGATGTCATGTATTGAAGCCGAGAGGAGGACATTTGTCAGTGTGTTATGTGATCGCTATCAAGTTGGTTGGGATTTTTTGTGTTCTTTCATTTAGTGAGCTTGTTAAATGTAATAAAATTAAAGTAATGGTGCAAAGAGTTGATTGGTCGCCCAGAAAGTGATGTAAAATAGTATTATCAAGTGAACAAAGCTACAATTATAAAGAAATTAGAAGAAAAATTGGTGGAAATTTAACCAAAGGTGGCATTTCTAGGTTTTTGAAGAGATATAACAAAACCACACTGGTAAAGACAGGAAAAGGTGCACAACAGCAAGTGATGATAGAAGAATTAAAAGACTGTGCCTACGTGACAGAAGAAAATCATCTGGGTGTATACTAGATGAAATGGCGCAATGCCATGTAAAGTTGAGTGCAAGGACTGTTTGGCGCAGACTGCAGGAATTTGGCCTGAAATCTAGAATTCCACAAAAAAAGCCACTTTTATCTCTCAAACAAAGGTTGAAAAGCATTATATTCTTGATTAAATTATCTTTCCATTGATATATATAGATATAGAGATATATAGAGAGAGAGCCTTGACGCGTGGTCTACGCACCCTGTTATTAACACAGCTGCCTGCAATTTACTGCTGGTTCAAATCTCTCCAAGGCTCAAGGTTGACTCAGCCTTCCATCCTTTCTAAGGTAGGTGAAATGAGGACCCAGTTTGTGGGGGCAATAAGCTGACTTTGTATAAAATATACAAAAGTATGAAGGCTATTGCTTAATGCATTGTAAGCCGCCCTGAGTCTCCGGAGAAGAGCGGCATATAAATCAAATTAAATATATATATATATATAATTTTATGGTACTACTCCAAAAAAAAGTGGTGTTATTAGCCATCAAACCTCAAAAATACACTTTTCCCAAAAGGTTTCCAAATTTTGGCCACTACTTCATAATAATTTGCATGTTCTTGGGGTGGGGGGTTGAGTCAGACTTTAGGCTATAGCAAAGCTGGCTAGGGAATTCTGGGAGTTGAAGTCCACCTGGCTTAAAGTTGCCAAGGTTGGAGACCCCTGATCTACAGCAATAGCAGTAGCATTTAGGCTTATATACTGCCCCATAGAGTTTTACAGCACTCTCTGGGTGGTTTATAATATTGAAGCCCTATTTTCATATTGCACCCAACAATCTGAGTCCTCATTTTACCAGCCTCAGAAGGATGGAAGGCTGAGTCAACCTTCAACCCCATCAGAATAGAACTCCAGGCTATGGGCAGAGTTAGCCTGCAATACTGCACTCTATATTACTATTCCATATGTTTGAATTTAAATGTACAGATAAATTTCTTTATTTAATATTGCATGTCTCAATTTTCTTTCAATGGGAGAGGCTGCTTATAAAATTACAGTCATTCTTCAGGCTGCAGCATAATACAGAGAGATACCGTGTTTCCCTGAAAATAAGACCTCCCTGAATAATAAGCCCAATCGGGGTTTTGAGTGCATGTGTTAAAATAACCCCCCCCCCAAATTAGCCGTCCCCAAAAATAAACCCTCCCCGAAAATAATTAAACACATGTACAGCCATTACCCGCCATTTCCTCTAGTTAGAGTTAGGGAGACAGAGCTGAAAATCAGGTAAGATAGCAAGAAGAGCCCCATCTTGTTCCACGTGCCCCAAAATAATAAGACCTCCCCAAAAGTAAGGCCAAGAGCTTATTTCGGGGTTCAAAAAAATATAAGATAGGGTCTTATTTCCGGGGAAACACGGTACTTCTAGATTGATGTCTCAGTCAGGCTACCCCTGAGTGCATAACTCTTATGGTGTTACAAGCTCATGTTAATTTGTTCTATCTTTCAGGAATGGTACACCGTCATTGAACATTATCACCGGACCGCTGCTACTATTACTGAACTTGTAATCGGAAACGAGTATTTCTTCCGCATTTTCTCTGAAAATATGTGTGGCCTCAGTGAAGATGCCACAAGAACAAAAGAAAGTGCTGTGATTGCTAAGGATGGTTAGCTAAAACTCTGAAATTCCTGAAGTATCTGTCACAAATATGACAATGGAAATCAGCTACAAGGGATATGGGAGGCTTATATTAATCTATTAATTATATTAAGATGCCATAGTTTTAGTAACCACACCAGGGGTGGGTTCTACTTACCTTTACTACCGGTTCGCAATGGGATTGTGTCTGCGCATGTGCAGATTGCCGATGATGACCTCCGGGGCAGTGGGCGGGGCCTCCCGCCGGTTTTACTACCGGTTGTTGCGAACCAGGGGGCAACCCACCACTGAACCACACGATTATGTAGCATAGCCAATCATGTTAATAGTAAACATTGAAAATAATTTATTCTTTTTTAAAATATATATATATATGGTACAATTTGGAGGGAAAGGATAAAATAACGGAGACTGTTCTTGTTTGACCAGTAACATTCTCTTCCAACACATTTGGAAGAGAAAAAAATGTTAACATTACTTGAGGTTTTTTTCATGCATCCCATCTGCTAAAAAGTATAGGTATTATATCTAATTTGCAAAAATACTGATTGGAAGCAAGACATCCCATGTAGATTTTGCATAACATTGTCCTGTAGGTTCTTAGTAGAATTGAATGTACCATAATTATCAATATCAAGCAAAAATCATTTATGACTACTGACCTCTTTTGCATAGAGAAATATGGTCAGGAAAGTGACTTAATTTTTTCCAATAACATCACTTTGTTCGAAACTATTTAAGTACCCTACCACTCTATTTTAAGGAAGATTTAAGGATCTTATGGACATTTAATTCATGTTGCCTGTACAAGAGAAATTTTCAGCCTTGCATCCATTCAAAACACCAGTATACATTAAACACGGTGTTTTGCTACCTTGGAGGGAGAAGAGATGTGGTTAGTTCACATTTTAGGCAGCGATAGTACATTTTCATTCTTTTCTTGAAAGATAATCTGCAATTCATCAGGTGAAGGACACAATGGTGGAAAACAGCTACTAGCCCATCAGAATGTCAAACCAATCAAAAACATTTCTTTCCTCTAATCTCATTTATATTCTTTGAGGTTCTAGATGACATACTTCTTCCTTTTTAATCCTGCCCAACAAAAACAAGGGGCAAGAAAGATTTTTTTTTTTTAAAAAAAGAAAATCTGTATAAATTATAGGCAGTTAGATTATGAGTCCACAAAACATAAAATTTTCAAAGGTCCATGTTCAATTTCTTTATATTTAGTGTCATCTATAAATGTGATGAAAAAAGTTTTGAACTCATATTCTAGAACCCTTAAGGAAGAAATCTTCGATGATGCATCTTTTATTATGGATAGTTTATAAAGTAGGTTGCAGACAACTGAACAATATGTACTATGCAGCATCCCTTCCCAGGATTATAGGTCAGCTGCAGAGGTTAGCTTCATGACCCAGCAAATAAAATTGCTGTTTTTAAGAATTAGAAGCACACACTACATTTGCATGTGATTTGCTTTCACAAATCAGATCTGAAGTATTACACAGTTCCACAATTTATTGATAAACTTTGTTCTTATATAGGTAGCAATTGGAGAAGTGAACGTGTTACAAAATTCTGTCTTTTAGCAATTCTTGAACTTCTCTTTTGCAGGTAAAGTGTACAAAAATCCAATTTATGAGGACTTCAATTTCACTGAACCACCAATGTTTACTCAGCCTTTAGTTAATACATATGCCATATCTGGTTATAATGCAACTTTGAACTGCAGTGTCCGAGGAAATCCAAAGGTAAGATACACATCTAGTAAGAATCACAATGAATACACAAGAGAATATTAAAAGATGTGGATAGGACAAATCATGTACAACAGTACTTCTCAAACTTGGCAGTGTGAAGAAGTACGGATTTCAACTCCCAGAATCCCCCAGCCAGATATGTCCTCAACATGCATCGGGCAAGTGTTCTGCCCCAGCTACGGACCCCAAAGAATGCAGCACACACAAAGTCTGTACAAACCTTAGTTTACTAAATTAAATAAGTTTTTTTTCCCAAGCAAAAGCTGTTAATTAACTTTCTTAACAGCCTACAAAAATTCAAAAAATAAATAATCTTAATCTTACTATGATTGGCAGAAAGCCCAGAAGCAATTTGCAAAGAACTAAGATCAAGGCACGAAGGAGAGTGAACAAGTTGTTCCCTGCAAATTGCTTCAGTCGGAGTTCCTCCTTAAATAGGCTAAGGGAGTGGCCAATTAGCCCCAAGCCTTACTCTTGAGGAGACCTCTTTCTGAGGAGCCACGCCTGCCTTTTGGCAGCTCTGCACACCCGTGCATCGAGAAGAGACTCCTCCTCTTCGTTCTCTTCACTTAAGGGAGCTTCTAGAGGTTCTGAAGGCCCTGGCTGAATCCCTACCTCTGGCACCACATCTTCTCCAGCCTCATTGTCCGACTCGAGTGCTAGCTGCACAGGCTGATGGTGCAGCATCACACCAGCCTCCTCGCTGTCCGAATCAGCCACCAGCCGCACAGGCCGCGTACGGGCCACAACAGCAACTAATCTTTCCTTCTAAAAACCATCTCAGCTGCAAAAACTGAACATCACATATAAAAGTTCCACACCTGTGCAGAACCCCATTAGAACCTTTATGTGTAATGTAGAATAGCAGTCCTCAACCTTTGTGGCTTGGCAGCCCGGCTGGGGGGAAAAGAGGGGAACTGGACCGCATGAGTGCACATTTATGTAGCCCTTGTGCGAATGGTGGGCCAGAACAAGCATACAGCCCTGTGCACTCACACAGCCCTTGCGCAAGCTGTGGGCTGGCACATACCCATGCAAGTGCCCAACGGCATGCCATGAGCACAAGTTAAGCTGTGCATGAGTGCTCTGGCCACCCGCTCACTCAGTCCAATTCTGAATAGGTCACAGCTCAATAGTGGGCCCAGGCTGGGGGTTGGGAACCCCTGCTGTAGAACCTATATGTGTGGACTTCAACTCCCAGAATTCTGGGAGTTGGAGGCAACATGTCTTCAAGTTCCCAAGATTGAGAAATTCCCAAGACTGAGGTATAAGACTGCTATTTCTTCATCTCACTTCTTGAACATTATACATATAGGTTCTAGTGGGGCTCTGCATAGGTGCGGAACTTTTTTATGTGATGTTCAGTTTCTGCAGCTGAGGAGGATTTTAGGAGGAAAGGTTACCTGCCGGGTGCATGTTGAGGACATACCTTCCATATTCTCCTTAATTCTTTTTCAACTATTAGGGTTCTGCATCATCTAGAACTTTCTGTGCTCTAGTTGGGTTAAGTAAAGTTTAAGTTATTTTTTATTTAATATAGGGAAATGTACCAGTCTTTGAGTGTAATAGATATTTTGAAATATTTTGAAATTTGAACTTTGGGAAAAAGAGAAAAAGGTATTCCTGTGAGGTAACAAATGACATTGTAATTGATGTAATCTCCCCTGCTCCCAATTGTAATGGCACCTAGAAAATCCATAGTTGTAAATGCAAAACTGACCACTCAAATATACTGGTTACCAGGTAAACTGTTTATTCTTCTGCTACATCACTCTAGAGCAGCAGTTCTCAACCTGGGGGTCGCGACCCCTTTGGGAGTCGAATGGCCATTTCCCAGGGGTCGCCAAAGCCCTCTCTCGCCCCCCCCTTCACTCACCCTCTGCCTCTGCTGGATCGCCCGGTCGCCGTTCGCTTACCCCGCCCACTCCCAATCTATTGCTGCTCCGGAGTCCCAGCTGATGGCTAGAGGGAAAAAAACTTTAAATTCTTGCCGCGGGGCTTCAAAGAGCTAGCTGCAAAGAGGTAAATTCCTGGAGCAAGTTTTTTTCCCCCTAGCTATACTGAAAAGAGAAAGCGAAAGCAGGGTCTTAGCTGCAACGTGACAAAATGAGGCAGAGAGGTTTCTTTTTCTTTTTCCAAAAAAGGTAGGTACAAAACTGCAAACAATGGGAAATTTAGGGCAAGAGGAGGTTCAAGATTTTAAAACACAAAAGAAAAAAAGCTCTATTTAACTAGGGAATTGTAATAATTGAGATACTATTAATTGTATATTGTGTTGAAAGCAGAAATGGTTAAGTTGTGGTTTGGAGGAATATATGGGGGAAATTATTTGGTTTATTATTATTGGTAAATATAATTAATTGGATTGCATGGAAATAATTGGAATATTCATGTTCATATTGATAAATATACAAAAAAGATAGTTATATAACTAATTGATTTATATTAAAATGTTGAATTTGTATTAAACAACTGTATTACATTGAGGTAGAAATGAGGTAGAAAAGAGGTAAATAAAAGGTGAATAAAAGAAATAATCATTCCAAGTCATAATTAACCAATGTGAGGATGGATATAGAAATAGATGACAATGCAAAGGGGTATAATATAGAATAGAAGGGAAAAATTGAATTTGATTAAGATTAGAGATGAGGATGAAGGGTAATATTGGTTTTTTTTAAAAAATAGTTGAGAAATAAATATGGTAAAAAGGAAATATAGAAATTGTAAATTTAATTGAAATGACTAAATACTGTGTTGGAAGAAATATCCTTCTGGGTTCTGCTCCAAGTGGGGAAAAAGACACTGGAAACATGGAGACTGTTTGGAAAGATGTTTTAATAGTGGACAGGATCACATGGCTTGATGGGGCCCATTGTGTTAGTTTCTGTTGCTATTGTGTTGCAAATGTCCTTTGACAAAGGATTGACTTTCTGCCTCTGGCCCATTAACAAAGGGTGGGGGGCAGGAAGGTGGGAGCTGCTTTGTCTGTAAAATATGCTTCTCCATTTCTCATCCAGGGAAATATAATATTCTGCCTTTTTAATATTTCCCAAAATATTTCATTCTTCTAGGAAAGGGGTGGCTGCTAACCTCCTACAACTGTTTAAATTTGTGGACCGGCCAAATACTCTGTTCAAAGAAAATATGTTGTATGTTTGTATGTGTGTTTCTAATTATTGCTATTTATTCCTATTTGTTCTCTTTTATTCTTTAAAGTTTAACAATTCATTCTTTATCTTAATATCTTTATATTTGTTTGGGGTTGGCTTTCTTCCCTTTCATCTTTTTTATTGTACAGCAATCTTTCTCCTCAAACCTACCACCTTTGTCTTTTCTTTCTTACTTACTTTCTCTCCCCCCCTTCTTCTTCTCCCTACTTCCTCTTTCTCCTTCTCCTCCTCTCTTCCTCCCTCTCTTACCTTCACTCCTATTCTAATTTCCCTTCCCTTCCTTCATCCCTCTCTATTGCTGTATCCTTTTATGCTTTTAGGCTGAAAAAGTTATTTTTGACTGCTCCTCGCACTTTTGACCAGTCCTCGAACTTACGACTGTCCTCACATTTTACGTTTTTGCCCTATCTTGTCACCATGGTGAAGAGAAGCAGTTGTGAAATGAGTGACATGGTTGTTAAGAATGCTACAATGGGCATAAATGATGACCAGTCATAACTGCGAAGACCGGTCAAAAGTGCAAGGACCTGTCAGAAATCACATTTTTCAGCCCTCTGGGTAGTCCTTTTGTGCACAGGGATTACTCAGAGGGCTGAAAAAGTTATTTTTGACTGGTCCTCGCACTTTTGACCAGTCCTCGAATTTACGACTGTCCTCACATTTTACGTTTTTTGCCCTATCTTATACCATGTTGAAGAGAAGCAGTTGTGAAATGAGTGACATGGTTGTTAAGAATGCTGCACAGGCATAAATGTGAGGATGGTCATAAGTGTGAGGACCAGTCAAAAGTGCGAGGACCTGTCAGAAATGACTTTTTTTCAGCCCTCTGAGTAGTCCCTATACACATAGCCATGGCCACCCAGTCACATGACCAGCTAGCCACGCCCACCCGGTCATATGACCTCCAAGCCATGCCCACAAAATAAGCCACGCCCACAGAACCGGTAGTAAAAGAAATTTAGAACCCACCCCTGGTTGGGGGTCACCACAACATGAGGAACTGTATTAAAGGGTCGCGGCATTAGGAAGGTTGAGAACCACTGATCTATAGCAAATTAGACAATTTCATCACTGCCCCTCATACAAACCTTCTTTATTTCCATATTTCTACCCACTCTGTGTTTCACCTCTTTTCCTTAATCTGATACTTATCTTGGTTTTTCTTAGAATTGGAAGCTAGCACAAATGCAATTTATCAGGGAGGGATATTTATTACACCTACCACGATACTTCATAAATTGTATGATTTTTTTTTTTAACCATATGTCAGATTTATGGTTTTGCTCAGACTTGTTTCTATTTCTATGCAAGGCACCTGAAGTTTGGCAATGAAATCTATTTCTTGCTAATTAAGATTAGGAAAAAACTGTTTAGTAATATTTCCTGTATATTATTCCCAAAGAAAATATATTTATATTGGGAGGACAAATGGGTTTTTGAAAATCTTGCTATGATGAAAGAATTTATATTTTTCTGGTTCTGCTCTTCTGGGATTTTGTTTTTATTGGAGATATTAAAATAACCACCTTTGTTTAATACTTTTAATGGTGTAATGTGAAAACCGTGTGTTCAGTAAAAAGGCATGTAAAATATGCATGTTAAATGTTGCATTTAAAAATCACGTTTGAGAAAGGTGTCCCACAATCTAGCTGTAGAAATTGAAATATATTGCAGTGTAGTTCATGAAATGAAAATTTAGTGTTCCGTAATATATAGGTTTAAGGAACATGGTGGCTTAGTGGCTAAGACACTGAGCTTGTTGATCGAAAGTTCGGCAGTTCAGCAGTTCGAATCCCTAGTGCCACGTAACGGGGTGAGCTCCCATTACTTTTCCCAGCTTCTGCCAACCTAGCAGTTCGAAAGCACGTAAAAAATGCAAGTAGAAAAATAGGAACCACCTTTGGTGGGAAGGTAACAGCGTTCCGTGTGTCTCTGGCATTTAGTCATGCCGGCCACATGACCATGGAGATGTCTTCTGACAGTTCCGGTCTTCGGCTTTGAAACAGAGATGAGCACCACCCCCTAGAGTTGGGAACGACTAGCACGTATGTGCGAGGGGAACCTTTACCTTTAATATAAAGGTCTTCCAGAAGGGAAGTCCCTGATTTTATGACCTTTTTTGCAGCAGTTGTTAAGCAAATATAGTGGTTATTAAATGAATGTGGTGGTCATTAATGAAACCTATTGTACCCAATGGCCACAAACCATCATCACATGCCCATAGGAAGCTGCAAATGGCCATAAATGCACACTGATTGCCATGTTACCCAAAATGACATCATGTGATCATGAAGGATTGGGCATAAGTGGGTCTGGGTCGTACGTAACTCTGGAGAGGTCCATTGCAACTTTGAACAGTCACTAAGCAACTGGTCTTAAGTCGAAGATTACCTGCATGAGTTTATGTCACAATTAAATGAGAGACTTTGGGTAGAGTTTTAGGAAAAAGTATGGAATGGACTTATCCAATAAAATAATTTGAAAATCTAACAAACATTACCATTTATTTTAAGATGTCCTTAAATAGAAAATAGACCGTCCACTTTATTAACATCAGATATTAGCATTATGCTATGAAAAAGGAATTTGATGTTTAATTTCCTATCTTCTCTGTCTATGTATTCTAACTGCAGCCCAAGATAACATGGATGAAAAATAAAATCATCATTATGAATGACCCACGTTACAGAATGTTTGGTAACCAGGGTGTTTGTACACTGGAGATTCGGAAACCCAGCCCCTATGATGGTGGCACATATACTTGCAAGGCAGTCAACAGTCTTGGTGAGGCTGAAGTTGAATGCAAATTGGAAGTCAGAGGTAAGGTGGTCTCTGTTGGGTAACTTTCTTTGGTATAAAAAAATAGCTTGGAGGAAGATGCCTTCCTTATGATGACAATTTTTGCCTCTTTTGCTTTGTGGGAAAACACATTTTCATGAATAAAACATTAAGAGAAGAATATGAAAAGAGTAAATGACAGATTAATTCCCTGGAAAGTAATAGCAATATTTGGATCAAATATTTATGCTATACCGAGAGTATGCAACATGGCATTTAGAATATCGTAAATATATCTGCACATCTGTCATAAATACCTCTTCAGGATGTTTCCAGAGTAAGGTAATACATAAAGATTAGTAACTGGATTACAATGTTCCATTTTTAACTTTAAAATAATCTAGTTACAAACTGATCTAATCTAAGGAACAGTTTAAGTATTACCTTCTTTCACTGAGCTCGTACAAATACTCTGTAATACACATTGTCTGTAGAATCTATATAGGTTATAGACTCATTAGTTTCTGCCTTTTGGCTTTGTCTAGCTTTTGTTTCTTACTTACTTCTCAATCTTAATTAGGTCCATAATTATACTGTTATGACATTGAAAATCCAATGTGGCATTCACTGCCCATATAATGCATCTGATTTAGTTAATGTATTATTAGGTTATTATTTTACTTGCTTTGCAATTTGTGTACTTTCTTTATCTTACCCAATGACTCAAGCAGGATAGAAGTGACCTGTCTTGGGCAATGCACTATTTACATTTCCTGATTGTCCCTGTTTCTGTATTATCTACTTTTCTGCACAGAAGGCATGCTGTCATTTCAAGTAGTTCACTCTTCCACATCACATGATAATAGAACAACTCATTCATAAACATCTAAACTTATGCTTTCCGCAAATCCTATATGTGGTTGTTTCATTTCAATCTAGCAAAGAATGCCACCGTGGGACATTCATAGTGTCTAGAGTCTATGGCATGAGTAACCATGACTTATGTACTTCATTTCTGAGCATTGAGACATTTTAGAGGTGCAAGAGTTGATCCTGTTTCCTTGGAAAGAAACTACTGAAGGCTGAGAGGTGCTAGCCAAATATAACCAAATTTCTTCTTCACATTCCAGTTTTCTTTATTTTTTCCCTTCATTATCTAGAAGATGGAAAGACCAAAAAGCCTCCATACTGAAAGCTTGGTTACCAACGATATTTTGTAGTCATAAAGAGATGTCTACTAAATAGTTCACTGCAGTTGTGCTGGGGGTTTTTTGTTTTTGTTTTGCTCTCTTTCTTCTTTCTCCCTTTTCCGCTTAATATTTATTATCTGAAATCCAATACCTTTTATTCACTGCCTGAATGTTCATCTCTCATTAGGGTAGTTCAGTCTGCTAAAGTGGTTGGACATGTAGTCAAACAGCCTTCCAGGTCATCAATTAAATTTTCAATGCCTTCAGAGTTAGCCCCATTGACATCAGTGGGATTTACTTCTGAACAAATATACATCTAGCAAGGACTCAGCTATCTTCTGTAAACCTATGAATTTACATATAAGGCTTTCATATGAAGATACATTTTCAGTTACTCAAAATCATATGGTTTCACACAAACTTAAGTACCTTCTTTTGTTTAATTCATTTTAATTGGGGGGGCTGAAGATATCAAACACCGTAGGAGTAAGGAAAAGCAGTCAAGAACTTTAACGCAGAAGAACAATCATTTATGGTGGTTTTGTGATAATTATAACTAGGCCCCAATTTTGTTTTTCTATTTGCACTTTGATTCATAATTCCTTGTACATGGGGCACTCTGAAAGTTTTAAGTTCTCACGCATCCACTATAGTCATCTGTAAATGGAATCAAAGAAATCTGATGTGTAAGGTCTTTGAATTTGCCTAAGCCCCTGATACTACAGGAAAAGGTTTAACCCCTTCCCCTGCATTTTTCCTGGGTGAAGACTCCTTCTGAAGCAGTCAATCTTTCTTCTCATCTCCTGCTGAAAAACAAAGAATATCTTTTCCTACCCTGGCCCCTTCTGGATCTGTAGGGGTAACACCTTCCAGGTTTTTAGCCAGAAGGCAAAGCTTGGAAAAGTCAAAGCCAACTTACAACAGTTACAATAACTGTTTGGAGTTGTGGGAGAAATGATATTGGTTTACTGTTAAATTTTGCCCATTGTTTAGTCTCTGCCCCTGCCTAAACTGGCACTGAAATATTCACCATCTGAGATGCCAAACGGAATAAGCTCCAAGAAACTAGTTATCCATGGTATTCATCCAATAAAGAAGATGAGGGATTCGGAACATATTGATTCTTTATAATTAAAAAAAACAATGAGATGACTAGTTTCTTTTATTATTATTTTTTTCAAAGACTTGGCAGATGAAAGAAAAAGTAAGGCTCATTGCAATTAAGTCTCTGGTATTTTCAGTTGAACAAGTCACTTTGGATCACTCCCAAAGCTACAATTAATTATTTCCAAGAAATGCTACTGGCATTTCTATCCTAGATTGCGTATTCTGATTATGGTGCCTTAAGATATAAAGATGCTTTAATATCACTCATTGCAGTTTAATATTGGACAGAATGTTTTTTCTTTCTGTGTGTTGGACACTTAAAAGAATTACAGCTGGTGTTGTAGTTCTGAAAGAAAAGAAGCAGCAGCTTAATATTGTTAAACAGTGGTGCAATAGAATGTAAAAGGAAATTAAATATTGCTCAATAAATCTGCAATGATATAATATGGAGAAATTTTGCCAGAAAAGCCAATCTTCTTGGAGGAGCAGAAACTAGTGTTTAAAATCATATTCAAGTGGGCATTTTATCCCTTTCCTATTACATAAAACGTGTTTGCATGATAAGTTTGTATTTCATACCTGTTCTTCATCTTTGCCCCATGGCATGCTTCTATGGAATGGGCAAAGAAGGTCTAATTAATCAAGACTATAGTAACTAATGTCTAGATAATAGTAACTAAGTTTAAAATTTCATTTATCAATAAATATAATCTTAGTTCCATGTTCTTTTTAAAAAAAAAATATGTTCTTAATCAACATCAAATAGTTGTTTTCAATGACAAATGTATCATGTTTGAAAAAAAGAATAGAGCTGAATAAGTAATAAACAGAATCACATCATCAGTGTTTAAATTGTCAAGAATAGAAATGATAACATATAATTTAGTGGTATATTAAGAAAGTCCACACGCTTGAGAATAAGCTCTGATAGACACCATGAAATTTACTATTAAGGAAATACAGGAATGTGCAGTAAATTGTATAAAATGAATTATAACCTGTAATATAATGATTTAGTAGCTAATTATACTGTATTTTTAAGAAAATATTTTTTCTCCTATAAAATGCATAGTTTGAAAGGCTAATTTAGAGTAAATACAGCTTTGTTGTGCAAAAGTATATACTGGAATGTTATCTTTATATAGTAATGCTTGAGAAACTTGCCTAGTAGTTATTCAAATAAAATATATAGATATAGATGGTTCAATGCTATGCATATGGCTTTTTCCTATACTGAGAAACACTCTGGATATACTTGTGCGTGTGTGCGTGTACATATATCTATATCTCCAATTTTAATTTTAATTAAAATATTTTAATTTAGTTTAACCTAATTTTTGTTTTAGTCTTAGATTAGTGACACAATTAGATTGGCTCCTTTATATCTCTTACATTAGTGTGGCAGCCAATCATTTGTGTTGTGCATAATTAATTATGCTTCCTATATTAATGATGATGCTGAAAGTGTGCTAGATCCCTTCATCTTTTGACTTTCCATTGTCTTTCCATTCTCATTCTCTCTCTCTCTCTTCTCTCTCTCTCATGTTTTACATGACTAAGGAATTAAATCATCATCTTTTCATCCCTGTGGACATACTTTCACTCAATAAAGTCTGTACGTTTATGTTTAGGAAGTAAAGTGCTTACAACTTCTTTCTCTCTCTCTCTCCTGTAGTTACACAGTAAGGATTTTTGAATGTATAGTGTCATCTAAGGTAAGCTTTCATATGGTCTCTGCATATGAAGCTTATTTCTGTTGTCATGTCATACAAAACCTACCAAAGTATGGCATAATTTTCATTATGTCATTTAATGAAAATGGGGTAGTAAAACCAATGTAGCAACGGACTGATTATTTGTACTGTGTTAATTAACAACTCTCGCTGAATCTGCTGAATAAATGCTTGTGATAGCAGTTCCCGCTATCCCCCTGTGATGTCAACACATACTAACAAGCTATAGAGGGAGTGATAAAGCATGAATCAGGTTAACAGCTTACTATACATAAATAAGCATAAATCACAGCATTTGAACCGTCTAATGCCAGTTATTTGCCCCAAGGTTCAGGCAGCTAGGAAGTAGTACTATTTCATTATACTCAACTCTTACCTCCTTTTCTTGAAAATGTACATCGCAGCAACTTTAAGGAACTAGTTTAAAAGCATGCCAGATTTTGTGTGTCACAGCATAAAAAGGTGAAAGAAAAAGAAGGAAGGAAGGAAGGAAGGAAGGAAGGAAGGAAGGAAGGAAGAAAGAAATAGATCTTTGACAACATATTTAATTGCTCTAAGTTAAATCAAAAAGTTTCGTTTTAGCTGGGATGTGAGTAGAATTGTCATTTGCATTTTTATTTGCTTGAATGTGCAATATATGTATCTCTGTGACAGTAAACCGCAAAATAGAATTCATAGAGCTTTGAAAGAATCTTGCATTTGAGATTAATGGTGCAAACATTCAAAGGTAAGTTCTTTATAAAAGGGCATGATTTTTTTCTCTCTCTCTTTAGCCAAGGCTGTTTTAATTTCAGTGTTTGTTTGTTTTTTAACTATTGTTACTTCATTGAATCTCAGCAAGCTAAGGTAACTCTTCTTGGAATTTAGACAATTAATATGGCCTAGATCCTTGTACGGAATTCTCATGATACCAACATCACTAAACAATCCAAGAAAATGAGCATGAAGTTACTATATTTAAATTGGTTGGCACCTTATGCTTACTGGTCTCATAGATTTTATTAAGTCCCACTGCAACATTATAATATCAACCATTCCCACCTAGATAGGATGGTTTCAATAGCTAACAAGTGTGTCATGTGGTGAAGGTATTGGTAGGGAGGACATTGAATGCAGTAATATTATATATTGAGACAGTGATCATCAGCTTCAAAATGGCTGGCACAGATGGGCAATCAAAATCCCATCCCCTTTTTATGTGTGTATGGTGCATGTGATGCATGTTAAAAAGGACTGAGGCTTTGACTGCCCAGTTGCACCCACCATTTGGGGGATGTTGACCACGTCCCCCTGCCCCCCCCCCCCCCAGTTATAGCTCAGTGTAACAGAGTTAATGGGAATTGTAAAGAAGAAATGTGGAAGCAAAAACACTTCACGGTTAAAATGTAATATAGGCTTAATATCATTATTGTTTACAGAAGAAAGATGTTGGGTTGCCCTTGGTATTCGCCTTTTGAATATTCTTGATGCTATAAGAAATTTTATTTCGGATGACTTTCACTATGTGGATCCCCCAGAATCTTATTGAGTCTTCTCCTTCTCCCACTCCCTTATTCCAATAATTAGAATATGCAACTTCACTTCAAAGCTTCTTCACCATGTTTGGCTTGGAGAATTTATGAAGACTCACGCTATGAGTCTTTGATGAGTACCTGACAATTTTACAGCCACAACAAGACTAACGTGACATTATTGACAGCAACTTCATGCTGGGTCTATCACATCCCCATCCAATGGACAGTGAAAATAGTCAATGGAACATAGAATTCCTGACCTATCATTCTTGGAAGAATGTATTTCATTCACATGCAAAGAAAACAAAATTAGTAATTAGAGAACAATCCCATCTAAAAATCCTAAACCTATTTACACTAAAGGAAGCTCTGCTAAAATGATGGTATATTTCTCCTTTTGTAATTGCACAAGTGTGTGCAGGTGTAAAGATCAAAGCTATCTTTTTGGTTGTTTTCATAATTGTCTTGTCCTCAGGTGGTCTCTCATTTTTCCGACTACTACTGCAAGGAGTGCCTCCGCATATTGCCCAGTCCTATATGAAAGAAATGGAAGCAAGCAAGTATGGAAAAAAATAAATTCTGGCCCCAGTGCTTCTCTGCTTCTGCACCGGAAACTGCTAGCCATTCTGCAGCCTCTCATTTCTACCGTGATCCTCCTAAATCATATATATCGCACCTTCCGTCTTCCTCCTGTTGTTGGTGGGAAGAAAAACTCACGCATGGATTGCTTTTTTTTTTTTTTTTGAGGTTTAATGAAATAAGCTGATGCTTACCTGCATTTTGTACTGTTGTGTATTTCTGTTTCCTTCTCTTTCCCCTCTCTTTTTTAATGCAGAAAAGAAGACAAGCTAAACAAATATGCATGAAAGCTCATTTTTAGTTTTTAATTTATGTTTTAATTTTTGTGAAAAGCAGATGCTGCCACACCCAATAACAATGGAATCAGAACATACAATACCTCTTTTGATAACCAAATAACAAATTATAGGTTAATGTCTCCTGTGTACACATGATTTACAGCATTTAACCATTAATTGAGTTGAATGAATCTCAAGTTAAAAGGGTTCCCCCCCCTGTTGTTCATTTGTGAAACCCATTTCTTTGAGCTACTACAGGGGATATTTTTTGGTGATGTACAATAAAGCTGAAGTGTTTATGACCTAGCCACATATTTGGGATTCTTATGCTTATTTTATGTTATTTTGTTTTCATAATGTCCTGGCTTTTTGTTTGCAATTACAAACATTGTGGATTGTGGGCTGGGATGCAGATACACTCACATATATATTCCTATCCATTACATTATTCCATTTGAGGGTAAGCACTGTTGTATTAAGCACCTAAGAAAGGAAAATTAAAGGCACTGTATTACAAAAAGAAATATCATGTAAGTGTGTCTAGTTTGCACCAGCTCCATTCATTATCCTGCCCATATCTTTTTGTTCTGCAAATCTTTTGGGCTTTCATCCTGACCATTTATCATTTCATACATCTTGCAAACTTTATACAAACACAACTTTCTCAGTCTTCTCCTCTCAATACATTCAGCCTTCCTCATACACTTGTTTGATGAGTCAGTTCTCACTTTCTCTATGAACACACTTCCTCATCTTCCTGGCCACAAATGTTTGTATCATTCATTCAGCGCTTATTCTTTCTTGACTCTATCTTTTCTTGTTTACTATACACACTTCTTAAGTACCCGCTGCATTAAACTTTTGTGTTTTTATATCATGGCAAACTCTCATTTTCATTTAGTAAAGCGTATAGGAGCTCACTATGGACAATTCCATTTCTTTATACAAACCTGCTAATAATAATTGACAGTACTGGTCAGTTTAGGCATATTTTGGTCGAAACCCAGTTGTATCCCAAGCATATTCACATTATTCTATGCAAAGCAGGGTCTCTAATATGGGGACTATTTTCCAAGCTAGCATTGCTTCTTATATCCCACCAACTACTAGGTATATGCAGGGTCTATCACAATCCTAGGCAAGATAATAAAAGTTCAGAATGTATTGGAACAGTTTGGAACAAAGAACTACATAGCTATCTGGGGTCTGAGGCCTAGTGGAGGCCTCAGACGCAACCTGACCCCATTTGTTATACTTTTCTTGTGTCAGTCCCTAGGAAGATCAGGACTACTTCACAGGTTCACCAGGGAGGCCACACTTAAACGACCCACGTAGGAGAAAGGATTTAGGAGCAATACTCTTAACAAGATTTTGCTTACTCACCTAACAAACCTATTCAGATTAGAATGAAATGAAACCAGCCCGGAAACCAAATATGAGGTTTCCCCTAACCAACTTGTTCAGACTGAAGCAACTACCCTGTTTCCCCTAAAATAAGACCTCCCCGGATAATAAGCGCAATCGGGCTTTTGAGCGCATGTGCTAAAATAAGGCCCCCCTGAAAATAAACCCTCCCTGAAAATATCAAACAGCATGCGCAGCCAGTCCCCGTCATTTCCTCTGGTTAGGGTTAGGGAGACAGAGCTGGAAATCAGGTAAGACGGCAAAAAGAGCCCCGTCTTTCTCCACGTGCCCCAAAATAATAAGGCCAAATGCTTATTTTGGGGTTCAAAAAAATATAAGACAGGGTCTTATTTTGGGGAAAATATGGTGTTTGGATAAAACTTTTCAAACTAAAAAGTTCATTTGCCATGCCTCAATTTCCAGACAACTGATTGAGAATCTTCATCGACAGATTAATACGGTATATGTTAGACATGTATTGACAATTTCTAGCACAGCAATGTATACGTATTAATAGTGTTACCAACAATTGCTTCTTCTGAAGCATTTCATGTAGAGCTATCACTTATTCATATGATTCCAAGCATGTTTTATACAAAAATGCCAGTGGAATTAAGCTCAGTGGAATTACTTGATTTCAAGGTTTAAAATTGTATACATAGTACTCATTTTAATGTATTAATAATTACATCTGGAATTTAAAATAATATAGGAGCACCTGAAAGACCCATTACAACCCTTTAAGTCAATGGATACAAAGCCAATTTTAATTCTTCACTTTATGAATAGTTACTGCAATTGAAATATAGCTCAAACAGTACCTCCCAAACTCGAATGCAGTATTTTGAAGGAAGTTATACTGATCGACTTCCTTATTTCTGTCAAACAGGCCAAGGCAGAGGAACGAAGAACAAACTTCACATGTAAGGCTACTAGACCTAAGCAGATCAAAATGTATTTGAGTTTTTGTATTATGGCTACCATGTAATGGTTACGTGAATTTTTGCTGCCTGGATCTGATAACCTTAGCTTGTATAGCCGATTTAGACTTCAGAGAATGCTCTCCAATTATCCTCTGAAATATGTTTTGCATCTCAAAGACTGAACGTCCCACAATTTATATGCATTGTTCAAAGTAATAAAATTCCCTCTTTTTCAGGAAAAGCTGATATTTGGGGGCCCATTTCTGCAAAAATACATCCAAAGACGACAGACACACTAGACTATTATACTTGAAGACAGCAATAACATACAAGACACCCAATTCTTTGTTCAGAACTTGCTTACAGCAGGAGTTTCATAGACATAAACATGATACCGCTGAAAAGTGGCTTTATTGCATAAAAGAAAAATGCTTATACACAAAAATTCTGCCCAGTGCAGAACACAGAAATCAAGTTTTCTAATATATATGTTCCAGGCAGTGGTGAAATCTAAAATTTGTTACTACCGGTTCTGTGGGCGTGGCTTGGTGTGTGTGTGGGGTAATGTGACGGTGGGCGTGGCCAATTTTTTTTTTTACTTTTAAAAGCATTTTTTCTACAGCCTCTTCGGTGAAGAAGTTGTAAAAAAAGGCTTTCAAAAGGCTCTGACAATCAGGCAACTCAGCTTGGATCGTCAGAGGCATTTAAAAGAAAAAAAGGGTTTTTTTCTTTTAAATGCCTCTGACAATCCAAGCTGAGTTTTTTTAAAAAACCTCTGCCAATCAGGCAACTTGGCTTGGATCGTCAGAGGCATTTAAAAGAAAAAAAGGGGTTTTTTTTCTTTTAAAAGCCTTTGACGATCCCAGATGAGCCACGCGATCATCAGAGGCTTTTTTTTTTTTTTTTACTTTTAAAAGCATTTTTTCGGCCGAAGAGGCTGTAGAAAAAATGCTTTTAAAAGTTAAAAAAAACCCTCTGATGATTGTGCGGCTCAGCTGGGCAGGGGGCGGGGGGGCAGGGATTTTTGCTATCAGTTCTCTGAACCACCCACCTCCATCGCTACCTGATTGTCCGAACCAGGAGCATTTCACCCCTGGTTCCAGAGTTTAAATTCTAGGGGCTTTGAATCAATGGCCTTCTGGTCATTTTTTCTTCCCAGGAAAAACTCTCAGTTGTAGACAACTGTTCGATGTTTATATATTGTCTGGACAGATAATTCATTGGTTAAACCTCACTAGTTTCAGCTTTATAACCATCTGTGATGCTGTGCACCATCCCTCAGTACAGTAGCATTTCACAAACAATACAGGTAGCTTCTATATTCTGTATTTAAAAATCAGACATGAAAACAGGCAAAGGAAAATAAAGATTTTTGGGAAGGAAAAAAAGCTTCAAGATGGATTGGAGCTGGTGTTGTGAGTATTGTCAGTGGACTAACCATCAGAATCATGAGAATTTAGAAGTAGAGATCAGTGATTAACACCCTAATACAGGGGTCCCCAACCTCTGGTCCATGGACTGGCACCGGGCTGCAGCATACCAGAAACTGGGCTGAACAAACAAGCAAAGCCCCATCTGCGAGATGCACGCAGCCTGCAAAACCATGGCCCCTCCAGTTCGTGGAAAAACCTCTCTCCACGGAACTGGTCCCTGGTGCCCAAAAGTTTGGGAGCCGCTGTCCTAATATGCTTACCCATTAAAACTGTCCAGAAGCAACAGTTCAGATGAATAATTATCTTCAGCATTTATTCTATACTTTCTCTTACATATTACACATTTCTGGAGTGAATACTTTTTCCTATCATTTACAGTAGTGGCCAAAACTGTGGAACCCTTTTGGGAAAAGTGTATTTTTGAGGTTTGATGGCTAATAACACCACTTTTTTGGGGGGGGGAGTTTCAAGATAATCATATTCCACTGATGGAATGGCCTGGGAATAGCCCGGATTGAACCCAATTGAAAATCTATGGAGCCGATTAAAGAAACTTGTTAGTCTGAAGCAACCCAGCAATAAAATTCAGTTTACTAGAAGCAATCATTCAATCTTGGTTTCACATTATAACAGCTGCAGAACTATTGGTTCACTCCATAGGAAGACATTGTAAGGTCGTAATTCATGCTAAAGGTTACCCAACTATTAACTGACATGGTGATAATTTTTGTATATCTCGTTTTTTCTATGGTGATAATTTTTGTATCTCTTATTTTTTCTACGTGTTTCACTTTTCTTCTTTATACTATAACTGCTATTCTAATAGCAAATCCTTCATAAAAGTTATTACATTTTTGATTAAATTATCTTTCCATTGATACATAATTTTATGGTACTACTCCAAAAAAAAAAAAAAAGTGGTGTTATTAGCTAGTTTTAGAAAATACACTTTTCCCAAAAGGGTTCCACAATTTTGGCCACTACTGTATATACTGGTGCAGCAACTCTGTACATTAAAACTTAGGAACACAAATCAAAACTCTTAGTATGAAATGTACATAATAATTCAAGCTGTCATAATTATGTTATTAGATGCAGCAAAAGGATTAAATAGAGAAATTACTTCCTAATGTGCCTGAGGCAACTATATTCTAATGCAAGGCTTATATTGAAAAGTTCTGGAAAAACATTTCAGTTTGATAATTATATATAGGCAAGGCAATCATGTTGATATCAGCCTTCCTTCAGCCTTGTGTTATCTAGATATCAACTCCTGTCATTGCTAATCTGCACTGGCCATGACTCAGGATGGGGCAAAAGGAGGTGACTATAGCAAACATGAGCATAGTTTAGTACCATGCACACACCCTTCTATATTAAAATGTAGTTTGTGATTCAGTGCGCTGTTCATATCCAAGCAACTGGGTTCAAAAGGTTAAAAAAAAATTTATAATTAACAACATATTATGTGACTGCAACCACAATCAAAGCATACAACTTTTGTCTGTGCATCATCTCCCAGTACAGTAGATACAGGTTTGTCTGTACATGTGCATAGAAATGCTCCTACATGGCGACCGCCAAATTGGCGAGACCTGCTTAGCCCTGGTTTACTTAACCTTTTGGTTTGCTCAAACTAGCCTTCTGAATTTGCCCGCTGAGCTAATCCACACAACATAGATAAATAAACATCACTTGAGACTTTCAAGAAAAGATTGGACTGCCATTTGTCAGAAATGGTGTAGGGCAGGGGTCAGCAACCTGTGGCTCTGGAGCTGCATGTGGCTCTTTCACCCCTCTGCTGCGGCTCCCTGTCACTCAAAATATGCGTCGCAACCACCAATGTGTGACACCCGCCAGCACGCTATTTATTGAGCTTTTCAACCTCCGGTAGACCAACCATGGATAAATCTAAGAAAAGTTTCTGAAGAAAACAGAACGATTAATTCAGATTAATTCAACTACATATGCTAGTTTTGTGGCCCCTCGAGAAATAGGCACAGGGAGGGTTTTGTGGCTCCCGGTGTTTTATTTTCTGTGGGAAACGGGTCCAAATGGCTCTTTGAGTATTTAAGGTTGCAGACCCCTGGTGTAGGGTCTCCTGTCTGAGGGGGGGTTGGACTAGATGACCAATAAGGTCCCTTCCAACTCTGTTAATCTGTTAAAAACACGATGTTGAGTTGCTGCGCAAACGCCTTCCGGATCGCCTCAGGATCAACGCGACCGGGCCTGTCGCCCTCAGGCTGCCTGAGGATGACCGAAATCACCCCACCCTTCTCCAGACCAGACGAGGGGCAAGAGAGACACGGAAACGGCGGGTTCCTCCAGCTACTTCCACTAGCTCGACGGCGGAGGAGAGGCAGCTTTTGGCAAAGAGCAAGTCACGGGGGGGCGGGTGAGCGAGCGACGGCTCCGGAGCCGACGAGGTTTCCCCCCCCTCGCCCCCAACCGCACCCGGGACGGGGCGGCCGCAGTTCCCAGCCTGCCACTTCCTGCCCGCCTCCAACCAAGCCAGCGGGCTTCCCCGCCCTCGGCTCCTCCCGTCGCCGCCGCGCAACTGCTGGCTCTGGGAGGCCAGATCGGGCCAGCGGGAAGGCGCCATGGCGCTTCTGGAGCCGCCGCTAAGCGGAGCGCAGCTGAAGCGCCTGGAACAGCACACCTACAGCGCGTCCGGGCGCTCGCTGCTGGAGCCGCCGCTGCAGCATTACTGGGTTTGGCTGGTGGAGCGCACGCCGCTCTGGCTGGCCCCCAACGCCATCACGCTCGCCGGCCTGGTCTTTACCCTCGTCCCTTCGCTGATTCTTATATACTACTGCCCTACCGCCACCGAGGAGGTACGGTAGTCCACGCCGGGGAGACTCGCCTCCGCCGTCGCCCTTCTGGGTGCGCGCTTCGTCTGGTTTCGCTTCAGAGAGGTGTGGGGGGGGGCATTGCGGATGGCGGAGGGTCAGGTTACCAGGCGAAAGTAAAACCTGGGCCGCCCTGGAGTTCAAATTCCAGGGATTCAGCCGCCCGTCCAGCTTACTCAGCAGATACTCATACAGGGTTAAGATCTTAGCGTACTTAGGATACTACTCTTGAACTCGTTTCGTGTGAACCGCCTGGTGGGTTTTCGCGGAGTCTTGCGGGGTTCTGTCACACACACTTGCCGTAAGAGAAGCTCTCCTCCTCTCGGGGCAAGAGGGGACTTATTGTTGGCCAACCCTGCAGCCTCGTCGTGAGAAACAGGATGGGTTGGAGTCCAGTGTGTGTAGATTGGGTTGAGAAAGATCTGTGTTGCCTGTCATAAACTTTTCTTTTAAAAAAAAAAATATTCGAGTCACCTGAGGACTTGGGGAAATTGAAGTAACTCAACAACTCTCTGTGTGTGTGTATTTGTTTGTTTGTTTTTTGTTAGTTAGTTAGTTAATCAGTTAATCAGTTAGTTGGATTTACAACATGACTTTCCTGTGGTAAGGCATTTAGGATTAGACTGGGAATCTTTGAGCAAAGTCACAGTATGTACAGTTTTTGAGCTGTTCGAGTAGAAGCTTAAAGGAAAGGGCCGATTTTAGACATTTGCATCTCTGAAAGAGAACTTTTCTTCGCATACAAAACAGGTTTGCATTTGCATGATACCGATAAAGATACGATTTCCTTTTTGTGGAGTTTCACTGCTGGTGACTGCAGAGATACATTAACTTCTCAACAACAGTAAGGAAGTGGTTATTTGTTGCTGCAGCCTCCACCTCCTTTTTTTAAAGTTCCCAGTCCAGTTTCCTTGCTTCTGGGAGTTTCTGATAGTCTTGTATCTGAGGATTAACTAGGTCTGACCCTGTATGATTTTTCATGATTGCCTAGATGAGAGTTCTCCAATCTTGGCAACTTTAAGCCTGGAGGACTTCAACTCCCAGAATTCCCCAACCAGCAAAGAATGACGGAACAGCAAAGCTGGTTGGGAAATTCTGGAGGTTGAAGTCCTCCAGGCTTAAAGTTGCCAAGGTTGGAGACTCCTAGACTAGATGGTAGTCCATGGTGCATATTATTATCAGCCGAATCTGCTGCAGAATGAAGGCCTCTTGGCTGAAGTTGATTTATTTTATGTGTTCAATTTCCATAGCTGCCCATCTCAACCAAGTGACTCTTTATAGTTTGTAATGTACCATGCTAGTCTACTTTGGATTAGATGTTGTTCCACTTTCCAGTCTTGGCTCAGAAACAATGACTGGCCCAAAGGCATCCAGCTGGCTTCTATGCCTAAGGGAGGATTAAAACAGGATATCCTTGCTCATGCTTTTTAATAATCTAGAGACTAGGTTATTAGCCTTATTCTTACTGAGTGCCTTATCATTCACTGGTTTTGTAACAAACCTACTTTAGGATATAATGTGCTGAAGACAAAATAGTGATTAAAGGGGAATGTCATAATAGATGTTCAAGGACACTCTGTGCTTATATTTATTGGATGAGAATGGCGGAACAGCTTGTTTCTGTATAAGGGATCCTTGGTGCTCTCTGAGCTTGCTTGTTTTTCTTGCAGATGTTTCATTAGCCTAACTAGGTAATATAGGTAGTCCTCGACTTATAACAGTTCAGTTAGTAACTGTTCAAAGTTACAACGGCACTGAAAAAAGTGACATGACCGTTTTTCACAGTTACAACCTTTGTAGCATCCCCAGGATCATGTGATCAAAATTCAGACACTTGGCAACTGACTCATACTTATGACCATTGCTATGTCCCAAGGTCATGCGATCACCTTTTGCACCCAAAGTCAATGGGGAAGCCAGATTCACTTAACAACTGAGTTACTAACTTATCAACTGCAGTGATTCACTTAACAACTATGGCAAGAAGGTCATAAAATGGGGCAAAACTCACTTAACAAATGTCTCACTTAACAACAGAAACTTTGGGCTCAATTGTGGTTGTAAGTTGAGGACTACTTGTACTAGTACTAGCACTAATAATGTTACCTAGTTAGGGTAATGAAAGTCTGCAAGAAAACAAGAAAACTCAGAGCACCAAGGATCCCTCATTTCAACCCTGAGCTACAAATTCTCCTACATATTCTCCTTTATTGTTTCTGTATATTTGTTTCAGGCTCCTCCTTGGGTGTTCCTCTTTTGTGCATTAGGAATCTTTATTTACCAGTCTCTGGATGCGATCGATGGAAAGCAAGCCAGAAGAACAAACAGTAGTTCTCCATTGGGAGAATTGTTTGACCATGGCTGTGATTCTATTTCAACAGGTAACTTTTTAATTAGTTTCATCTTGCATCATGGACTGATAGAGTTGGAAGGAGGTCTTTTAGTCTAACCCCTGTAGACTGTCCCCTACAATCCCCGCTTCTAATCAAAATATAGGATTACTTCTCTCTGTGAATTCAATCCATGCCTTCCTAGGGAACTTCCAACAAACCCCATTCTCAAGTTCATCCTACAATCCTTCAGATGTAAATGAAGCCATCTTAACACTAGGCCTGCAAATTGCTTGCAAGTTGAAGGGAAACAGTGCTTTGATGTGTGTGGGGCATGTAATACCTGTCTGGTATTCTTTAAATCATAAGTGACTTTTCCAAACATGTAATGGCAACTCCAGAGGGCTGTCATGTGTCCTGGGGGAGGGGGGAATGGACAGACAGCTGTTTTTGAGTTTCCATTTGCTATGTGAGTATCCTTGCATACTCCATATCCAGAGGACAGAACAACTGTCACCATTCAGAGCAACCTAGAAAAGTAGTCCTTTCATCCTGTATTACAAAAACATTGTTTCTGGGCAACCAAAGCAATTTCTATCCAGCATTTTCATCTAAAACCAGGCTGAAATTTGTCTTTCAAAAGATAAAGATAAACCTTTCCCCTGTCCAGTTGTGTCCAACTCTAGGGTGTGGTGCTTATCTCTGTTTCTTAGCTGAGAGAGCTTTGTCCGGAGACACGTCCGTGGTTATGTGGCCAGCATGACTATACACCTGGGTGCACAGAACACTGTTACCTTCTCACCAAAGTGGTACCTATTTAGCTCCTCACATTTGGATGCTTTTGAACTGTTGGGTTGGCAGGAGCTGGAGCTCACCCCATCACGCAGCACTGGGGTCTTAAACTGTTCTGTCCCCATCCCACACACGCACCCCCACAGACGGCCCGGAGTTAATAAGCCACATGACAAAATCTTTGAAGATAAAGCTGGCAGCAACCCAGTGGCTAGCTGCCAATTCAGACTTTACTCACACAAAACAAAGATTAGACTGCAAGCATTCCAATAAAGCAGGCAAAGTTTCCGCAATACAAAGATTAGTCCAAATGCAGTCCGACAAGGCAGGCAGAAGTCCAATAATGCAGAGATCATGGATTATTTCTAGTTTTTGCTCGTCACAAACTGAACCGGCCACCACACCCACATTTATACCCTGTGGGGTGTGGTCCAGTGACTCAGTTAATCTCTGGTACGCCTTCCCCTCTGCTGTGCATGCTTTTCCCTGCGCCTCTGCCGAGCGATAAGCCAGCACTTATCTCCTTTGTCGCTGTCCACCTGTGGCTGCGGGGATGTGCTTGGCTCTGGGTCTATCTCTTGGAGGCATTGCCGGAGAGGAAGATCCTGGAAAGGGAGGCCTTGCCAACTCCTCTCCCTCACTCTCAGA
This sequence comes from Pituophis catenifer annectens, assembly GCF_029215685.1. Lineage (NCBI taxonomy): Eukaryota > Metazoa > Chordata > Lepidosauria > Squamata > Colubridae > Pituophis > Pituophis catenifer. The sequence continues at coordinate 69,295,978 of NW_027256887.1, read as the reverse complement.
GTCTGCATCTGTCGATAGCCCTGGCTCAGGCAACGGAGCACAACATAAACTTAGCTGTCAGATTTCCAGCTGACAGGCTCAGCATCTTTTAATTTAATTTAATTTAATTAATTTAATTTAATTTATTCAATTTATATGCCGCCCCTCTCTGAAGACTCAGAGCGGCTCACAATACATTTTTAAAAATCATTATAAAAAACATTTAAAAATTAAAAACTCATTTACGCCATTCATGGCCAGATCTCGCCAGATCACAAGAGCGAGATCAACGGCCCCAGGCCTGCCAAAAAAGCCAGGTCTTCACCGCTATTCGGAAGGCCAATAGGGTAGGGAGCCATTAATTGCTGAGCCATCACACCCTTTGGTCTTTTAAATATTTAATTAATAGAATTGCTCACAGGTGACATATTTTAAAAATGTCCTAGTTAGGAAGAACAATTTGAGAATGGAACTATTTATCCAAGACCGTCATCTGTTTGGCATGCTTTAAACTGGATTCTTACACAAAATTGGAAGTTGGATCCAAGAGCCAAAATATTATCTTCCGGTTCTATAAACCAGCTCAATACATAAAATGGGTGCAAGTGGGATGGTAATTTTTTAGATTAAATGAAGATCATATTAGCAACAATTCCTGGAGTGCAGTTATATTTTTTTGCTCAGCTCATCAATATTCTTTTTAAATACATGGTGTCTTTTATAAAGCAGGGGTAAGAAAACACACAAAGATTCTACTAGTTAGTGCAGGGATTTCCCCCCACCCCCACTTAGTTTAGCTTCCATTTTACTTATCAATGAAAAGTAATTTGCTGGTTATACCCAAAGTCTTAATTTATATATATATATATATATATTCTCCAAAACATCTATAAGATATAACCTAACTTAATTGGCCTTTTCAGTATTCGTTGGTGTTGCAGCCTGTATTGCAGTTCGCTTGGGAACAAATCCAGACTGGCTCTTTTTCTGTTCCTTTACTGGGATATTCCTGTTTTACTGTGCTCACTGGCAAACCTATGTCTCGGGCATGCTCAGATTTGGCAAGTAAGTGGATGCCTGGATAAATGAATTTGCAACTTGTCTTCAGAAAAAAAAATTGCTGTCATCCTCAATTGGGACACTGGTTTTTTTTTTCTCCTGTAGGAAAAATGTTATTTGTGAATTCTGTTAAGGATATTGTTGTGTTAACCAACCAGCAGAGCATAGAGCACAGGGAAATGGTGCTGAGAGTGATGAATAAAATACATACAAACTGGTTTATCAAAGTTTTTACTTTGTAGTGAAAAACAATCTCATAGTCTTTAAACAATCCAAGTCTTAGCCATTCAAATCAGTCAGTGATACAAAATAGCAGTAGGTAATAAACAGCAGCACATTCACTCTGGTAACAGATCACGATGGTAGCATATCTACACACGGTGATAGCATATCATCAATGACTACATTTCAGCTCCCTTCTTAAATACAGTTACAACAGAGCTTATCCAATCAGGATACAATGACTCAGCATTACAATGATTTAGCATTACAATGACTCAGCAGTACTTATTAAAGTCATAGAATACATATTCATGTTAAAGTCATAGAACACATATATTGTCCATATATTGCCTGGACAACCTGTTAGGCCTACACCATATCCTAACAAATTCCATGCTGAGTTAATAGTACATCAAATGAAATGATAATACTTGACAAAGTAGTTCGAAAGCTATGAAGGTTAAGTGGGAAGGATCAAAAACTTTGGAGAAAGGTTATGAGATGCTAAAGATGAGCCAGAAACCCTGCTATTGCTTTCAGCTACCAAGTTGGAATGAAAAGGGGATGAAAAGAGCCCAGGTGGTATAGCTGTTAGAATACAGTATTGCAGGCCAACTCTGCCTACAGCCTGGAGTTCAATCCTGACAAACTCAAGGTTGACTCAGCTTTCCATCTTTCCGAGATCTGTCAAGTGAGGATCCAGATTGTTGGGGACAGTATGCTGACATTGTAAACCACTTAGAGAGTGCTGTAAAGTACTGCAGAGCGGTATATTAATCTTAAGTGATATTGCTATTTTTTTTTTATTATTTTTTTTGTGAATGGCTATCAGAGAGTAGTCCTCTGTCTGAAGGTATTATCTGTTGAAGGGACTGTCTGGCTTGGTTTTAATCCCAGTTTAGGTAGAAGACCATGGAAAGAGAGAATAGTCTTCCTGGTGTCCAGCAATTAGTATTTGGTCAGCAGCAGACAAATAGGTAGATGTGAAGGTTGGCTCACATATTCCAAGTTATGATTTCTTAATCATGATTTGTGGAATGCATCAGGATTAGTTGGATTCACGCTCATCATAAGACACAAAACACAACACGGATGACATGTTAGACCAGGGGTCAGCAACCTGCGGTTCTGGGGTCGCATGTGGCTCTTTCACCCCTCTGCTGCAGCTCCCTGTCACTCAAAATATGTGTCACAATTGCCAATGTGTGACACCCACAGACACATGATTTATTGAGCTTTTAAACCCCTGGTAGGCCAACCATGGATAAATCCAAGGAAAAAAAAAGAAAACAGAAGAAAGAAAGAACATTTAATTCAACTACATATGCTAGTTTTATGGCTGCTCAAGAAATAGTCAGGCACGGGAAGGATTTTGTGGCTCCCGGTGTTTTCTTTTCTGTGGGAAACGGGTCCAAATGGCTCTTTTAAGTGTTTAAGGTTGCAGACCCCTGTGTTAGACAAACCTGAATCAACAGTGTTGTTTTATAGTGCAGGATAAGGCATTCAATTACTTTATGCTACACTTAGCACACAGGTACAGCCTAGTAAATTGGTGCTTTATCTGTTCTCCTTTGATGTATAAATGACGGCCCTAAAGTGGGTGTTACATTCCAGTTTGGGATATGTTATGTTTTTGTTTATAATTCCAATTCAAAATTTCAATTGATTATAATTCAACTTTGATTTATAACTGCCAATTTTGTTCCAAACAGCCAGCTTTTAAACTTGATTTTCTTTAATAAAGCTCTGTCTTCATGCTGCATAGTAAACAGTTCTGATAGGCAGAGGATTTTCAAAAGTAGTCTTTGATATGGCACCAAGTTGATGATTTAGAAGGAAAAATAATTCTAATATAATTCCATGTCTTCTTCCGCCTCCCCCTTTAGTTGCTGGCTTTAAATTTAGCATGCTATGTATCTTTGTTTTGCTGTAAAATGTTTACTTTTATACATTTTGGGAGCCCTTTAATGGGATATAGTGCAAATACTGGTCTCAACTGCTCAAGTATCCAGGGCAGAGATGAGTTTGTATTTCTTTCATAATAAATTTGATAAATTTGCATCTTACTTTCGGTAGGGGGAGATAGTGATGCTTTATTTATATTGCAGCCATTATTTCTGCCACTTTATACATTGAATTAGATTGAATATATTGAATTAGGAAAATATAAGAAATAAAATAAATTATTAAGCTACTTCAGTGGTGAAATCCAATTTTTTTTACTACCAGTTCTGTGGGTGGGTGGGTGTGGCAAGGAAAGGATACTGCAAAATCTCCATTCCCACCCCACTCTGGGGCCAGCCAGAAGTGGTATTTGCCGGTTCTCCAAACTGCTCAAAATTTCCGCTACTGGTTCTCCAGAACCTGTCAGAACCTGGTGGATTTCACCCCTGAGCTACTTCCATTATTGGAGTTCCCTGATGTTTGCATTTATTTTAGAAAAATGTTTGATTAATCTTTGGTAAATTTCCCATTCATGAAAGCAATAAATCACTGGTATGAGTCAATTTTTTTTTTTTGTTGTTCTAGATTTGATGTGACTGAATCTGAAATAGCGATAATGATGATGCTTTTGTTATCCTCATTTGGTGGAACAAGAATATGGGACACAAAGGTAAGTCAATATACCTACAATTTGAATATATGTTCATATCTCTGAAAAATTGATATTAAGTGATTCTTTCTAATTCTTTGCATTTTGTTGAACATTGATTTTTCCTCCCTTTTAAAAATAGGATATTTTTAAATGTTTATTGTAACTTGCCTTTTCCCATGTGGTCCAAGTATATGGTCACTTCTGCATTTGTAATGTGCTTTCCAGTGCATTGGTTTAAACCTCAGAAAGGAAAAAGACTCCATATGCTATAATTAAAGTTTGTATTAAATCACTGCAATTATTTAAACATATGATGTTCCATAATACTTCCAGTTCTGTGTTCATTATTACGTACGTGTTGCCAGCTGACCATTGTTGTTAGTCAACATCCATGTAGCATTCAGAGGTGTACCGAATTTATTGCTATAAATCAGAGGTGTCAAACTTAATTTCATTGAGGGCTGCATCAGGGTTGTGTTTGACCTTAGGGGGCCAGGGTAGGCATGGCCAAGGTGGGTATGGCTAGCTCGATGTCACTTGTGTCAGGGGCACCTGTGATGGCCAGAGTGCTCTGCCAGTGGAAACGGGCTCCTGAGCTCCGTTTTCAGCTGTGACAGCCTCTTGCAACCCTCTGCCAGCAAAAATGGAGCTCGTGAGGGCCTTACGCTGGCCTCACGCTGCCCTCACAAGCTCTGTTTTCACTGGCAGAGACACCGTGGGCTGGTCCTTTGCTGTTTCCAGGGCCGGCCCCATGGGCCAGATCTAAGCACCCCGCAAGCCAGATCTGGTCCCCGGGCCATGAGTCTGTTCCCCCTGCTATAATTCAACAGGATGTATCACCCTTTTATTTTCTGAAAACCTCAGAGTAAATTATGCTCCTTCTGCTTTCAGAGCTGGACTATTTTTTACCAATATGGTAGGGTTTAGATTTACAGACAGTAATAAGAGAACTACTATTCAAAGGAGGCATGAGCTAGGATGACCTCTTGAAAATTTTGACAATTATGTCCACTAGATATGATTTTCTCAGGTTGGGTAAATCTGATTTTTTTTTTTTTTTTAATGGTGATATCTCAGCCTGCCTGGACTTTTCAGTCATTTAGAAATCCAGCAGAGTGAATAAAAAAAATATTAACTGCATTGTAAGACAATAACAAAACCACTGCACAAGTATTTATATACAGTAGTTACAGTGTACACTTTCAACATTTTACATTTATAAACATTTGAACAATTTGTAAGCAACACTTGGCTGGCTTTACTCTTGAAACTGATTTAATGTTCTGGCCTGCTTGGAGTTATTGAATATCTACATGAAACAAATTCAGCATTCAAATGTTATTACTGAAACTTTTTAAGTTTTCCTTTGGAAATGATTTTTTTTCCTCCCTGAAGCTACAGTAGACAGCTAAACTACTCAATTTAAATCATCTTCACCATGCAAGTTATTTTATTGGAGTAATGGATAAGATACAGTAATCTTGGAAATAACGCCTTAGGCAACTTTGTATTCTAAAATGTAACCTACTTGGTTACATGATTCATTTATTTTGCTTTTCTTTTTAACCTTGTGCTGCCTCTTGGAAGTTTCCTTCAAACTACAGTTGAATAAGAAAGGTAAATATTTATGCTAAGCTGTATTAGCTAGAGTATATCGATAACATGGTGTGATCTAAGCAAAATGGGCAGATGCTATTTGCATTTCCTGTGATGTTTACCTCTGTATAGATCAGTGAATCTGAAGGAACTATTCATTTTCTGGAAAGGTACTTGATGGTATATAGGTAGTTACACATTCAGCAACCATTCAAATTTTCAGTGATCTTACAATTCCACTGAACATTGGGACTTAAGAGCAGTCCTCGTAGTTGTAACCATCACAGCATCCCTGTAATCGCAACTGCAATTCGGGCACAATTGTTGAAGGATCCCATGGTCACGTGGTCGTAGGTTCTAACCTTTCATGCCAGCTTCTGACAAGCAGAGTTAAAGGAGAAGCTGGCAGGAAGTTGCAAAAGGGGATTGTGTGACATTGTGTCCTAATGACTGCAAGGGATTCGCTTAAACAACAGCAACTGGAAACACTTCAAATTGTCGTTGTAAATCGGAACAGTCGTGTAACGTTGCCCTTTTATGTATGCCTCATTTAGCAACAGAGCTGCTGCTCTCAATTACTGTTGTTAAGCAAAGACTACTTCTATACCAGTGTTTCTCAACCTTGGAAGCTTGAAGATGGGTGGACTTCAACTCCCAGAATCCCCCAGCCAGCGCTGCTGGCTGGGGGATTCTGGGAGTTGAAGTCCACCCATCTTCAAGCTACAAAGATTGAGAAACACTGCTCTATACTAAGCTATACAATCAGTTCAAGTTGCTTAAGAATGTTTTTTTTCTTGATTCCAAATTCTATGTCATATATAATTGTGAGAGAGTTGAAAGAATAGTGCCCGTGTGTCCCGTCCTTCAATCATAATCTGGGATTGCTAACAGAATTTTTGGATGTGAGTGGCATTTGCTTATAAGTGAAGGAAAATGGATAGTTCAGATAAATTGCTAAGGTTCAATAGTTGTGGAAAGTTTTAAACCTTTTAAATGATCATTTTCTTTACAAGATCCCTCTGCTCGAACTAGAGCTGAAGACATTACCTATTGTCGTCGTAGTGTGTGGGACAGTATTTTCAAGTTATAATTATTTCCGAGTAATCCTTGGAGGAGGTGTGGGGAAGAATGGATCCACAATAGCAGTAAGTATTTGTAAGATGTTAATTGTTGGGTTAGTGCAAATTTTAATTAATGTTAATGCTAATGCAAATAGTTTTTGAGTACTATTTTGTGTACTCAGTTTTAAAAAGCCTTAAATCCAATATTCTGTTCTGCCCCAGCTACGGACCCCAAAGAACACAGCACACACAAAGCCCGTTCAAACCTTACTTTACTGAATAAACCAGTCTTTTACAACAACGGCTGTTAATTAATTGCATTAACAGCCGCCAAGAATTCAAAGAATAATAACTGAAAGCTTACTATGGTTGGCAGAATACCCAGAAGCAATTTGCAGGAAGCTGATAAAATAAGCAAGACAAGACACAAAGGTATGTGAATTAAGTTGTTCCCTGCAAATTGCTTCAGTCGGCGTTCCTCCTTAAATAGGCTAAGGGAGTGGCCAATTAGCCCCAAGCCTTACTCTCGAGGAGACCTCCTCCTGAGAAGCCACTCCTGCCTTTTGGCAGCTCTGCATGCCCATGCATCAAGAAGAGGCTCCTCCTCTTCATCCTCTTCACTTAAGGGAGCTTCTGGAGGTTCTGAAGGCCTTGGCTGAATCCCCGCTTCTGGCACCACATCTTCTCCAGCCTCCTCATTGTCTGACTTGAGTGTCAGCTGCACAGGTTGCTGGCGCAGCACCACACCAGCCTCCTCGCTGTCTGAATCAGCTACTGGCTGCACAGGCAGCGTACGGGCCACAACGTATTCACTCTGAAATGTACTAATAAAATTATGGTATAGCTTGAATTGCTCTATAGCTTCATATTACAAAGAAGTGGAAAGGAGATAATACAGCAGCTATGAAGTTTCTAGATCAGATTGTTTAGTTCTTAAGTATCTGTGGAATTTTTGCTCACTCTTGCTAAGAGTTTTCAAAGAAGAGCCAATCAAGCAATTTATAAAGCAATTTGATACACCTTTTTCCATCCTTGGTTCTGGGGGGTGGAGAAATTGTCCCCCTCAGAACGGGCTCGCAGTTTGGGTGTCCTCCTAGATTCACAGCTAAGATTAGAGTAACATCTGACAGCTGTGACTAGGGGCACCTTTGCACAGGTTCGCCTGGTGCACCAATTGCGACCCTACTTGGATCAGGAGGCTCTCCTCACAGTCACCCATGCCCTTGTCACCTCACGGTTAGATTATTGCAACGTGTTCTACATGGGGCTACCCTTGAAAAGTGTTCAGAGACTAGTTGGTCCAGAACGCAGCCGCGCGAGCTGTCTTGGGTGCACCTAGATACACCCACATTACACCAATTCTCTGCGAGCTGCACTGGCTCCCTATTGGTCTCTGGTCACAATTCAAGGTGTTGGTTATTATCTTTAAAGCCCTACATGGCTCAGGGCCAGGTTATCTTCGCGACCGCCTTCTGCCGCATAGCTACCAGCGACCGGTAAGATCCCACAGAGTTGGTCTCCTCAGGGTTCCGTCAGCTAAACAATGCCGGCTGGCGGGCCCACAGGAGAGGGCCTTCTCTGTGGCTGCCCCAGCTCTCTGGAACCAGTTACCTCCTGAGGTCTGGACTATCCCCACCCTATTGGCCTTCCGAAAAGCAGTGAAGACCTGGCTTTTCCGGCAGGCCTGGGCCATTGATCTCACAATTGTGATCTGGCAAGATCCGGCCATGAATGGCGTGAATGAGTTTTTAATGTTTTTAAAGTTTTTAATTTTTAAATGTTTTTTTTTATAATGATTTTTAAAAATGTATTGTGAGCCGCCCTGAATCTTCGGAGAGGGGCGGCATATAAATTGAATAAATTAAATTAAATTAAATTAAATTAAATAATTAAATTAAATTAAATAATAAATTAAATTAAATTAAATTAAATAAATTAAATTAATTAAATAATTAAATTAAATTAAATAATTAAATTAATTAAATTAAATTAATTAAATTTATAACCATCCTCAGAGTTCTGATTGTTATGCTGTCCTCACAGTCATGTGATCATAACTCAAGGTCTTGGTTACCTGGCTCATGATTACATAATCACAACCAGCCACATTCACATGTTCTCCATTTGCAGTCTTTCTTGCCAGCTTCCCACAAGCAAATCAATGGGAAACTAGCAGAAGGTTGCAAGTTGCACCTGTAAGTCACGTCTGCTGATTTTTCTCACGGATATGTATCGGTACTATAGGTCATGAGTGGCCAGTGAGGACTGCTCTGTAACAACCTCTAGCTGCCTATTCTGTGTAACAGCCCCCAAAGGCTTGGCCATGATCCATAACACCTGTGGCCCCCACCAGCCCACATGCCTGCCTGCATCTCCCACTAGACTGTCTGTATTCAGAAGTACCTGTCCGCAGCCTTTGCTGGCCTACTTGCATTGAGATGTATCCCTCTGTAGCACTCATCCACCTACCTGCAGCTCTCACCTGCCAGCTTGCTTGCCTAAGACTTGGGTCATTTGAGGTCTTCTCTTAATGACCCACACAGTCTTTTGGTTATGATGGCAAACAGGATGCAGTCACATGATGCTTTGATTTAGGAATGCATTGCTTAGTGGTGGAAATTCTGGTCCCAATTGCCATTATAAGCTTGCCCCCTACATTTCTTAGGAGTTAAACTGTTCTGGGAGGTCCTCCAGCTGGCTCTAAAAGCATTTGGAAGCTTCAAATGGTGAAAAAAGCTACAATCTCATATTCCAGTTTGAAGAGATTATCCATTAAATTCTGGGTGAATTCAAAATTCTGCCCTAAGGTGCTTTTTCAAGAGGCAACTGGACTTTCTGTTTTTTGTTTGAAGATGTTTCATTTCTCAGCCAAGAAGCTTCTTGGAAGAAGCAAAACATCTTCAAAGAAAAAACAGAAAGTCCAGTTGCCTCTTGAAAAAGCATCTTTGGGATAAGCAAGACCCAGATGACTGAAAATCTCCATAGACATTCAAAATTCTGGTTTAATAGTTAAAGGTCTAAATCATAGAATAGGGCAGATTTCTTCTATATGTTTCTTCCTACATGCACTTTTTTTTGTAAAAATAGATTTGATTCTAATTCAGTAGATCATATCGTTTTGTAATTTCTTGGGGTGATTACATTTTTGGTATTGCTAATTATTTTGTAATTTATCTGCTATATTTTAACATCTACTATTACTATTATCTGTTATATTTTAACATCTACTATTACTATTATTGAGCTATAGAGAGAAATAACAGAACATACCTTACTAAAAAAATACATGAATGTCTTTATGTATTTCAGGGAACAAGTGTTTTATCTCCAGGCCTCCACATTGGTCTAATTATTACTTTGGCAATAATGATCTACAAAAAATCCCCAACTCAACTGTTTGAAAACCATCCTTGTCTGTATGCCTTAACTTTTGGATTTGTGTGCGCAAAAATTACACAAAAATTGGTGGTAAAACATTCTTGATATTTCCTATACATATAAAATGTTTAGCTGATGTAAGCCAAATATTTTAACACATTAAAGAATGCTACAAATCAAGGTTAATGTGATATTAATAAAAAATGTCAAACTAATACTGTAGTTTGATGCATATTCACCAAGAAAACAGACCTTTTGAGTTCAGTCGAGTTTATTTCCAAGTTAGTGTGATTAGGATTGTACCTAATGTGAGCAAATTGAACATTAAAAACTACCTAAATATCTAGAATATGATTGTATATACATTCAAGTTAAAAAGTGGACACTTACTACAAATTATGGTTTATTAAGACAAACAAAACAACAAATAGTTTCATGGTACTTTTTTACCAAAGCAAATGCCTGCAAAACAATACAGTTTCAGATTTAATTATTAAGGCCATATTTACCAGAAAGTCCACTGGACATCAAGATGAACTAGAAAGTATGTATTTACTCCATGTAAATCCAGTTTTAATAAACATTGAATATATATTGTATATTACAATTCCTCTTTTACATCAAGTTTATTAAAGTCTGTATCTGTGATTAAGTAAGGAATGCCACTACGAGCAGACAAAATCTGTTCAATATTTTTGTAGTTTTTTTTGTTATTAAGAAGTGAATTCTTGCTAATCTTACTAAATGTATATTTTAGAACAATTTGAATAGTTTTTTATTTTATAGCATTCTAATGTCTCCCATAAGAGTTGATAGTACATTTACAGTGCAAAAGGTTAAATGGCATCTAAAGTCTTAATTTAGTAGATAATCTAATTTTTGTTTATAGGTAGCACACATGACAAAAAGTGAGATCTTACTTCAAGACACAGCATTCATTGGGCCAGGCCTCTTATTTCTAAACCAGTACTTCAATTGTTTTATTGATGAATATATTGTTTTATGGATAGCATTGGTAAGTAAATGTATTGTGTTTTTATGTAATTAAGATTACACATAATGATTGGTTACTTGAATTTTGAGTGGATTGTCTAAGTTATAAATCAAGAATTGAAAGGTATTTTAAAAACTGAAACATACCAACGTGGTTGGAGAGACAATTTTGTAAGAATTTTAGAAATGTCCTTAACAAAGAAGGTACAAAGACATATAGTAGCTTTATTTGCAACAAGGCATCTTGATGAAGAAAAGACAAAGATGTTTGTGCTCCTCAAGTAATGGATAGTGATTCTTCCATGGGCAATAGAGGAAAAGAAAATGTAGAATTAATCTATTAATTAATCTACCTTGAAAATGTGAATCCCTTGTCTTAAAATAGCCTCCTCAAAGTATATACTCTTATGAAGAAAATAAGTTGTCATTCCTTATCTGTCCAAACAATGCTAAAGTTTATCCAAAGTAATCTAGATTTAGCTAAAATGAGGTCCTGAAGAAGAACTAATGTTATTGGATCATACTGAAACATTAAATAAAATCAAAATTTTAAAAAAATCTTTAAATGTCTTTTAAAAAGACATCAAAATGACACCATAATAATAAACTAAAAGAATCACATTACTACTGAAAGTGATTATGAGTTGTCAGCATAGTCATTAAAGGATGAATAATAGATGTTGATAGTGTGGGATCACTGGGATAGGAAACCCAATATATTTACAATATTCCTAGAAACTCTCTGCAATGAAGCATAATTATCCAAACATATATAGGAAATACTAACTAGAAGATAGGTTAAATAAGAATACAATTAACATTCATCCTTTCCAGTTGCCAGAAAAACTGGCATTCATAACAGCCTTATTGAAATACAAGAAATATTTCACCTTTGAGTGGACCTCAACTATTATAAATGACAAAAGAATAAGTGAAGTCTTCTTTCTATAAAGTCATTTCTATAACTCAGTGGGGATGGAGTTTCTATCTGAGGAGAAATCTGGCACCAGCAAAAAGATGCATTGAAAAAGAAGCTAAGTTAATTTGACTAGGAACCAGTTGTTTTCCAGACTCTTTTATGGGAAAAAAAGTAAGGGGAAAGGTAGAACATAACTGAAGAGAGAAAAAAGACTTGCACCATATGATGATTTAGGATTTACTGTTAACAACTGTCAGTATGGATTAATGTTTCCATTCATAAAATGCATTGCTTCCAAATGTATAGGTTTTATGGGATTGAAATGAACCATTGTATTTGCATTTATTAATTCAATACCAACTCAGAAGGGGAGGCAACCATTGCCTTTTCTTTTTCATTCATTCCTCTGTAATTTACTGGATGCACAATTAGAATTCTCTCTTCCTGGGGGATGGAAAGGAGAGAAAGTTCTGGAGAAAGACATATTTTCTATAATTTTACAGAACACAGTAAAATATTAAAAAATACTGCAATTCTCACTTGATTGGTAACTTTTTTCAATTGGCTTTATATGAGTTTAAATTATCTCTATACCCAATAGTAGGAAGATAAAGGAAGAATTCTGTTGTATACAATAGTTGCTGTAATATTAATTTGTAAGCATTTTCCCCCCTTCTTCTTTAGTTCATCTCGTCGTTTGATTTGCTGAGATACTTTACTGGAATATGCATACAGATTGCTGCTCACCTTCACATACAAGTCTTCAAGCTCTCCCCTCCTCAAGCTCTTGAACAGGTTCAGAATCATAATGAGTGACTTATAATTAAATGTGAAAAGAAGAAGTAGGGAGAAATCTTGAATTATGGAAAATATTGGTTTTTAAAGAAATATAAACCTGAAGGCTTTTAAGAAAACCAAATATATGAAGGAGTTCATAAAATTTCGAATTATACTAAGACATATAGTCATTTTGATCAGAATCATGGAAGCTTTTGTTAAAAAAATAACTAATCCCTGCGTAAATTCTTTGTTTGTATATACTTATGGTTGAAAGTCTAATGTAGGTAATCACTAGCACGGACTATTCCATGAATGAATTTGACTTCTTAGGAGAGTAAATTTACCATTAGTATATAGAACAAAAATAGCATAATAACTTATTGAACATTCTGTAATGTCCTGAGCTTTCAAGAAATTGGCTAAAAATTTAACCAATGTATTTAAAGGAATCAGTGATTAAAAGAATATGGTATTCTTTTCAGGCTGTACAAAATATAGTTTGCAGTTTTGACTTTCAGTTAAGGTGTGTGGTAATATTTAAACCAGTGGTGGGTTGCTACCAGTTCGCACTGGTTTGGGAGGACCAGTCTCAATAAATTGGCGAAGGTCGCAGAACCAGTATTAATGGCTGGCTGGCCACGTCCCCGAACCGGTCCCCCAGTCACCGCCCCACCCAGTCACTTTCTTTTCCTCCTCACCACCACCCAGGCAGCTTGCCTGCCTAAGCTGCCTTCCCACGTGGTGCCTGCCCTGTGCCCCAAGTGAGCTGCCTCCTCCTGCCTATAGGTAAGTTGCGCTAGCCCCCCCTCCTGAGTATGCTGCGCCCCCACCACCCAGGCTTGCGATCTTACCTTTCCTGCCCCTTACAGGGGTCCCCCCCTCACCTTGTTTTGGCTCCCAGGGGCTGCAGGGAGGCTTGCTAAGGCCAAAATGGGGTGCAGGGGGTGCCTAGCAAGACTCCCTGCAGCCCCCTGGAAGCAAAAACGGGCTGCAGGTGGGGGGCTTCAAGGGAGAAAGAAACAAAGAAATCCTCACTGTTTGGGGATCCCCACGTGCACTGAGTTTGAGTTGAGAGCTTATTGTAAGTGGCTGCTAGCTATCCTTGCTCAGGCTAAGCTAATCAATAGTGGAGCTCTGAGAATGCCAGATGATCAATGGGCATGTTCTGAGTTTCAAAACGTTTGGCTTTTCTTCCTCCTACAAAAGACCTTCTGGGGTTCTTCACAGAAAGGGAGAAAGAAGAAAGAGAGGGAGAAAAAAAGAGAGAGAAGAAAGAAAGAGAGAAAGAAAGAGAAAGAAAAAGGAAGGGAGAGAGAGAACACAGGTATCTCTTAATAGAAGCTTGAACTTGCCTGAAATTAGATTAAGCCCTAGATCACTTAACCCAATGTATCAGATTAAATTGTTATTGAATTATTTTTGGAATATATACTATATTATCTTGTGTAATTTAGTTACAGTGTAAAACTAGTCCATTATGTCTCAAAATAAAAGGGAGATCAAGAATTCAAATAGTGGCATGTAAATTCTGGAATCCCCAAAGACCTTTCCCATTGTATTTATTAAACAAATTTATATAGCTACCCAACTCATATACAGTGACTTTATCACATTTGTGTTACTTTCATGTAGTTCTCAATGTGTCAAATCTCCTTGCTACTCTTATTTCTTCCACCAAAATTCTATTATAAATAATATTACCACACATTACAGCTCTAATTTTGTGTATTTGTGCCAGTAATTTTCAGAAAAAGATTTATTCCTCTCTTACATACTTATTTAGAAGTAACTTCATATGTCAGTTTATTTTTACTATTAAAAATGCATTATATGACTGCAAAAGCCCTTTAGCAGTTTCATGTAACAGGAAATATCCAGTAACAATTTTGAAAGTAGTTGTCATAGTCACAAACACCCTCCTCCCAAAAAGACAGAGCAAGAGAGAGAGAGAAGGAAAGAGGAAGGAAGGGAGAGAGAAAAAAAACTCTGTGCTATTATTTTTAATTGTTCCATTATTTATCACGTGTTAATATTTTACACTGTCTCTACACCTAGAGTGATTTTACTGCCTTTCTTTTGCCCAGGGCTACCACATATTTTTCAGGGTTTTACATGCATTCAATGTCTGTAGTCCAGAGCATAAATGTGTGTGTTTATTTTGTACATCAGGTTGCATAAGTCCATCTTAGTATGCTATTCCTGGTATGTGATGTTTTGTATACAGAGAGAGAAAGAAGCACTCTTGTGATCTTTTGACTTTTACGCTTGCTGTCAAACATCAGTCATAATACTAATTACTGTTTTGAACAATATGCATGAATGACTATTTTATATGTGAAATTATGACTGAAATACTTCTGCACCTATATTGGTTCTCACTGTCAGGAAGTTTCTCCTTAGTTTTAGGAGAAAAATTAACTTCTCTCTTTTTTCAGTTTCCATCCATTGTTTCTTGTTTTGCCTTCTGGTGCTTTGGAAAATACATTGCCTATACCCATGATGGCAAACCTGTGGCACGCGTAGCCATATCAGTGGGCATGCCAGCTCAGCTCTGGAACACATGCGCGCGCTGGCCAGCTGATTTTCGGGCCATCAGGGCCCACCAGAAGTAGGGAAACAGCCTGTTTCCTGCCTCTGGAGGGCCTGGGGGTGGGTGGGGAAGGCCCATTTTTCTTTCTTACCTGGCTCCAGATCCTCTCTCTGCATCTGCGGAGGGTGAAAACAGCCTTTCCCACTCCCTTGGAGGTCCTCCAAAGGCCTGAAACGGCCCATTTCCCAACTCCCGGTGGGACAGGAAGTGATGTTTTTTGCTGTCCCCAGCCTCCAGAGTCCCACTGGGAGTTGGGAAATGGGCCCTTTCAGGCATCTGAAGGAGTGGGAAAGACTCTTTTCATCCTTTCCAGATGCATAGAGAGGATCTGGAGCCAGGTAAGAAAGAAAAACAGGCCTACTGGGCCATCACATGCTAGGAGTGGCCGGTGGGGGGGTTGCACACACATGCGCAGGGCAGGGCTCATAGAATTATGGGTGTGGGCACCTGCACGCGTGAACCCCCACCCCCACCTGGCACGCGATGGCAAAAAGGTTAGCCATCACTGGCCTATACATTCTTTCTGGCAGCCCCTAAAAAGCCTGTTGCCTATCACACTCTTGGGCAAAGCATATGAGCCATTTCCTCCTTTCAGTGGTCCATGAAAGTACATCTATAGTATGTAGATAATAAAGTTGAAAAAAGGTGAACATTTTTACAGAACTATAGATACGTCGAGGCTGGGTGTGACAAGGAATGGCTGGGAGGGGCCAGGCGAGGGACCCCTTGACGTGAGTGACATTGAGTTGGCCATGCCCACCCAGTCACATGACCATGAAGCCACTCCCACTGTCACATGACCAAGCCACGCCCACAGAACCGGTGGTAAAAAATGTTAGAACCTATCCCTGATTTAAACATTTTCCTCCTCTGGCATCTGACACTTTCCCCCTAAACTGTAGTTCTCAGCTTACAATGGCAATTGGGACCTGAATTCCCATCATTAAACAATACAGTCATAAAGCACAACATCAATTGTCACTTAACAACAGCAGTCCCAGCTGGCATTGCTAAATTGCATTGGCTGCAATTTTTGACCAGTTTCCCAATTGACTTTACTTGTGGGAAGCTGGCAGGGAACATCAAAAATCATGATCATGTGATCAGAGATGCTGCAATGGATAGAAGTATAAGGAGCCATCTTAAGTACCATTTGTTCACTGCCATTGCAACTTTGAACGGTTGCTGAATGAATGGTCATAACCCAAGGATTATCAGCATTTGTTTTTCATAGGATGAAAATACAGGATTAGATGCCCTATTTTGCTAGTTGCAAATTGTAACTTCCCAGGCAGCTGTTCATAAAAAAGAAGATTTGGGACTGGTGTGGGAAGATTAACAACTGCAACGGAGTCTTGGATATAAAATAAAATGAAATCAATCTTTTTAAAAATGTGAAGCCATTCCATTTTTGAGCACAAAATAATCTGGCCCATTACATTTAAAACAACAAAAAATATATATTTTCATTTATACAAATGTGTTACAAATACATTGGGATTATATATCTTCATTTTTTAATATGATATATACATTAACATTTTTGAAAATTATTTTGCATAGCCAGCAATAAGTGCTCTTCCTTTTGAATGTTTATGTCTCTAGAAAAACTTACAACCAGTTCTTTTCCTTGTATTGTTCAATGATAGTTTGTTTTTCATGCAACCCTGAGGGGTTTGTTAATTTATGAATTTATCTTTCAAAAATTATTCTTAGGTTATGGAAAGCAAATATAATGATGTAGAAGCCATAACTAAACACATTTAATAGACATTACGCTTGATTTCAAAAAATGTGTTTCATCTTAGTTTTGACACTGTATAATAAAAAAATAGTTGTAGGTTCAGTCAGGATAGTTTGATTCTTTTTAAAATATTGCTTTCTGATTTAAAAACAATTTTTTTTGCTGGTTTCTATTGCACACTTTCATAAGAGAATCAATTCCAAGTGGCCACTGCTTATATATTAAGTAAAAAAAATTCCAATCTACATCACTAATTATTATAACATCTCTAGAAATTAGAAAACCCAATAGAATTATAAGAATAATCTATTACCTTGAGTTTTAAATGAAGTATACATAAAAAAGCCTCATAAACTATCTATATAAAAATCACATTTGCAGATTCAGTTGAATAATTGCCATTGTGCAACCATGGTGAATTCTATATAGAAAATCATGATGCCACTTAATGCAGTGGCATCATAATAATTAGTGCCAAATCTTAATATTTAAATATAATCAAATATTTCAAGCAAATTTTGGTGAAAAATGGAAGAAATGTAATACTTGATATTTTTTTTTAAAAATCAAACACAATTCTAAATTGCTTAACTAACTATTCCATAACTGTGTAAATACTGTGTCTGTAATGTTTAACTGTTTTTAGAACTATGAAAATGTAAATTACCTTTTCAAATTTTGATTCGTAAGCTCATTGAATCAATCTTTTAGTATTTCAGTTAATGATAAAAAACATTTCAGCTGGAATTTAATGCTTTCTTATTCTCTATTCAATAATCACTCCAATGGTACTTTAAGAGTTTTTAATTTAATTACATAAACTAGTATTTTCAAAACACTAGGTTTGATGTATCAATTTATTAGCCCATAACTTTTCTTTCAAATAGTACATATTAATACCTTTAAATTATTACAGTACTAAATCTGGAAAACATACATTATAATATTTTACCCATATGATAGTAAGAAATTTGTAAACAGTATTGTTCAATTCTTATGTTAAAGCACTTTACTTCTAATGTGTGTAATGCAAAAAAATCCCTAGTTTTTAGGATTTTTTCATTTTGACTTGAATTTCCAATTCAGCTAATGGACTTTTGTAACCAGTGTGCCTAACTAGGGATAAGTCTACAGTATAGGTATTTTGAAGTTTACAAATACTATCGTAACCCAGGCATTTACATTTGTAATTTGAAAATGAAGGAAAAAAGTATGTTAAGATAAAAGAATCATATTGTGAAAATGGAAAAAACAGTAATTGTTTTTATTACTTGTGGATTTCTCTTGTAACAATGAAGAAGTATTCAGACACATGTAATTTTTAACATGGAATGTAAAACAGTCTCTTTTTTCTCCTCACAATGGCTAATGTGTATAATTGTATCATGTTATTTAGGTACAAGTTGTTTCTCCATTGAACCATCAGTATAACATGGACTGAAGAGATTTGCGAACAGTTGCCATCTCTTGCTGTTGCTGTTATGAGAAAGAAAGAAAAATATATTGATCAAATGCCACATTTTGTACTCTTAGCTGGTGAATTATAAACAATGTTTATTTTTTCTATTTAAGTTGTGGAAGTTTTCATAAATCAGTATTAATACTTACTGTGTCCATCATGATTTTCTTTTGCCACATGGACATTTCTTTGCGAAGTTCACTTTGTGCCCCTGCTAAAAGACTTTCATGAGTCTTTTCCATGTCTTCCATACTCTAAAATTAGAATTCATTTTCATGACAACTGGATAATAATTCACATCAAGAAATCTCTTGCATTTGTAAAGTCAAAATATAGACTAAACCCTCAAAATGCTTAGTATTTTGAGAAGCATAATCTCGTAAATATGGGACATGTTAACTTTAGCAAGATAATAGAAAAATCACTACGTGCAACATTTATGTAATATATGAAGGAAGTTTGAAAGTGGAATATAGTTGAGATGATACATATTACATAAGAAATTTGTCCACGAATAAAAATGGGATGTTCAATAACATTATCAACACCAGTATGTTGTACTAGTAGTGTCAGACTGATCACAAAATTACATGATGGAACAAAAATTAGTAGAAATTCGACAGAATGGTTAAAGAAAGTGGTAACAAATCTAAATAGCTAATATCTAGTAGTAGTAATGACTTTCATTTTAAAGCACAAAAGTATTGCTGTGGCTTGAACCATATTATTGCAAGTAATATTGCACATCATACAGTTGCAAGAAAAAGTATGTGAACCCCTTGGGATTACGTGGAATTTTGCATCAATTGGTCATAAAATGTGCTCTGAACTTCATCTAAGTCACAACAATAGAAAAACAGTCTGCTTAAAATAATACACAAACATTAGATGTTGGCGTGGTTTAATTGAACATAACATGTAAACATTCACAGTGGAGGGAGGAAAAAGTATGTGAGCCCCTAGCCTAATGACATCTTCAAGAGCTAATTGGAGCCAGGAGTGAGCCAACCTTGACTCCAATCAGTGTGATGATATTGGATGTGTTGCTGACAGCTGTCCTGCCCTTTAAAAACACACACCTGTTTTGGGTTTACTGGTTTCAAGAAGCACTGTCTGATGTGAACCATGCCTCGCAGAAAAGAGCTCTCAGAAGACCTACGATCAAGAATTGTTGACTTGCATGAAGCTGGAAAGGGTTACAAAAGTATCTCCAAAAGCCTTGATGTTCATGTGTCCACAGTAAGACAGACTGTCTACAAATGGAGAAAGTTTAGCACTGTTGCTACTCTCCCTAGGCGTGGTTATCCTGTAAAAATGACTGCAAGAGCACAGTGCAGAATGCTCCATGAGGTAAAGAAGAATCCTAGAGTGTCAGTTAAAGATCTACACAAATCTCTGGCACGTGCTAACATTTTTGTTGACCCATCTACAATAAGGAAAACATTAAACAAGAATGGAGTACATGGGAGGACACCATGGAGGAAGCCATTGCTGTCCAAAAAAAATACTGCAGCACGTTTGAAGTTTGCAAAAGAGCACCTGGATGTTCCACAGCACTACTGGCAAAATATACTGTGGACAGATGAAACCAAAATTGAGTTGTTTGGGAAGAACACACAACACTATGTGTGGAGAAAAAAAGGCACAGCACACCAACATCAAAACCTCATCCCCACTGTAAAACATGGCGGAGGGAGCATCATGGTTTGGGGCTGCTTTGCTGCCTCAGGGCCTGGACGGATTGTTGTCATTGATGGGAAAATGAATTCCAGAGTTTATCAAGACATTTTGCAGGAAAACGTACGACCATCTGTCCGCCAACTGAAGCTGCGCATTGGATGGGTGATGCAACAGGACAATGACCCAAAGCATACAAGTAATTCAACAAAAAAATGGCTTCAACAGCACAGAATATGCCTTCTGGAGTGGCCCAGTCAGAGTCCTGACCTCATCCCGATTGAAATGCTGTGGCATGACCTTAAGGGAGCGATTCACACCAGACATCCCAAGAATATTGCTACACTGAAACAGTTTTGTGAAGAGGAGTGGTCCAAAATTACTCCAGATTGTTGTGCAAGTCTGATCTGCAACTACAGGAAATGAGGTTATTGCTGCCAAAGGGTCAACCAGTTATTAAGTCCAAAGGTTCACATACTTTTTCCTCCCTGCACTGTGAATGTTTACATGTTATGTTCAATTAAACCATGGCAACATCTAATGTTTGTGTAGTATTATTTTAAGCAGACTGTGTTTTTCTATTGTTGTGACTTAGATGAAGTTCAGAGCACATTTTATGACCAATTCATGCAAAACTCCACGTAATCCCAAGGGGTTCACATACTTTTTCTTGCAACTGTATATACCTCGAGCACCATTATGAAGTTTTAACTGAAAACTACACATTCAAATGTGAACTTGATAAAACTATGTCCAGAGCTACAATTTGATTTAAAAATGACCTTTATAAACTGCTCATACAACTGCTTAATCGTTTTCAGCCTTTGACCCTGAACTATTCTTGCTTGCTGGAAAGCTTTCTGTTGTTGTCGAAATACATTCTGAAGGATGAAAACGTATAATGGTTAATAAGTTGATATAATTCAATTATATAAATTTTCTTTGTTAACAAAAGACATCAGGAATAGACTGACTCCAAGTTGTATGATGCTGCATATTTTAAGTTTCAAAACTCTGTGTAAACCTGAATTCAACTTGAACCCTCGATGTTCAAGTTTATTTTGGGAAAGAGATCACTTACAAAACACTATGGACAGCTGGTTTGAGACTCAGTTATGGCAGAAAGGAAAGTTGTACATTTTTGACCTACCTATTAACTGGCGTTAAATCTCAATTGTTTTTCATGGTTAAGCAAATCTTATAAAGTGCTTGACTTTGCTAATTTTACTTGAATTTCCTGCAGTCTGCGGGAATACCGTAAATATTTTCACAAAGTTAGTATTGCACACAATTCTACATCACTGAATATTTCATTTTTGGTTATTGAATGATAATTTCTCCTATACAAGCCATCTTCAGTTTGCAACCACAATAAGGACCAGTATTTCCATTGTAAGCAAGGCGGTTGTTAAATGAATCATACTAATTTTATGTCACAATTAACTAAATCACTGCAGTTAAGTGACTCACAGTCATTAAGTGAATCAGGTCCCCCCCCCATTGACTTTGCCAGTCAGAATCCAGTTGTGTAGATTGCAAATGGAAATCACATGACCCTGGGATGTTGTGAAAGTCATAATATGTGCTGGTTGCCAAGTGCCTGAATTTTGATCACATGACCATGGGGAGGCTGTGATGGTTATTAAGTGAGGACTGGTTGTAAGTCACTTTCAGTGCAGTTGTAACTTTGAATGGTCACTAAACAAATGCTTGTAAATTGAGGGATACCTGTATCGCAGGAGGAAAAAGGAGAAGTCAGCATGAAATAGCAATCTGGTTAGTATAATAGAAGAAAACAAACCACTAGCTTTTCTTCCTGTTCCTCTGCTTTCTGAATATCAGCATCCCATTGTTGAAATACATGCAGGAACTGCTGAGAATACTCATGGTTAACCTTTTGCCTGCAATATATATTTATCATTACAAAGAGTGCAATATGTAATACCTTGTAAAATAAATCCATAGGAATATGAAATGGTGACTTTAACAGACTAAATTGGCATACTTGAGGGTAGTTCTAAAACATTGCAGACTTTAATGCTTTAAGTATCAACATTGTGGCATTTTAAAATATTGCAAAATGCAAACAGAAATGAAAATCAATGGTTTTTTTTAAATGTTTATTTTTAATGCCTGGGTTAATGTAATCCAGATTCATTCACATTATGTGTAATCCAGATACCAAAAAAAGCAGTTAGGATATTTCTCCAAGGGCTAAAAGTTTGCTTTTCAGTAAGCAAAATGCTGAACAAAATTTAATCATCATTTACAGGTAGTGGTCATGTGACCATATTTTGAGCAATTGGGAACCACATTTATGGGGTTTGCAGCATCCTGCAGCCAAGTGACCACAATTTATGTTTTTGCAGGAAATTGGCCTTTACTGTCAAAAACTAGGTTATAGCAAACAATTAGTTCCCTTAAAAACCGTGTTCACTTAATGATCATAGGGTTTTGTTTTACAATGTGTTTATTTATTTATTTATTTATTTATTTATTTATTTATTTATTTATTTATTTATTTATTCAATTCATATGCTGCCTTTCTCCGGAGACTCAGGGTGGTGTTCAGTTAATGGCTGCTGCAAACTAGTTTGTAAAATGAGATCCAGTCACATGGTGATTGGCTTTACAATGGTGTCGATTTATGACCAAAATTGCAAGCTCAATTACAGTTGTAAGTCAAGGACTAGCTGTAAAGAATTAAGTAATTATTTTCCTGTGAAATATATATTACTCTTGAACTAACTGACCTTTGTTCCTGTTGTGTTTTCCAAACAAATTCTATTTTCTGGTTGCTTGTTTTAAGGGAAGCCTTTGTATACATTTCTAATCTTTTTCTTTTAGCCAGAAGAGCTTTGTTAATGTCCGCTACAGTAAGAGAATTGTTGTTTTTAGCAAGTAGGTTTAACACTTTGTAATAAATCCAAACATTACTATAGCACCTTTTCAGACTAATTTTGAGTATTGTACACCTAACTGTAGTATTTTCAATAAGCCAGTATACTAATAGATATTGAGTCATTAACATTATCAAATGGATAAATTCTACTACAATACCAAACTGTGCTGTACACAAAATGTGTACTAAGGTACAATGATCAACAGAAAAAGCAGTAAAACAGGATTTCGTTACAGTTCCACTTTATCCTTGGGTGAAACTTTTTCAGTAAAGCCATTTCACAATTTTAACTTAGCTTGAGAACCAAACTGGAACTGCATTAATTACAATTTAAGAATGTGCTTTTATTAACACTGCACCTGATTAAGTAAAGTTTAAATGATTGAGAGTAAATTATATAACAAACTACATATAACAAGAAGCAATTTGGGAAAGAACTTGAGGCACAAGACCAACACTTTGCTACTTTGCTACAGACCGTCATACTATTAGGTGCAGAAATAAAAACAAAGCATAGACTTTAGATTGAATAAAATTAATATATTAATTCAATGTTAGCTGACAATTTTGAATATATTAAGTATTTTTACCTACTACTGATGTTGCACTTCAAATATTAATAGATGCTGAAGAATCTTATGAACTGATTTACCGAGTTTATATTATTGCTACATATCCCTCCACACTTACTGGAGAAATTACAAAAGCAGGAAACCTAAAATATTCTAAAGAATGTACTCCGGAGTATATTCAGCTCTAGTGACACACATTAATTCCTTTGTCTTTGGATTTTTTTCCCCACCCATTGGTAAGAGTCACGGTCAAAATTTCAAATATACAGTTTTAGTATATTTGTTGCATGATCCTATCTGGGTCTGGTCCCAGTGACTGACCCAGATACTATACTGCAATATTATCCTGCAAAATTTATATTCACCCTCATGCATGTATAATAATAGCTATATGAGTATTTTCCAAAGCATACCTCCAAATCGTTCCAGCATATTCTGCACTTCTCCCCTATAAAATAGATTAATTTTAAGACTAACTTCTGTACATTATAGGATAATATAATTTTATATTTTTTGTACTGTTCTGTAGCAATAAAATATTTATTTAATATAGCATAACAATTACACAGTTAATATACACCCATATACTAAATATATAAAATATGAACTTTACTAAAACATGTTGGCAAAATCAATACTGTGAATGGCACCTATCAATATTAAAAAATACCATAAATAGAGAAAAATACAGAGATATATTATTAAATGAAATAATTGAAGACAGTACCTGTGAAGAAATAAATAATAGTATTATATTTAAACTATGGTTACTGAATTCCTGGGTTCAATGAACATTCAGCTAATTCCGAACCAAGCAATCTGACATTTGTAGCCTCTATATTCCTATTTTTACTGTGAAAATAATTGTTTTTCAATTACAATATATCTGCTTTACAGAGCTATTTTAATATTTTAAATTAAGTTATACAGGTAGTCCTTATGTTACAAAGGCAATTGGGACTGGAATTTCCATTGTCAAGTGATACAATAATAAAACATGATGTCACATACCGCTTAGAAAAGACAATTGCTGCTATCCTCATTGGCCTTGTTAGGCAAGGATCATGGATGGTTAAACAAGAAGTTCCTTGCAATTTCCTGCTGGCTTCCAACAACCAAAGTCAGTGGGGAAGCTGGTAGAAAATTGCAAGTCTTGGTAGCTTGCAAGCAGGCTGGGAGATAGATAAGTGGCTGCTGCCAGGTGAGGAAGGATATGCAAGTGGCCAGGGAGACACAGCATTAAGTGCAGCAAGGGTCCAGGAGATTGTGTGGACAGTGGGGTGGGGGAACGGCATGTAAGTGAGGAGATTTACCTGAGCAACTTGTGATTTTCCCTGCTGGCTTCCTGATTTTGTGTGAAGCAAACAGAGAGGATCACAAATTGCAATCACATAACTGCCAAAGCATCTAAACATTATAAGTGCAAGTCAATTGTCAAGCACCCAAATTGCAATCATGTGACTGCACAGGTGCTGGAATGGCTGGAACTTCGAGAGTCAGTCATTATCACAACTTGTCCACCATCGTTGTAACTTCAAATGGTCAATGAATAAGTGCTCATTAACTAAGCACTGCCTGCACTTGGGTATAAATTGCCAAAATCTCTCATATATCTAATATGGAGCTCAGCATATCTGGTCTGAAAAACTCAGGAAAATGTGTTGGTTGCAAAGAGTAGGTGTGTTCTGTATTTTTGTTATCTAATGTGCATCAAGTTTTGTACCCCAAATATGGTAGTCCTATCTATTCTATTAGCATTTATTAGATTTATAAATTCTGCTCTGTGTGATGGTTATAAATCAATTACCCAATTCAATTCTTAGTACAAAGAGAGGCTTTGAATGCTTGAAATTTCTCACATTGGTAATTTTTTGATCCAATCCAGTAATTTAACAAATTCTTAATTATGTTTCTATGTAAAATAAAGACAAACTCTATTTAAATGTGCACACAGACATTTTTTGCAATGCATCTTATATTGACCTGACAATCTTTCTATGCTACATCGTCTCTGAGTTGATATACCAACTCGTATGTGGTCGCCAAACTTCTGAAAAGATTTATACATATGCACTTCTGATTGACTACTATAACTATAGCTGCTCATATACTATATAATTACATTTAATATAACAGCTGTGCATCAAAAAAGTGAGTGAGAGAGCAATTTACCCAACATCATCCTCAACTCCTGCATGAGGAGTTACTGGTCTTTTCTTCCCATGTTTATCAATCACTGGAGCTTCATCTTTACAGAAAAGCAAAACATAAATTTAATTAACTGTATCACCAGGAAAAGATGAAAGAAAACAGCAGATCAGCCCTTAGTATTCCTCAAGTTGTGTGAACCTCTCTAAACACTGAGTGCATCTTGTAGGGTCCACTCAAATGCATGAGGCCAATGAAGCTGTGACATGGTAATTACACTCACTAATCCAATCATATTTTTGATACTCAAATTTAAAACATTACAAATTTTCATATAAATTAAATCCCTATAGTTCTATGCTGAGCCTGATATATCAAATTATTGCACATTACTTATTTATATCCCATCTGTATTATTTTTATAAATAACAAACATATACAATACTTGTTCTTCCTTCTATTTACCCCACAATAACCCTGTGAGGTGAGTTGGACTGAGTGTGTGTGACTGGTCCAAAGTCACTCACCCAGCTTTCATTACCTTCTGGTTACATTTTTCTGTGGACAACCAATAAAATAGCAAAATAATGAAATATATTTCAGAACAAAATATAGCAGCGTGAATCATAATTGTATTGTTCCATTTATATCTGCAATATTTATTAACAGCGGCTCTCCAAAATCCCAGCAGAATTACTTCCTGTAAGGTTTAATTAATTATTGTGAAGACCGCATTTAAAGATTGTACAAAAAAGGTTGTACTACTCACACAAAGACTTTAGGGTTAACAAACAAAATTGTTTCATTAAATATAAAAACTTACTTAATTTCTAATTAATTTTTAAAACATGTTTTAATACTTTTAGAGAATCAGCTATATTTTTTTCAGCACTGTACTGCAGTGACTTACTCATGGTAAAAATTATGCAAAAATCTTAGCTGAAATAAATTACAAAGCATACCAGTTTGTAAAGACTGTATCCAAAGGTTTTGGTATATGGTAAGCTTCTATGGAGTAGTCTTTGCCTTCTTGATTTTTTTTGTTGTTTTTAGTGCAACAAACTATGATAGCTACAACTTGGAAAACTACTATAGATACACTTCGGAGCTCTTAGTGTTTTGAATTAGGATATGAAAACAGTTCAAATGCCTCTAAATCACTAAAAGTATAACAGAATTCTGCTATTTCCACTGCCATAAGCACAATATGAATACAATATTTCTTTAAATAAATGTTTATCTGGTTGTTTTGGTTCACAACTACATGATTGTTAATTGTTTACATTGTTTACTCTACTTTCCACCTCTCAAAACCTGCCGGTAGATAAATTTCACATGACAGATAACTGAGTTTCTAAACAATGGATACTTGGTGTAACGGTGGGTTTTTAATGATTAAGCTCACTACTGCACCTTCTCTAATGTCCTCGTCAGAACCACTCAGATGTTTTTTTAGGTCATCTTCAAATTTATAGACATGTACAGCTGCACCTTCCTGTGTTAGTTTGGTTGTTTTCCCTGTGGATTTTCTTCCTGATGGTGCCATGATTTTCTAAATGCTGTAACAATTACATAAATACACATCAACATTCAAATGTCACATTTGTTTAGTTAAATCAGTACTGTTGTATCTTGCATCTTTTTTTAAAGCTACCGTAATTGGAATTCACTAATGTTATGTCCCTTATATAATTTCTTATACAAAGACATTTTTCACATATGAAAAATGTCACATATGAAAAATGTCACATATGAAATTAGTGTGAGGTTATGACAAAATATTTTTAACTCATATATAAAACAACTCTATTTCATCATGCAAGTTCAACTGTATAAACCAATCTCATAAATTAACAATCTAATTTGTTTTAAGTAAACTGCAAAACAGATGAAAAAGTATAATTTTATTATTATTCCAACTTTAGATTTCGTTTCTGTATCAAATTTAAACTGGTTTATTAAAGTTGTTTGTGAATCAGTATCTAGTATCGTCATGTTTCAATATTTAAATACTGTAACTGAAAGTCCAATATGCTAGAAAAGAGAAATCCCTGTTGGTAATGAAACTTCAAAAAGCTATCACCAGAAATTTCCCTTTATGCTTTTAAGCATCAGCTAAATAATAATAATAATAATAATAATAATAATAATAATAATAATAATAATAATAATAATAATAATTTTATTTCTATACCGCCCTTCTCCCGAAGGACTCAGGGCGGTGTACAGCCAATTTAAAAACACAAGACACAACAATAATTAAAAATTAAAATAATTAAATAGATTTGGCCGGTTTAAAACCCCAAAAATTAAAATACCCCAATTTAAAATTATTATATTGATAGCCCTGCCTGGCGGAACAACAGGGTCTTCAGTGCGCAGCGAAACACCCGGAGGTCGGAGATCTTACGTATTTCCGGGGGCAGTCCATTCCACAGGGTTGGGTCTCCCACAGAGAAGGCCCTCCCCCTGGGTGTCGCCAGCCGACATAACTTGGCTGATGGCACCCTGAGGAGACCCTCTCTGTGGGAACAGACTGGTCCCTCCCACAGAGAGGGTCCTAAAGCAGCAGTTGATATATACACCACTGTATATTGGTGTATACAGTGTGTAAGGACACACTGTATTGCCAAGATTATAGTTCTGCATTTTCTTTATTACTCTGGGAATGGTTGTTGCCAACTTGGCTGTACTATAACAGTACAGTAAGAGTTGGAAGGGACCTTGGAGGTCATCAAGTCCAACCCCTGGACACGCAGCAGACCTTTACTAGGGATTCGAACCGCCAACCTTTCTGATCGATAAGCTCAGTGTCTTAGCCACTGAGCCACCTAGTCAGGCTTATACACATGAAACACCGACTGAAAAAATACTTTTAAAAAGAGACACAATAATTCTATTTTATTTTATTAGTATCCCAGGCTGTCTGTAGGTTAGGATTTTATTTGTATTACGACTATAAATTTCTCTATACATTGCTGGCCTGTGAGTTACCGACGTTAACTATTTTGGATTGGAGCATGCAGGCACGCTGAAAGTCCACATATAAATAAAACTCTGGAAGAGGTTTAATAAATTCGATGTAAGCCTTTTCTGAGTATCCTATTTCCTTCATCGGCCCATCTTTTCCTTCGCTCTCCCCTGGAGATGTACCCTTGGAGAGGAAAAAGGACCGCGCAAAACTCTCTCTCCCTCTGCTCACTCTTCAAAGCAGCCGCTGCCTCTTTATTTCCCGCCAAAATCACCTCAGAGCCGAACTGGCGGCCCCGCTTTCTGCCTGAGCTCATCCCCCTCCCGTCCGCGTACCAGGCCAGCCACCGACCGCTCGCCCGCTCACACACGCACCCCGCACACGGATTATCCCTCCCGCTATTTTCCTCTCCCCCAGCCCCAGCCTCTCGCTCTACTCCCCTCAAAGAGGAAAGAGCCGAGTTGAGGGGAAAACACGCCGCCCGCACCAGCCTCTGCTCTCCTGAACCTTGCCCGCCCTTTCTTCAAAGGCTCGGTCTGCGCTTGCGTCAAAGAGGGGCTGCGAGAAAAGCCCACGTGACACCCGAGAGAGCGTTCCAGGCCGGGGGGTCGGCCGCGTGCAGTTATAGTTGCAAACTATAAGTTGGAGGCGCGAGTTGCTTTTGGTGCTTTCTTTCTTCACTACCTTTGAGGAGTTGAGAGAAAAGACACCTACACCCACTAGAAGATTGTGAGATAGGGGACCATATATACATCGATAAAAATGAATAACACACAAGCATACCCAAGGTTGCGAGTTGGGCAGTTGTATATAGATATATATATAGATATATATCTGTAGAAACAGATTACTATACAAAACACAAACACAAACACAATCCGAATATAGCTTTTTGAACCTACTGCATGTCTGTTTGGTGGTGTTTGAATCTAACCTGGATGCTTTTTCACCTGAACATTTGATATAGTTCACAAAGCCTTTCAATTCCACTCCACAGATTAGATTAGATTAGATTAGATTAGATTAGATTAGATTAGATTAGATATTAGAGATGATAGATAGATATGATAGATGATAGATATAATTAGAGATGATAGATATGATATAATTAGAAAGCTGATAGATTAGATAGATATGATAGATATAGATGATAGACAGACAGACAGACACATACATACACACACACACAATTTTAGAAGTCTTTCTCAAGGCTTAATAATTTTTCCAGCATGCCTTCCCATTTTTAGATAGTGAGGGACAAATAACATAGGTTTTGTTATTTGTTAACTAACATAGTTACTTTGTATATTAATCTTATTTATATTTTCTTTTAAAGCAATGTTCAAGATTTATTAGCTTTTAACATTCCTAAACTGATAAACAAGCTGGAGACTTAGCTCCTGATAAGAAAAGTTTGTTAGTACAAATTGGGGTCTGGCTTATCTCTTTTGTGAACCCTAAATAACCTTTCTCCTTACAATATATTCCCCTTCAGATCTCATTTTAATAAACATGTATGCTATTATCCTCTCCAATCAACTTTCCTCTTTCAGATTTGTTACGTTGAGTACAAAAGGGGATGTAAGCTAAAGATCAGGGTTCCCTCTTTGAATGAGGAATCACTTTTGTCTGAATATTCTGATAAATTGTAATAAATGATCTTCCTGTCTCGGTTTGTCTCATTGGAAAATATGCATACTGAGGCATGAGCCTGAAAAAGCCATATTTGGCCATCAGTAGTCATCCAGCATCAATGTTTGGGTGAAAGAAAACTCTGAAGATTGGAAACAGCCCAGCACCCTGAGAAACAATGGTTTAATTTAAAGAGAAAATAAGGGAGAAGAGATAAGAGCAGTTTTACCACTGCAAAGATTTTATTAATAGAAAGCAAGCAGAGACCACTTATTTTTCCTATTTCCTTATTGTACAGAGATACAGCTATAGAATTTTAAGCTGCCCAGAGTCATTTGGTTGAGTTGGGTGGCTATGAAACCGAATGAATGAATGTGTGCTTATATACATACAATGGGTAACCCTAACTTTACTGCAGTTTGATGGGAGGTCATAAGGCTACCAGAATTGGGAGTGCAGCAAACCAGAGGAATATTTGATGCTGTCATCTACTCGTTGTTGATGTTTTCATTCAGATTTGATAGCCCTAATATAAGACTTCTGCATTTTGTACTGAAAGTCAAAAGGTGTATGCTAATGAGCATACACATGTACATAACAAGGTGCTGGATGGCTATTCCAATTGTTTGCTTCACAGCTTAAAAGCATAGGGAAAAAAGCAAAACAAGTGTATATTCTTATTGGTGAAATGAATATTGTAAAATGCATTTTTCATGGCTGCATTCTTGTACATTTTTCATGGTCCTCAATAGTGCTTTTTGTATTTTCCCTTGAAAGTAATCTTAATCTTCAAAAAATGTAGCCAGCAGCTGTAGTACAAATCTATTATATTTACTTTGGCTCCTGGTACATAGTGAACTTGACTTTTTCAGTGGAGCTGGGCATCTATGACAATTGTATCCCTTGGGCAGTTCTGATTTCAACTTGGACTCAAATAAATGGGAGTAGTCATACTTGGTTACCAAATTTGGAAAACACTGAATGCAAACACGCAGAAATGGAAATCAGTGCAGCTATGAAATCCTTATTCCTCATCTTTTTCAATCATTAACTCCACAAATCATTTCACTTTTTTTTTCTTTTAGCAAAGGTGTCCAGTCTTTCAAAAAACAAAAAAGGACTTATTATTTTTTCCTTGATGAAACAGGTCAGTTTTGTCATTTCCAAATGTTAGTCTTCATCATTTGATAACTGAAATAACTCATATCACTAAGTACAGTAATGTTTTTTATTGTTCATTTTTATTAAAAGTTTTTACATAGCGAAAAGACATATAGCAGTAAAGAAAAGAAAGAAAGGAGAAAAAGGTAAAAGAAAAGTGCAGAACAGAATACAGTTAAAGGGAAAAAAGCCCCATAGTTACAGAAGCTACTTCTACAAACAAACTTATTATCCCTCTGCCATTTTTAGCATTACAACAATCTCTTCAGCCCTTTATTCAATTATTTAAGGTTGTAGTAAAATGTTTTTATTTTTTTAAAAAAAGTTAAAAAGAAGTTACTTTACAGAAGCTGAAAGAAATTTATTTGTATTTAAAATTAATCATGTGTTTTTCTAGGTAATGAAAAAGGTGCCTTTTTATTTGGAAATATTTAACAGTTTTCAGAAAATTAAATCTTTGATCATTCTTTGACACATCTTCCAGAAAACATTTTAAATCAGTGACACTATTAAAAGAAAAATATATTTTACAGCATATATACAATGAAAAGCTTTTATCTTCATTATAAAATGACTGATGTAATCTAAACTCCAATAAAGTTATTCATGACTGAGGACAATCCATTCAAAATATCTTTTTTAAATTATCCTTTTTTCTGTTCCTCCTGATTTTGGAAAATTACTGATAAAGCAGATTACAGAACAAATCTCAGTTTTCTAAAAACATATGAGAAATTAAGTCAATATCATGCTAATACACTTACAAAGCAATACAATGTACAACAAAATGTAGCCACCAATTTTTACTGCTAAAATATACATAGTTGTATAAATAAGTTACATCTAAGCCTCTTTACTAGATTGTAACCTTTAAATGTTAATTCAGCATTCAGTTATTAATGTGAGTAAAAATTTGATTGAGCAGCAATTTACATAATGATCAACAAAGGCATTACATTGGCACCACAGATTTGAACATTATTTATGTACCAATTTCTTTTGTACCTAATTGCAGAAAATATAGCAACAAAACTGACATTTTGAATCTTTCTTTGAGAAAATAATCGATAGTTGAACCCATTATATATAAATACTTTACAATAAGCAGGTGGCATCTAAATTGGAAGTAGGGAAGCTAAAGTAGCAATTTTGCCCCTTTGTGTTACAAGTACAAGATTCACAGTGGCTCCCGCAGATGAACAGTAGGACTCTAACCCTGATAAGGATTCCAGTTGTGCCCCAATGCTGCCAGGGAATTCTGTCAATTTAAAGATTACTCACATATTCATAAAAACATCTGTTTCTCTTTTAGGCTTCATATCACATTCTTCCTTCTCTTGTAATCTACAGATAAGGAACTTGAAATTCATAATATAAACCATCCTATTGATCTAACTGGCTGCAGCAAAGAATACCATGGCATACTTGTGATAATGATTTAAATGTATACTAGCCCACAGAATTACCACCCAAATTTGTATATTTTCTGATTCAGAGAGCAGAATAAACAAACTAAAGAAGTAATCAAATGGCTAATAGTTCATTAAGACCTTCTGACAGAAGCTTAGAACACATCTAATAGAAACATAACTTTCCAGTATTATATTTCATTGGCAATGGATGCTGCAACAAATGCAGCTATTTTTCAGTAACCCTTTTTATGAAAAGGATAAAGCATTCAGAAGATCACTTGTGAGTCACAAACATTTGAAATCTGGCAACACAATGCTACCTGCCTCACAAACATATTTTCCCTTTCTAAATTCAATAGCATGGATCACACGCAGAAACACAACAATAAGGGATAGGGCCACTTCTCCAGAAATAACTGAAAACTTTACATGCTTATCACATGTTGAGGTAGTCTGATTTATAAATAAGCATTCTTTTACACTTTCATTCGTTCATAACAAACTTCTTTCTGAATCCTCCTCCTTGGAAAAAATTTTCGTTTGAGAGCTATTAGCTGAAAAATAAAAGAACAAGTTATTTTTTTTAACATTGATGCACACGATCATGTCGCTATATTCTATACCCTGGAAACATCTATCCAATACCTGTATTTCCAACATCTGCATTTCAGAGGTAAGACTATTTTCCTCTAGAAAGTATGGCAGACTTTATAGCCTAATACAGCCTTTGAAGAAAATCATGAAACCCTGTATAAAATGCCTTTGAAAATGTTATATACCTGGTTCCCCATTAATCTAGAAAGTGACTTATTTCATAAAATCATAACAATTCTAACCATGGTTTTTTTTCTGGGGAAAAATAATCTACCCAGTCTTTCTTCCTGAACAGGCTATTGGTATTACTGAGGATGTATATGCATCTCAATTTTGGGCCCCAGATATCTATAAACATGTTCATAAAACATGTTTTATTTGTCTCTTTAAGCAACACACTATCAATTCAAATGTGTAGTTGCAAAGAATGCCCATCCTAAAAACTTGAAACTAAGGACCTTTGTTCCCATGACTGTAACAGCAATTCTTTTCATAGAAGCAAAAATGAAGAGGTCATTTTAGGGCAATTCTTTCTCATCTCCACACCATTATATCCCGTTACATCTTCTATTACTTTTGATGAATTCATTTCCGTAACTGTTTGATACTGTAGAAACCACACAACTGGTGGGTAAAGATTTTGACCTTAGCATATTATTGTATTTTCCCATACTTGAACTTCTACTATACAGTGATTGATCTCCCAGGAAGAATTCAATTGTGTAACTTTACCTGCTCAGCAAAAAATGAGGTGACTGTGAACACAATCAATGTGACCAATACACAATGTGTCCAGAATTTCAGCTTATCTCTGTAGGCTCTCCTAAATAAATATGATAAAAACAAGTAAGATTTTTTTAAATGAATGATTAAATCCAACATACCAGCGAAACTTTATGTAACCAAAATATTACTCTCTATACAAAAGGATGCTTTCAACAAGCTTTGGGGAAGCCTTTTTTAAAAAGTAAAAATAAGAGGCCAATACTCTGAGAAGTGGAAGGAGACAATCCCCCATCCTTAATTTTATATCTGTGCATTACAGGTAGTCCTCGCTTAATGACCAATTGCTTAATTGATTTGAAGTTATGTTGGACTTAAAAAAAGTTACAGTCCCCCCCCCCATACCCACAGTTACATAATTGCATTCCTGGCGCTTGGCAACCAGCTCACATGTATGACTGGGTACAACATGCCATGGTCATGTGACCACAATTTGCAACCTTTTTTGACATTTTCAAGCAGAAATTGTCATTGAATATGCTAAATTAATGACTTAATGACCTTGGTTTGCTTAATGACCATTTGATTCACTTAATGATTGCAGTGACTCACTTAAGAAATGTCACAATGGTCTTAAAATCAAATCAGGTCAAATCAGGTCACGTGGTAATCCATTTAACGACCACAACTGATCACTTCTTGGCTCAGTTTGTCAAGCACTACCTGTAATCTTTGACTGAGGGATACCAACATTTGAAAGAATGAACAAAATAAAACTTCAACACAAATTTTGGTATTTTACCCTTGCACTAATTAAAACATTTGGCTGAACAGCTGTCTGAAAGGAAAGATTAAATTATTAAAATGAGACCCTATAACGAAGCACGTTTAAATTACACAGAATCTGAAACAGCAATGGAATGTTTGAATTATTGCTCTTCCGTTGTCTGTGTTTTTAAAAAAATAGTAATATTAGCCATTTTAATTTTAAGTAAATTCAATCCACCATAAAAGAAAGGAGAATGTCCTTTGGTCAGCTCAGAAAGTTTTACTTCAAGTGATAATACAATTCCTGCATATTCATTTCAAAGGTGCTGAAGGACTCACCATTCCTGAAGCTCCTGCGTATGAAGGAAGCGGTTTCGATATTCTCTTGGCAGTTCAAATTGGGATGGAATGGGAAACATGGATTCATAAAAATCTCTAAGAACAGCCTTTACAGTCTGGGCATCCTTATGATTGTGATCTATGTTGTCATTAAGACAAACAAATTTTCTGAGGAAAAAACATCATAAAAAAATCTTACTGGAGCAAAATCAACTTTACTTCTAAAATATTTATCTTCTTTTTCTACATAGTATCATGAAATTCAGCAGGTTCTGACAAACTGGTAGCAGAAATTTTTAGTAGTTTGGAGCTCTGGCTGGCCCCAGAATGGGGTAGGAATGGAGAGTTTGCAATATCCTTCCCCCAGGAGTGGGGAGGGAATGGGGATTTTGCAGTATTCTTCCCCTGGAGTGGGATGGGAATGAAGATTTTGCAGTATCCTTCCCCTGCCATGCCCACGAAACCACGCCCACAGAACTGGTAGTAAAAAAAATTGGATTTCACCACTGCATAGTATGTATTTTATAGACAACAAAGTGTTTATGTTCCTAATGTAAGAAAATGATTTCATTGCAATCAGTTTTTGTCATTGTTAGTAATGCCACAGAAATGATGTATAATCATTCACAGAGAAAAGTAAAATAAAACCATAGTAAAAAATTAAAACTATAAATTCATTAGCAATTTTAAAAGGTTCAAGATTAACAAAAGGAGCGAGGGTCCCACTTAGTTCCAAAATGACTCTATTCCTAATCTGGCAGTGATTTTGGAGAGGCTGGATTGAGTGTAACTCAAAATTGCCTGTTTTGCAGTTCTTTACACCAAGAAGAGCCTGTAATGATACCCAAAGCTTCAGATAACCAAGTTCATTGCTGCTCAAAATTTTACGGGTTTCATCCACTGTCTTCTGAAGCCAGAAAATAATTGGCAATTTATGATGACTTTTTATATAAATACAATATGGGGCACTATTAACAATCTAGCAACCAGGTTTTGTATCAACTGAAACTTTTGGACACTCTTCAAGGACAACAGAGTACATTACATAAGTCTAGACATGATGCAACAAAGGCATGGAAAATTCTTGAAGATCAGAGGCATACAAGAATGGCCACAGCTGACATACTTAACACAACTGTATATTCTTTGCTATTTAGTATTATATGAATATAGTGCTATATGTGAAAATCTGTGTAAATGCCTTCCTGCTCCCCCATAGACTTTATTAAAACCTTAAAAAGTGACAGACAATGCAATGAGATTCCCATTTAAGCTCTGGGACAATCTCAGTTTAGAAATTAAACAAATCAAAGGCAACCGGGGTATTAATAGTTTAGATCATTAAAATTGTGTCCATTAAAAGATGGTTATTAAATCAGAACAATTTAAAACTACTGAAATTTCAGCTGAAATAAGCATAAAATTATAATTTAAACCATCAACAATCAAAAACCTATTCAAAATATTTATTCTACGGGATAAAAATATAAGAGATTAAAAAAATGATTAGAAATGCACACCTGGGATTTTTTCGTATGTCATCAAGCTGTCCAACTACGTGAGAAACATTAGTACGGATCATTTTGAATGCTACTTCTTCTTCTCCCATAATTTCAAACCTTGATAATATATAAAAAAATGGAAGCATCAACAAAATAATATCAATTAGGAAATTAAAGGAATTAATTCTTATCATTATCCTTTTCTTCATAGTTCTTCAAGTCAAGAACCATTGAGTTGGATTTGACTCATGGAAACTCTATGGAGAAACACTTGCCATTTTACCCCGTCTCCAGGAATAACTCATAGTTCTTTCAGCAGCATTATAGTCATATTTCTTCCATCTGCTCTAACCCACATTTATTTTCTGTTTTGCCCTTCCATCTCCCTCAATCTTGTCAAAATTTCATCCGCTTGCATCCCCCATTCAACTTGCTGATCATTTCAAGGAAGTAGCCAGCTTTTATTTGATCCAAGACTGTCTGATTCATCCTTAGTTCCTGAAATTTTAGTAACTACCTCCAAATGTTAAGGTTTCTATTTTCTTCCATTCTTTCCCATGCATTCATTAGAAATTACTTAAACTCTAAAGGCTGATTCATTCATATAGTGCAGAGATACAGGCATGGAGTTCTGCTTTCTTCATAATGACATGGTGTGCTGCTTGAGATGAGAAAAGGCATCTGTATTTTCTGTGTAACAAAGGAATGTATTGTGCTTGCATCTGTATTTCTGAATGTTCATGTTGTATTTGTGTGTATGTGTATATTTGAAAAATGGAAAGGACAGGCAGGATGAGCTACATAGGCTTCTCTCTGGGTCATATGTTCAAGGTGACTTAGAATGGAGGAATTAGGACCATCTGAGCCACTGCCCAGTTGCCTCTCCTGTCAGCATGAGTTAGGAGAATTTTGTTGTGGTCCGCGCCAGCAGCCTGCGGAGCTGGCAGTGGAGTCGGACAGTGAGGAGGCTGGGGAGGAACATGGGCCAGTCCTGGAGTCTGGGGAAGACCCGGATAAGGGCTCTGTGTCGGAGGCAGAGATAGGGCCAGGGCCACCTGGGAGTGATGCGCGGACTCCGGAGCCCCCAGAGTCGGACAGCAGAGAGGAAGAGGAACAGGAGGAGCCTCTGCATGTGTGCACTAGGAACCTTCTTCCTAGTGCACACATGTGCAGAGCTGCCAGAAGGCAAGAGAAGCTAAAGCAAACGGGATGACTTGGGAGTAAGGCCAGGAGATGACTGGCCCCTCCCATAAGGCTTAAAAGAGAAACAAAGTCACTTGGGCCTTTTTCCAGGAAAGCAACATTGCTAACTCTGTTTCCAGTCGGCATCTCTTGTTTATTTCTGAACTTCGTGGGGCTTTGCCAAATAAGGCCTTTGGCAGGGTGTCAAAGAAGATAAAGGTTGATTATCCCGAAGGACTTCTGAAGGACTTGTTTTGCAACTAATTGGGACTCAGCTGGAAATGAACGTAATTCTCAGCTGTTACAATAAAATAGGTTGGTTTGGGAGTAATTGTGTCTTGTAATGACTCAGTAAACCTAGATCACAACAAATTTTGGGAGGGGGGGATTTGATTCTTTTAACTCTTCAGCCTGATCTGATCCATCCCATTTTTCTTTTGTTACCTTCTCCTGACCCTGCCCAGGATAATTATTACACAGAGAGGCTTTAGAATCAGAGTTCTGATCCTTTTACATGATTTCTTTCTGCTGGTTTGCAAATAATAAAACCAGGACATGGCATCTTCATGGGAGAAGTTATCAAAAAAGTCAAGTTGGCATCTGACCATACAATCAAAGTCTTACCTCTTTTTATATGGGATGCACATTAAAAACAAGCAGGACTTCAACCCTTGATGGCACCCTTGTTAACACCCCTGATAATTAAATTTTCTATCTATCTTACTGTTGAGTAACTTATAGTGGTGAAGAGCATCCAACTTACAGTCGAAAATTATTGATTAAAAATGTATATCTTTATACATTATATTCATGAATAACTTTTATGGGCATATGGCATAATTAAAGCTAATCATTCTAGATATCACACTAGGTGCCATCAAGGATGTATAGTCCTCTTGTGAAAATATAATGCTCCAGATTAAAGATGGACCAAGAGTCATATATATTCAATTTTTTAAAAAAAATAAATTATATTCACTTCTATTATGTCATGCTTTGTTACTAGGTAGCTTTAAATCTGAGTTTTTCAAAACACACATAGTTCATAGATGCTTGTTTAGTTATTTATTATTATTGCTGCAGTTTAGGTAAAATAACAAATAAATACCTATATTTGTTTTTGTCCTTATATGCTTTGCGAATTCTATCAGTCACAAGTTTACAGTTCATTAGCAGACCTTTAGTCACTGGAGGCTGAAAAATAAGTAATTATGAAAAAATATGGATCATTACCTCTATATTTTTATTTTCAGTTAGAAAAGGTTGCTGATATGGAAACCCAACTGAAACAATTCAAATAGAAATGTGAAGAGAAGATTCTACAGCATCAATAGTATATAGTATTGTAGAAGAGAGGCTGTCAGAGCCAGGGGGAGGAGTCAAGTGGGACAACAGTTTAGAATCTCTATGTGGTCACAAGAGGATTAGGTCCAATCTCTCCCTCACTGTTGACCCTTATCAAATTTTACCC
Source organism: Pituophis catenifer annectens (assembly GCF_029215685.1). Taxonomy (NCBI): domain Eukaryota; kingdom Metazoa; phylum Chordata; class Lepidosauria; order Squamata; family Colubridae; genus Pituophis; species Pituophis catenifer. The sequence goes on along the minus strand of NW_027256887.1, from coordinate 69,256,548 downwards.
AGGTGTAACCTGTTAATCTAAGAAGATTCTTGTGCAAGGGCTTAAGCAGTAAATCAGTAATTTTGAATCTTCACATATGGACCTGGTTGTTTGTACCTGACAAGTATAGTGTACTTTTATATATAAAAGTATAGTATAGTACATTTCAAGCACATTTTTCTTTACAGATGAAGATTACAGCTTAATAGAAATCATGAAGGCTCTTAAGTACCAAAAGGGGATCATGAAAATATTATAGAACTGAGCTTTTTATACAAAAATGCCATCTCATTCTGCCAAAGACTTTGTACACAATTTCACATTTAATATTTTCCTATTTCCATTTTTTATTTATTTGTCAAATTTTGGACGATTAACCCACAGAGTAAGAATTTGTTCTCTTATTATTTATAAAGTATTTGAACAGAATCATGGCATTTAGGGTCAGCAGAAAAGCCTATGCGGTTCCAATCAAACATATGCAACTCAGGGCTGAACTGTGGAGTTCTTGGTGTTCTCTGAACTTGGTTGTTTGCTTGCAGACATTTTACTACCTAACTAGGTAACATCATCAGTGCATGATTACCGATCAACACCACCAGGGTCAGACAGTTCAATTCCAGGCAATGGAAAAAACTTAGAAAATTTTATTTTTGTGATGAATTAAAAAGATTATTGTTAATTTCTAAAATCTAATTTCATACAATTCTGGAAAATTTGGAATTCATGAATTACAATTGTTTCACACTATTTTGCTATTTTTTCTATCCATATCAAGATTTTCAGTAGTAGTTCTGGCATAACTTTGGGAGAGGAAGCAATCTATTTATCAATGAATGAATTAACAAAAACTCTGGATATGTTCATTCTATTGGCATATATAAAATGGAGATTATTTTTCAATGAAATAAACCGTAAATTCTCTTTACACATGCATTTTTGACTATGACATCTAACAGTTTATTGAATAGAAAATATTTAAGTATTTTAATTTAACAATCTGATCCACTACAAATTATATATCTGTTGCAAATTAAATTTGTCTGATATGACTGTACAAATTAATGGCAGAATAAACTCACATTATAGCAGTTGCTTACCAGATTGGGATCATAGTATGCTTCTTGAGTTGGTGGTATGATGTTAATTTGAGTTATATTTAATGGAAGGGATTTAGAACAATTTATTAACATTTGCTCCAGTCCTGTCAAATCCTAGTAAGACAGAGGTAAAAAGGGAAAGGGTTTATGCATTTTTCCTACTGCAATTGTCATAATCTTAAAAATATAATAAATACAAATGTGATTATCTCAGCAATTGTCCAATCTGTACTTAGTTCTACGAAGCCCACTCAGAAAACTACTTTGGCCAACTCTATTGCATGTTCCTAAAGCTGGATCTAAATCATACTTTCTGCAATTATATGGAAGAAGCTACAAGGTTGTTTTTTTAAATTACCTGCAAGCTTAAAGGGAGTTCATGAATTCTTGTGGCCAATGTACGAATTTCCCGGTCAGATAATATTCCAGAGTGATCTGTATCAATTTCATCAAAAACCTGGGAAATATTGAGTTGCTGAACTGCACTCATAAGATAATAGAAATATGAAAAGGCAAACTGCATATCTTCAGAATGGCGTACTTTGTGAAAGGAGGTCTTGTCAAATTCCGCAGGAAAACTGTCCAGAAAAAAAGGAACGAATTACTCGCATTTACAAAGTTTCAATAACTGTTTCTAGTAGCAAAAGCACAAGACTTATATACCGCTTCATAGTGTTTTACAGCCCTCTCTAAGTGATTTACAGAGTCAACATATTGTCCTGCAACAATCTGGGTCCTCATTTTACCAACCTCGGAAGGATGGAAGGCTGAGTCAACCTTGAGCTGATCAGGATCAAACTCCTGGCACTGGGCAGGGTTAGCCTGCAATACTGTATTCTAACCATTGCGCCACCATGGTTTCTAAGTAATTTTTCCAGTGGAAGATAGTATACAACTGTCATTTTCAGTAGTATCATTTTATTGTATAGTAGTTCTTATATAATTTTGGCCCCCAAATTAAATGCAAAAATTAAGGTTGTTCAGACAATGACAGACATTTGTTAAGACTTGTTATAAGTCAATCTTTCGCAATGTCATCCCTAACCAAGTGCTATGACATCTGTGCAACTAAGGTCTATGACAAAAAAGTCCTACCTATATCAGACCATTTCCTATCTTATTACCAACAAGAAGCCCTAGTGCAGTGCATTTATATATGCAAAAGATGCCTTTCACATTGTCATCAAATGCATGGCTCCTGGGGCAGGGCAGTCAAGTATATTGACAGCAATCATACTCTCCAACCACTGAACATCCAAAGATGTTTGCCTGAACAGCTTAGAAAAACAATTGTGACAGTCCTATGTCATTTTAAGATTCTGAAGATAACTGAGCACAAACCATGCTAAGCATGTATATTCCAATGAGCTTTTATAATATTTCAAACAACCAAGAACTATTGAGTATTTAGTCACAATGGTTTTCAAATAGAAAAATGGGAGAAAAATATTCAAATAAATAAACAGAATAATTAGCCTTCCCCATTGGACTTACAGATCCTGTAATTCCTGCATGGCTTTTCTATCAATCATATGGGGCATATGAGCAGGGACTTTCCTAGAGGTGAATCCAAATTTTCCATTTAGAAGCTTATTTACATATCTGAGGGAATCAGCAAATGTATCTTTCAGCTGCCTTCCAACAATTTTACTTTCTGTAAAATAAGCCAGCTCCTTCTTTAATGATTCCTCTTCCTAAAAAAAACAAGGACACACATCATGCCTACATAAGCAACAGAATCAATTGAGCTTCAATGTTTTTTTTTTCTTAATGCAAGAGCCGTAATTACTTGCTTAACCCACCTTTGTTTATAACTTGTTTTTAAATTAATTGCTTAATTTAGAGGCTTAGATTTAGAGGGTGCCCAAGTCTAGACAACTGTAGGCAGCTTACAGTTAGAATAGAAAGAACCCTAAGCTTGAGGAAATATGGGAATATGGGAAATATGCAATATAATAAAAACAACCAATTGGGGCTTAATATCCACTTATCCCATAGTCTGGAAGAACAGCCAGGTCTTCAAAAAGAGTCATATGGATGTCTAGAGAGATGGTGTTACAGAGCAAGGGTCACCAACCTTTCGGACCTCAGGGACCACTAAATTCATAATTTTAAATCCCGTGAACCACTAATATGATCTGCCTAGTGACCGGCTGGGTGGGTGTGGCAGGGTGGTCATGTGACTGAGTGGGTGTAGCCAACTAGATGTCACTCATGTCGAGGGACGCCTTGCCAGCCTCTACTTGCTACTCCTCACTGCTCACCCAGGCTCCTTAGGGCCCCAACATGAAGCAGTTGTTGGAGCTAAGCATCCACCATGAGAAAGAGTTGGCAAAACAAGCTGGTTCAGTTCAAATTGGATCTGACCGAGAAGGAGGCTCAGCAGAAGCAGCTCGTTGAGGATTATGAGCAAAGGCTTTCCAAGCAGAGGGAAGACCTGCAGAAGTGCAAGGCCAGGTACCGGCACCTGGAGGCTCAGTAGGCTGAGATGGTCAGCCAGTTCCAGGCCATGAGGCAGTCCCACTGGAACAAGGCCCTCCAGCTCTTCGCCACCAGCGGCACTTCCCTCCAGACTTCACCCAAAGCCCCACACCAGGAGGCCGAAGCAGACCCCAAGTCAGAATTTCTGTCCCCCTCTGACCCATACAAAAAGACCCCAAAGGAGGAGACTCTCTGCAGCAACATAAACGTTCATTGCACCTATCCGTCCCAGGGGCCGTAGTTTGAGGACCCCTGATTTAGTGCAATATAAAAAATGCAAATAATTTTTCTGTGGACCACCAAAATTTTCTTGCGGACCACCAGTGGTCCACGGACCACCCGTTGGTGACCGCTATTCCAGAGAACAATTGCTGCAACAAAGGGACACTTCCTAAATCTCAATAGATGGCAACTGTTTAATTGAAAGGACCTGGAGCATACCCACCCAGCAAGAAGACTGATCTTGTTAGAAAAGGTGGACAAAGCATAGATGTTATATTTTGAAAACTGAGCTGACCTTTATTGTCTACTTTCTTATCTCTAGCAACCTTTGGAATTATCTAACATCAACTCAAGACCCAACAGGACAAAATTTGAGTGTCTGCAGTATGTCCCAACTTCGCATTTAAGACCGACTAGGTACAGTAACCAATCACATGTGTCTTTCTTTTGATCACTTTTTGAACATTTAACACTTTTGCCTAAAACAGAATTTTTGAAACTCAAAATTTGACAATCAAAAATTCTGTTTGGACAGTGACACCGGTTGTCTCAGAAGGTTATGGACATATTTTAAGTAGCAGTTGGACACTAAGGAATGCTTGCTTGTATTAGAGATGTTTGGATGGCTTCCACTATCCCCTTTAATTTTAAAATTCTGTTATTTGTATTAAAGATAATGATTAATACAGAAAATGATAAGCTACCTTGCTGAATGAATAACAAGTTATTCACAACTATTAAAGATGTTAATAAAACTTGCATTAATATAGCACTTTTGTCTGTTCAGAGTCAAACTATGATGGAATGGTTAACACAAGCCTTCCAGATAAGTCATTATCACTTCATGTTTCATGTAGTTCTCGACATACAACCACAACTGAGCTCCAAGTTTCCACTGCTAAGCATGGCAGTTGTAAAGTGAGTGGCACCTCATTTTACGAACTTTTTTTTTTTGCCATAGTTATGAAGGGAATCATTAAGTCATTAATCAAATCTGGCTTCCCCCATTGACTTTGCTTGTCAGATGCCAGCTGGGAATGGTGATCACATGATCCCAGGACAGTGCAGCTTGTCTAAAAAGCATGCCAGCACTCAAATTCTGATCATGTGATCATGGGGATGCTGTAACCATAAGTGTGAGTCATAAGTCACTTTTGCCATTATAACTTTGAAAGATCACTAAAATGAATGATTGTAAGTAGAGGACTACAAATATAGTTGAGTAAGAGCTACTGTAAGGTTCAGAGACCTGACTTGTCTATGAAAGGTTAGGTCAGGTTAGTCTATAGCTGCAATTTTATATTCATTTTACAGAATAATTTCTAATAAACTCAATTGAAGTTAATTCTGAGCATATACACACATGGTTATATTATTAAGCACCGGTGTATATATTTGTTTACTAAATTTAGGAGTTACTCTGTAATATGTTCCCTGAATAGATTTTTTTTTTTTTAAAAAAAGCATATATAGAATTCAGTAAGGTCTAGAAATAAGTAAAAAGCCATTGCCAAAATATTTCAGTCCTTTGGATACTCACATCAAGAAGATCTTGGAAATACTTATGTTTTTCCCATGGCAAAAAGCCTTGATAATTTCCAGTGTAATACTGTAATTTTCTTCTTGGACCCTCTGCGATATCTTCCTCAGAAAATGGTGGATTTACATCTATTTCTTTCTTCTTTTGTTGTTCAATTTTCCTTTCCTGGATTTCTTTCTGCATAAGGATATTCAAGGCTTTATCCTGAGATCCGTGCTTTTTATCCACATTCCTGACAACAGATGTGGGTTTTGGTTTTACTGTAGAGCGGTAGCTTAGAGAAAAATCGTTGGTTACCTTCATTTCCACCAAAATGCTACTTGTTGGTGCAAGTTCTGGTAGAGACACATTGTGCATTTTGTCTGTAGCTACTATTTTGCCTTCATTGTCATTTTGGGAAGGTCTCTGCCAAAGCATGGTCTTTCCAACAATTTTTAGCCCTTTGTCCCTTTTCCTTGATTCCTCAAGATCATTTAGCACCATCTTTGTTTCTGAAGGCATCAACTGGAGTGATCTAAGGAGAGCAGCCTTGGATAGATTATAACCCTTCTGAGTGATATCACCAACTATCAGCTGCAATTCCAAATTCTGCAGAGCTATCTTTACATCTTCTGGAAGCGCAGAAATATTAACTGCCTGAATGACCATTTCTTCATCTAAATTATTGAATGTACCGTTGAGACGTTTTTTAACTCTTGGGAAACGTCTTTCTTCAGGAATATCCTCAAATATCATTTCCGCTTCTGGCACTGAAGTTGTATCTTTCAAATCTGCCGCAGGCTGCTGGGTGGCAGTTGTATTCAATTTGGATTCCTCCTTGGTTTCCACTTCTAAGGTTATTTGCATCTTGAATTCTTCTTCATCTTTACTTTGAAACGTAAGATTAAAATGAATCACAGTTGCATTCATTCCACTATGCATTAGCAGGTGGATTGTCTTCCATTTGTTAGCAATAGAAGCATGGCGTATTATTGGGTTGTCACTATAAGTGCCTTCTAGTCCTTTCTTGGCTATTTCAGCAAAGCTGAAGTAAGGTAGAGATTCACCTTTCGGGATGACATAATGAGTCTGATTCTTTCGAAGAGTTACCCTGTATAGCTCACCAAAGTGATCTGGAAGAAGAGAGTATTGTTATTTACATAGTGCTGTTGTTTTCATCCTACCTTTGTTCCAGGTCCTCTGTTATCTTCTTAACAATTCAATGGAATAGATTTGGCAAAGAAAATATGCGACTGGACACTGGGCACTTATTGAATTGGAAATGGGTATCCATAACTCCAATCCAATACTACACCATACTAATTTGTTTTGATCTGCTAATTTCCCATTATCTTCTCTTTCTAAGACAAATAGCATTTTCCAGTTTTTGATGTTTAACCAAAGTGGACAATTATATTTTCACATGATATATGCAGGAAATGAGTTATGGATACCCTAGCCCCGTGATGGCGAACCTATGGCATGCGTGCCACAAGTGGCATGCGGAGCCATATCTGTGGGCACGCAAGCGTTGCCCTAGCTCAGCTGCAGCATGCATGCACACACCAGCCATCTGATTTTCGGGCCATTTGGAGCCACCAAAGGTCGGGAAACAGACCGTTTCCAGCCTCCAGAGGGCCTCCAGGGGGGTGGGAAAGGCCATTTTTGCCCTCCCTAGGCTCCAAGAAAGCCTCTGGAGCCTGGGGAGGGTGAGAAACAGGTCTACCGGGCCCACCGGTAACCTTTTTGCCATTGCGTGCCAAAAGTGGGGGGAGTGTGGTTGGGTGGCATGCGCATGCATGGGGGGGGGCGCAGTGGGGCATTCAATTATGGGTGCGGGCATGCTAGTGCGCAACCCCCCTGTGCTCCCCCTGCTTTTGGCACACAACGGCAAAAAGGTTAGCCATCACTGCCCTAGCCCAGTGATTCTCAACCAGGTGGCCTGCAGACACCTGGGGGAGGGGGGCTGTGATGTCATCACAGGGGGTCTGCAAAGGTTTGAAGAAATGTTATGATTTAAATCTTGAGTTAAGTCTTGAGGGTCCATGGCTACAAAAGGTATTTTAAGGGGATCTGTGGTGAAGAAAAGGTTGAGAACCATACCCTAGCAGTCACATAGAGTAGTTGAGAACCACTGCCATACAGTCACATAGACTGTAAAATTTCAACACAGAAAGAAATATAGCCATGTTCCCCGAAGAATTCACTTTAAAACACTGACACGCTAAAAATATAGTGAAATAAAGTAGGGAAAGAATGTATTCTTTTGCATCCAATTAAAAGATGACAGAAAGGTTAGGTCCCTATTTAACCATTCAGTTTGCTTATCCTATTATGCCACCTATTAATAAAAGCCTATTTTACTCCACTTCTATATATCCAAACCAGAACGAAAGGGTAAAAACAGCATAAAAAAAAGAATAAAATTTCCCCAAACCAAAAAGTGTCTTACAAGCATTTGATGTCCTTTGCTACCGTCCTTCGCAAAACAAGACCTTGTTACTAAATACATATTGACATACCTTGTCCACAATCACCAGCATCAAATCCACAAGAAGGAACGTTGCATGCCTGATCGCAGAATTTGTCAGCCAGCCATGAATTTGCACAGCCCTGGTTGCAATAAGAAACTCCACTAATTCCTGCACCAAACTGCCAGGATGGGACATTTCCTATACCTCCAACAGCTCCAGCACCAGCACCATAACGGCTACCCCCACTGTTACCTAAAAAAAGGAAAAGAAAAATGGCAGTGCCACATATTGCCAAGGTGGAAAATCCTAAGTAAAATAGAAAAGGGATAATTTGAAAAGTCTAATTGTAGCTTAATTCTTAAATTACAAACTGCGGAAATTTTGAGTAGTTCAGAGAACCGGTAAATAACACCTCTGACTGGCCCCGCCCCCATCTATTCTCTGCCTCCCGAGTCCCAGCTGATTGGGAAGAAATGGGGATTTTGCAGTAACCCACAGAACCAGTAGTAAAAAAATTTGAATCCCACCATCGGTTTTGGGGTTTTTTTGGTCAGATGTCAGAAGTAAACGCTAGAAACCAGCAAAAAAGTCACAACCATGTAACCACAGGATGCAGCGAACAGCCACAAAAGGTGAACTGGTTGCCAAATGCTCAAAATGCAATCACTTGGTAGTGGGGGAGGGGTGTGCAGCCTTGCAACTCAAAAAGAGATTGGGAGTAGTTTCTGGGGAAACCTGTCATAGGTTTGAAAAGTCATTACGCAACTGGTTGTTGGTGGAGGGTTAACTGTGCATAGAAAACAAAATGTTCGTAAAGTTTTCAATATTCCAATTATCAAATACACACACACAAATTCCTGCCTGGGTAATTCTTTTAGAAATAAAAGTCATGAGTAACATGACTGTTCTACTTTTTAATCCATCTAGAATGGGGAAAGGGGAAGAGAGAGATAATTTGAACTAAAGAGACACTTCTCTGTTCTGCTAAATCATCGCAGTTACCTCAGATGTTCTGGCCTTTTCACTGAGGAAATGCTACCATTTAACCACCATGAAGGAACTGCCAACGAATTCTGGTAACCCATTAGTTTAGATATTAACATTGGGATACGAAAATTCAGGAAGTGCTTGACTTACAACCACAACTGAGCCAAAAATTTCTGTTGCTAAGTGAGACATTTGTTAAGTGAGTTTTGCCCGATTTTACAACTTTCTTGCCACAGTTGTTAAGTGAATCATCGCAGGTGTTAAGTCAGTAATATGGTTGCTAAGTGAATCTGGCTTCCCCATTGACTTTGCTTGTCAGAAGGTTGTAGAAGGGGATCACATGACTCTGTAATATTGCAATTACTTACTTACATATTTACAATTACATATTTAATTACTCAATTAAATATGAGTTAATTGTCAAGTGTCTGAATTTTGATCACATGACCACGGGGAGGCTGCAATGGTCGTATAGTGTGAAAAATGGACATAAGTCACTTTTTTTTCAGTACCATTGTAACTTTGAATGGTCACTAAATGAACTGTTCTAAGTCGAGGACTGCCTGTAATGAGAAATTGTAGGTTTAGTCTCTACTGCTTATCAAACAAGCACAACCATTTCCATCCAAATGGTGGTAAAGTTAAAATCAAAAGAAAGACTGAGTAGCAACTGCTCGGTGCTTGTAGTAAAATCAACACCACACACCTAAGTCTCTTATTTTCGCTGTAGAAATATTTCTGTATCAGAAAAGCATGGCTGTAGGGGAAGTGATTTGTTTCCTGTACAGATGTAATTGCATGGTCATGTTTACCACTGAACGTTGGACTAAAATGTCCTGTCATTGTAACCAGCCCTTTGAATGGCTCAAGACAGTCTGATGAATGTGCATCTGTGGTTTCCTAAAACATAAACCTGTCATCCATCTAATAATTGGTCCCTGAAATATAAAAGGCCAGGCATTAAGATGTGTTTCTCCTTACCAATACAATCGCCTCCATCCCAGTCACAAGCAGAGTTGTTACAGGCTTTATCACAATAACCATCTTTAATCCATGAACCTGGACATCCTTCAGCACAGTTGGGCACAGGCCAAGTCAAATAAACCTGGTAATGGTCAGAAAGAGAGGACGTTTTCACATTCACGGTTTTTCAAAAAGTAGCTTTAAACTCACCTCTGTAGAGCAGACTGATCTGCATCTGACAGGAATATAATGCTAACCTTGATTTATATGTGGACAAACATGTTGTTGTTGTTCCTTCATGTGACAGCAAAAAAGAAAAAGAAAAAAACTCAAAATCCAGATTCCAAATTCTCAGAATAAAAGAAAAAGGCTTCATACGCCTTATCTAAAATTCCTAAGAACCCCAATAATCTCTAAGTGATTCAGTTATCTGACAAATTTAAAATTGCTGAGCGGTTACTAAGAATCCATACATTTTAAATTAACATGTTAATCTTTACACAACCATCTGATTAAAAACATTTTAATCTCCTGTAGGGAAAAAAAACTGGTGCTAGCCTTCACTAATTACAAAATATTCTAGTTTCTATTTCCCAAAATAAAATATTCATATTTTTGCAATTAGGATTTCAGATATTTCCTATCTATACTTTTTTTTTTTTTTAAAAAAACTTTTTATCCTGCCTTTATTATTTTTATAAATAAGTCAAGGGGGCCAGCATACCCTCCTTCCTCCTCCTTTTTACCTCACAACAACAGTCCTGTGAGGTAGATTGGACTGAGAGAAAATGACTGGCCCAAAAGGACTGGGTCGCGTTCATGCCTAAGACGGGATCAGAATTTGCAGTGTCCTGATTTCTAGCCTGGTTTCAAATGTCATGCTAAAACTAGAATGATATTATGGGCAATACTTCCCAAAACAAACAATTCTTTATTTTTTCTTATTTAGCCACAGAATTTGAGTAGCCTTAATCAGCCAGAGGTTGATGAATATTAGATGGAGCTTTGATGCTGGTATCTCATAATACAGTGTGAACCATAGTTTGTATCATAAAGCATCACTATCACTGACTCTTCAGGTGATAATAATTATTTAACTAATATTTGATCGACAAAAACATTGTAAATATTGAAGGTCTTAGCAAAACTCCTTTCATTGGACTGGAAACTCTGGCTCAAAAGCCCAAGAACAAAATGCATACACATAATATTGCTACTGAAGGATGTATATTTAATTGTCAGCTTGCCCATTGAAATACTGGCAAAAGCAAACTGGAGGACCAGTTTGGTCTAGTGGTTAATAACCTGGAGACTGCAAATTCTAATCCCATTTTAGGCATGAAAGCCAGATGGGTGACTTTGGGCCAGTCACTCTCTCTCAGCCAACCCACTTCACAAGATTGTTGTCATGGGAAAAATAGGAGGAGGAAGGAGTATTAGCTATATTTGCCACCTTGAGTTATTTATGGAAATAATAAAGGCAGGATTTTAAAAAACCTTTAAAAAGGTAGATAGGAAATGATACAATGAATCCTAATTGCAAAAATGTGAATATTTTATTTTGGAAAGTAGAAACTAACATGTAAATTTGTCTTTAAATAAAGCTTGAGTTCTGGTGATTTTTATTTCCACCGTTATGTTGTTTTCCTGGGAACAATACATAAATGGTTTACTATTGCTTTTTTTCCAGATTATTTCTGTGATGTATCACCTAGACTACAGCCCTGATCTTCTGGTGGTCTCTCATCCATGTGTTAACTAGGTGATAAACCATCATCTAGCTGGCTAAACAGTCACTAGGTAGCAAACTGTAACTAAATCTTATTTAAACCATCTTTGTTATAGTAAATAATCTATGAATGTTTAATGTATACAAAACAGATAAATTGGCTTAAGATGCATGTTTTCTAATCTAAAGTAATGTGTTAAACATCCCCATTTCTAGGGATTTGTCATGTTTGAAATATATACTAAAATTATTGCTTTCCTGCTCTTCAATGAAAGAGTAGTACAAGAGAAACTTGGTTTATGTGATTATTTACACAACTATCTGAACACCGTGCAATAGAGGGATCCCTAACAAATCAATTAAGGAGGAAGTACAAAAGAATATGACTGGTTTTCACAAAGGAAGTTCACCCTGAATTTAAGTTGACCCTATACCCTGAGAAGATGAAAAGAAAAGAAAAGTATATAAACACAAAGAAAAATCCCATATAATGCCAATGTTCCTTACTTTTCAACCTAGAGTTACCAGATGTAGCTAAAACCAATCCTTGACATAGGTAGTCCTTGAATTACAACCACTCATTCAGTGACCATTCAAAATTACAATGATGTTAAAAACATAGTATTTATTGAAATTCCAACATTTAAAAACAGTATAAAAGTACAACACAGAAAGGAAAAAAAAACATAGAAAAACAACGTAACAAAAATTTTCCACTAATAACAGCTTTTTTATATCGGTATTTCTATCATAACGAACATTTAAAAAATTTCTAATTCTATATATCTCGATCTTAAATTACATCCTTATTTATATTTATAATTACTTCTATTCGTAGATCAATTTCATATCCTATATTTCTTCAACAATTTTACCTTCTACGTATTATATTTAACAAGTTATCTCTTATTTTTTCCTTCTCCTCTCAAGCCAGGAATACCATCTGTTCCAAATTTGATAGTACTCAGTTTCCTCCCTCTCCTTCATTTCCATGGACAATCTGTCCATTTCTGCACAATGGATTTTTTTTTTTATTGTGATTTAGCCTGGAGGAATATCTGGTTGTTTCCAGTTCTGTGCTAGGACAATTCTACTTGCAGTTAATATGTGTATTATTATATATTGTAATTTTTTCTCCATTTTCTCTTCAAGAATGCCCAAGAGAAAAAGTTCCGGCTTCATCTCTATTTTTATTTTTTTACAAAATTACAATGATGCTGAATGAGGGGACGTATGACTGGTGTATCAAGTTGTAGGTGTTGCCAGCAGGGAAGATTGGAATCTCACTACTTTTTCTTTCAAGGAGCCACACTAGACGTGCAGCACCATCCTACTTGAATGAATTCTGCAGCACCTGCCCATGGCCCTCGCCAGCCCACACATGGCCCTCGCCAGCCTGCCAGTACTTCCTGCCACCACATGCTCCTTAGCACCCACCCACAGCCCCCACTAGCAATAGCACTGAGATTTATATACCGCTTTACAGTGCTTTACAGCCCTTTCTTAGCAGTTTACAGAGTCAGCATATTGCCCCAACAATCTGGGTCCTCATTTTACTGACCTCAGAAGGATTGAAGGCTGACTCAATCTTGAGCCAGTCAGGATCAAACTGCTGGCAGTCAGGAGAATTAGCCTGCAATACTGCATTCTAACCACCGCACCACCACTGCACCTGCCTATGCTCCCTAGCACCTGCCTGCGGCACCTTCCCACAACACTCTTGTACCCTCCAAATTTTGTAGCACCTGCCCAAAGCACTCCTTGCACACTCTGCACTGCTTGCCTACAACTCCCACCTCTTCCTGCTTAATGACTTGCAGAGTCCTGGAGTTATGACTGAGACTGGAAACTGGGACTACCAGAATTGATGCCAATGAGCAATGCGCTCACATAACATTATGCTTTATGAACTTATTGCTCAGTGATAGAAATTCCAGTCTCTATAACCTGAAGACTACCTGTATTTCTCCCTCCCCAATAAATATGTGTACATAACACTCTTGTATGTGCATATTTGCCTGTACATACCTCTCTCTGATAGAGTCATCCTGGAGGAACTCTACCTATATGTTTGCTAAGAGATGACACTGGCTGGATGGCATATAATCAATAAGTCACTCATAAAAATAATCGATCCCCTATTTGTATGCAACAACCATTCTCTTTCACACACAAAAGCTTTCTTGTACACAAAAGTGCAAACACCATCCTTACTTCCTTACTCCATCCAGAAGAAATTGCAAAAAGGACTCCAATAGAAGTCAGATATGGGGAAAGGACAAATAGAGTGGGAAGGGGGGAAAGTGGAGAACAAAACTGGTGGGAGACTAGCTATGGGACTCAGGTAATCAAAGAAAGAAAAGAAACATGAGATCTCTGCTTAGATGTTACAAATCGGGTCACATTCAGCAGTCAACAAACCCCATTCAATCATCCACTCATCTTCACAGGGATCCACATTCTGTAGCCTGCCATTGGCTCATCCCATTGTTTCCAACATCTTCTGCTTTTTGCTGAAAGTAAGACCCCACCACTCTCATGTCACACGTAAGTATTGAGGAAGGGGGTAGGAACTCATTTTCCTATGGCTAATATGATAGTCACAATTATTAGGGTCAAGCTGGGCTAAAAGAAAGGCTGTTTGAGCTATCAAATCCTATGCATCAAATTGTTTTGTGGTGAACTTACCTTTTGACCTTTGGAGTGGCTATAGAAATCATCAGGCCAGACATCCTTCCCAAACATCACATCGTCATTTAAATAAACAAACTTCTGGGACAGACCTTTAATGTGGTGAATATGGCTTTCAATGGCAGGGGAACTAAAAGTAGGCAGATGACTCACATTCTGGAATATGTCCTAGATTAGTAAAGCAAAAAATAAAAATACTTCATTTGTAAAGATATAAATAAATATAATATTATAATTTAATAAATATATATTATAACATGCTTCAAAACATATTGTCTAATGTTTGGAGAAACTCTTTAATTGCTTTCCTATATACTATGCCAGTGATAGCGAACCTTTTCGGCACCAAGTGCCAAAAAGGTTGCATGGAAACGTCATGCACGTATGCTCGCACTCACTCATCGGGGTTGGAAAAGCTGAACTTTCAGATTCTAGCGTGCATGCGTGCCCAACGATCAGGTGGCTGGTGCACATGCACACACAGGTTTTCGGCACTGCCACGCGTGCGAAGAGATTGAGCTCTGGAAAAGCCGAACTTCTGGGTTCTGGCACGCATGTGCACCCGACAATCAACTGGCAGGCGCGAATGCACACACAGGTTTTTGGCACTGCCATGCATTGAAGGACAGCTGATCGTTGCGTGTACATGCATGCCAGAAACCCAGAAAACAAGCAGGCAAGGCTGTGTGTGCCGGGCGACATGGCTTCGTGTACCATTTTGGGCATGTGTGCCATAGGTTCGCCATCATGATACTATGCAATGACAGCAGTAAAACATGAATGTACTTTAACATCTCTCATACAAGATTAGTTGACTTTTTTAAAAATAAGAGTATGGTAATATCATCATTCTTACAATGAGCGCATTTTACCACTATGTTCTCAGATGAAGGTCAAAATGGAAGAGGCTGTGTCATTTCTTTCAAGATACCTTTTAGCCCAGGAAATGAAATCATGATTTGGAGAACTCTCCATTATCCTAGACACATCACACTGAGATTGTTTTACAACAAACCATAATATTTGAAGGGAAGAGTCACCTTTCACAAAAAGCCAACAGCAAGAACCCATATGGTAGATTGGAGTTATGTGTGAACCAAATCATTAGTTCATGCCTCTATGCCTACAGTCAGTTCATCAACAATTTTTTATCTTCTGATAATTTAAAACAATCTTATTGCATATTAGTAAAGCTAGGACATGATAACCGTTTTCCAGTATTTGAAGGATTGTCGCAGAGAAGAGGAGATTAACTTATTTTCCAAAGTACCAGAGGGCAGTACAAGAAGTAATGGGTGGAAGAGATATCCAATCTAGAAGGAGAATTTTCCTAACAGATTAAATCAAAAGAACAGCCTGTTTCCCAGAGTTGGGGGTGCTCCATCTCCAGAGACTTTTAGGAATAGACTGGACAACCATTTGACCAGGATGATATAAGGTTTCCTCCCTTGAGTCGGGAGTTCGACTAGAAGACCTCTGAGGTCCTTTCCTATGATTCTAGGTTATATGTTCTGCTTTGTCTTCAACAAATCATAGTGAACTTCAACCGCTATTTTAGGTCAGGCAGCACTGCCAGCTGTCGTAAGCGACATAGAAACAAAAGTTGTAATGTTCCACATGAGAAAAACAGGGGGAGGGGGAGGAAGAAGGGTTTACTGCAATATATGCCACTCATTCAGATTGCAATAAATCAATGTTCTCCAACTTGGTGTTTTCTGATTTGTGAGGATTTGAAAACACAAGATTAGGGACCGAGTGAGCAAACTGCAACCCAAACAAAACCCACTTACTTATCGCAAAGTGCCAACATGCAATTTAACCTGAATAATGAGGTTTTACTACCTCAAATAATGATAAACAAGGCAGAGTTCAGATAATTGTTCTAAGAAAAACGTGATAAATGCACTTTTATGCCCCTTCATTTTTTTTCTATTGAAATATTGTTTAGCAACAATTAAAAAAAAACTTTCCCTCCCTCTCTCTCTTTCCCTTCCCCCTCTCTTCCCCTCCCTCTTTCCCTCCCTCCCTCTCTTTCTCTTTCCCTCCCTCCCTCTCTCTCTTCCTTTCCCCCTCTTTTTCTCTCTTCCCTTCCCCCCTCTTCCCCTCCCTCTTTCCCTCCCTCCCTCTTTCTCTTTCCCTCCCTCCCTCTTTCTCTCTTCCCCTCCCTCTCTTTCTTTCCCTCTCTCCCTCTTTTTCTCTCTTTCCCTCCCTTCCTCTCTTCCCTTCCCCCTCTCTCTTCTCCTCCCTCTCTCTCTTTCCCTCCCTCCCTCTTTCTCTCTTCCTTTCCCCCTTTTTCTCTTCCCTTCCCCCCTCTTCCCCTCCCTCTTCCCCTCCCTCCCTCTTTCTCTTCCCCTCCCTCTTTCTCTCTTCCCCTCCCTTTCTTCCCCTCCCTCCCTCTCTCTTTTTCTCTCTCTTTCCCTCCCTCCCTCTCTTTCTCTCTCTTCCCTTCCCCCTCTCTCTTCTCCTCCCTCTCTCTCTTTCCCTCCCTCCCTCTCTCTTTCCCCCCTGTGGGAGAAACACTATGGAGCTGGAATGGGGCAACAGTGCGCATGCCCACAGAGAGGGCTCTGAGTGCCACCTCTGGCACGCGTGCCATAGGTTCACCACCACTGTACTAACATATTTTTCCATGACCGGTGAATGCTGCCCTTGTCTCCTTCACCCTATCAATGTCACAAATGTCTTCTTTTTTTTTTTACTTTATGCAAGAAGGAAGTAGAAGTTTCCAAAAACATTTACCTGATGTGTTACTATAGTAACCCGAGGGTTGTCCAAATTGAGCCAGGAAGGAATCTGCCCATTTGTGACTATGAAGATATGCCGTACCCATGGGGCATGCCTTTCTATGGATCGCAATGAGTACCGTAACTCTTCATTATCTTCAAAGCGGCTGGGTGAAATATCTTCATCCTGTTTAGACTGTTGGAAGAACAGGTGACTTTCTCAACTTACATATATTCGGACTATAGCTCCCATTCTTGCTACCATTTGGCTGAAAATGATATCTGTGGTCCAAAAAAATCTAGTCTACAGATACACATTTTTTCAATTCACTGTTTCTAATTTTTTTCATCACTATAAAATGTATTTGCCATCAAATCTGGAAAATTTTCAATGTGTTTTTCCTTACTTTAAAGAATTTTGCCAGAGACATATAATAAAGAATTGCAATATTTAATTGTGAACCTTTTAACAGCAGCTAGAATTGTATTTGCAAAAAATTGGAAAGGAGAAAGGACACCTACTGATGAAGAAATTATTAAGAAAATGATGGACTGAGCTGAAATGAGAAAATTGACATTTGAAATAAGAGAACAGGAAGATAAACAATACTATTTGATATGGGATTTATTTTACCAATGGATAGAAAATAAAACATGGAGATAAATATGAAATATGAAGTTGAGATTTTTAAAAAAGGAAAATATTTCTTTATGAAAATAAGCTTGGGTCATATATTGATACTTTGAAGATGGGATTGCACAAAAGGATGTTAACCGATCGATATACTGTCTGTAATTGTTTCAATTTTATTTTAAAATAAAAAATTGTTTTCAAAAAAAAAAAAAAGAATTTTGCCTACCTGGCTGATGGCACTGAGATCCCACAATAAATAAGCTGGATTAAGGGTCAGTTCTTTTCCTTCTATAGTCATATTCTTCTTTGCTTGTTTGTTCAGCTCTTGGAAAACCTTGGGCTCAATCAGTTGCAATAGTGCTACGCTGGCTTCAGAATAAAGCTGCAACTGTATAGAAAAGCAACATTTTCAGACCCTGGAATGAAATTAGTTATTTTTCTTCCTTTTTCACGACTCACGAGGCTTTCTATTATATCTGTTACAATACATAGATTTGGCACCAATATACAACCCTGATTTTGGAAGTACTAATAAGCCCAGTTGTTAGATTAAAAATGACGAACTATTATTTGACAAAGAATTTATACAGAAAAGCAACACAAGAGGAGAGGAGAAAGGGGGGGGAGTATGAAAACAGAATTTGTTTCCAATTCAAGTTCTGCTTCAGAAGGTCAAATGTGTTAAATCTTGAATCAACTGGTTTCTTTGATATTCTTTACATTAGGATCTATAAATCTGGATTTATTTTTTAATTAAAATAAACTCTTTATAATCCTTACATCATACCTCCCCAAACAATACATCATTTATGCTTAGTATCATATTGAAAACTGTGTACAGTATTCTCCAAAGCATTTGAACTTGGCTTAAAGCAGTGTTTGTTGACGTCAGGAACTTTAGCAAGTGTGGACTTTAACTCCCAGAATTCCCCAGACAGGATGAAAGTTAAAAGTTGCAGAGGTTAAGAAATACTGACTTAAAGCACAAAGAAAACTGAGATAAAGAAAAGGCGAACAAATCCACTTGTTGATCTTGCTCAGTCATTATTACAAGCATCTTGCAAGGTTATCCATTACTAGGAAAACATTTGATCTGCTATTTTTGTCACTAGTTATTTTAGATGTCTGCTTTCATAAAAGACAAGTGGTTGACATTGCATCAGACAGGAAAGTGACAGGAAAATAGCAAATTGTTGTTTTTATCCTCAGATAAAGCATATGTCAGATATATTTTTGGGGGAAGAAATGGAAATTCTGAAAAAAAAAACCCAGCAAAAACATCTAAAATGGTGTTGATCTAATCTGCCTCAGTATAAACCCATTATAAAAGATCAGGATGAAGATAAGTAGCAAATTGAATCTCCTTCATATTAAAATCATTTTGAAGCTTGCTATCCATTTGCTTTTTTAAAAAATGTTGTTTCCTTTCCACTGTTATCTAAAAGAATTTTCAAACTGGAAAAAAAAATTACAGCTGGGAGATGTTGTGCATGGGGCTCCCCTTGGGGTGCACCCGGAGGCTCCAGTTGGTCCAGAATGCGGCCGCGCGGGGGATTATGGGAGTGACGGGGCGCTCCCATGTGACACCTCTCCTGCGCGAGCTGCACTGGCTTCCTGTGGTCTTCCGGGGGCGCTTCAAGGTGTTGGTGTCCACTTTTAAAGCGCTCCATGGCTTAGGGCTGGGGTATCTACGAGACCGCCTTCTGCCGCCAATAGCCTCCCACTGGCCAGTTCGCTCACACAGAGAGGGCCTCCTCAGGGTGCCGTCGGCCAGACAATGTCGGCTGGCGACCCCCAGGGGGAGAGCCTTCTTTGTGGCGGCACCTGCCCTCTGGAACGACCTACCCCCAGAGATATGCATGATACCAGACCTCCGGACTTTTCGTCGGGCCCTGAAAACACATCTATTTCATCTAGCCGGGCTGGCTTGATCCCATCCTTGCGGTTTTAATTTGAAATTGGTTTTAATTGGGTTGTTTTAAATTGAAGGCCAAATTATTTAATGTTTTTAAACTGCTTTTAAATTTTAGATGTTGTGTTTTACTGTGGCTGTTCACCGCCCTGAGTCCTGTTGGAGAAGGGCAGTATACAAATTAAATAAATAAAATAAATAAATAAATAAATAAATAATATTGTTTTTATATATAAGCGTATTACATAAAATTAAGAATAAGGCAAATTTACAAAACAAGCAATTTTGATAAATGGAAGAAAGGTATGTTTTTTCAATTGGATGCAGTAAATGCCACACACTAAAAGAAACCCATGTACGTAGAATCTTTCAGTGCTAACTAATCTAAAAGAACACAGCTTCTCAGGTGAACAATGTCTATCTGAAACTAGACTAAGAACATTATTAAATACAGGTATTCTTTCACTTACAACTACAACTGGAGCCAGAATTTCTATTACTAAGAAGGCCCTTAAGCGAGCTGTGCCCAATTTTACAGTAGTGGCCAAAATTGTGGAAACCTTTTGGGGAAAAATGTATTTTCTAAAACTAGCTAATAACACCACTTTTTTTGGAGTAGTACCATAAAATTATATATCAGTGGAAAGATAATTTAATCAAGAATGTAATGCAATAACTTTTATGAAGGATTTGCTAGTAGAATAGCAGTTACAGTATAAATAAGAAAAGTGAAACACGTAGAAAAAACGAGATATACAAAAATTATCACCATGTCAGTTAATACTTAGTTGGGTAACTTTTAGCATGAATTACGGCCTGACAATGTCTTCCCATGGAGCGAACCAAGTCTTTTAGTTCTGCAGCTGTTGTAATGTGAAACCAAGATTGAATGATTGCTTCTATTAACTGGGTTTTATTGTTGGATTGCTTCTGACTAACACGTTTCTCCATAGATTTTCAATTGGGTTAAGGTCTGGGCTATTCCCAGGCCATTCCAGCAGTGGAATAGAATTATCTTGAAACTCACCCCCCCCCCCAAAAAAGTGGTGTTATTAGCCATCAAACCTCAAAAATACACTTTCCCCAAAATGTTTCCACAATTTTGCCCACTAATGTACAATCTTTTTTGTCATCACTACTTTGGTTAAGTGCATCACATGATTGTTAAATGAATCTGGCTTGCCCCATTGACTTGGTTTAACAGAAGCTGGCTGGGAAGGTTGCAAATGGGGTTCAGAATGCTGCAATTATTCTAGATACATAGCCCAACGCCTGAATTCTGATCATGTGACTGTTGGGAATACTGCAATGGTTGTAAGTGCAAGGATCTGTTGTATATCCCTTTTTCAGTGCCATTGTAACCTGCAAACAGACACTAACGGAAAGGTTCTAAATTGAGGACTACTGTAAACCATTTTAACTTCCTTAGAAAACCAGACAATTCTGGCAAAGCAGCACCATGGTGTCATAAAATATACATGTCTTGACTGCTTATTCAGCTATCATAAATGGAAGATAACTTAGCTCTGAACCAGAATTATTATAACAGACCTTTCCCCTTTGCTTTCCCATATTTGTTTAGTTTATCCATCTCATTCAATCATAAATGTAAGACCAGCTGTCATTTATGACACTTTAAGGCCGTGGATGATTGATATTCTCTTGCTACCTGATAGCTCCAAATGTGACTCATGACATCTACCATTAGGACAATCTGATAAATCTCTGTCTTTCCAGGACATTATCTTCTAGACAATCTGATGAAAGGCTAGCGTCCTTGGAGTTAAGATCAAGGTGAGTTATGGAGGCACTCTCCAAAAATAATGCTACAGATTGCAAAACCGCCCTCAGAAACCTTGTATGGCTCAACAAAGTCACACTGTCCTTTCTGCAGTAATATATATTTATGCAGTGTTCCTAAGTTCCATTCCATGTGGGAAGGTTACATGATTCTTATGAATCATAATCTCTTTGAAATATAGTTTTTGCCAGGCTGGGGGTTGTATAAAGCACTGCACACCAGAACAACTAGACACAAGAACAGTTTTTTCCCGAACGCTATCACTCTGCTAAACAAATAATTCCCTCAACACTGTCAAACTATTTACTAAATCTGCATTACTATTAATGTTCTCATTGTTCCCATCACCCATCTCCTTCCACTTATGACTGTATGACTGTAACTTTGTTGCTTGTATCCTTACGATTTATATTGATATTGTTTCCTGATTGCTTATTTGTACCCTATAACAATCATTAAGTGTTGTACCTTATGATTCTTGATGAACGTATTTTCTTTTATGTACACTGAGAGTATATGCACCAAGACAAATTCCTTGTGTGTCCAATCACAGTTGGCCAACAAAAAATTCTATTCTATTCTATTCTGTTCTGTTCTGTTCTGTTCTGTTCTGTTCTGTTCTGTTCTGTTCTGTTCCGTTCCGTTCCGTTCCGTTCCGTTCCGTTCCGTTCCGTTCCGTTCCGTTCCATTCCATTCTATTCTAATTCAAAACATCTGAAAAGATGGGAAAATGCTGGAGAAGCCAATTGTAGCCCCCTTTAATTAAACATTCAGTTTTTAATTTTTGTAATAAAGCACTGAAAGCTTTTTCCTGTTGCTAATAAGCAGAGATAAAAGGCAGCTATAAAGCTTGCTGCTGCAACCACAGCTCAGGAATCTTGTTTCTTGATAACCATGAATATAAACTCTTTAGACTAAACCCAGAAGGAATAGGAATGGGAGTGCAGGTGGAGTGGAATGCAATGCAATGCAATGCAATGCAATGCAATGCAATGCAATGCAATGCAATGCAATGGAATGGAATGGAATGGAATGGAATGGAATGGAATGGAATGGAATGGAATGGAATGGAATGGAATAGAATAGAACAGTTCTTTATTGATCAAGTGTGATTGGACACACAAGCTATTTGTCTTAAGCTCTCAGTATCCATACAAGCAACAAAGTGATAAATTGTAAGATACAATCATAAATCTTAAGATACAACCAACAAGTGATAGTCATAAGATACCAATATGAGTAGGAATATGCCTTTCCAGTTTGGCCAGTACCTGTATTCATTTATATTGGTAGAAAATTTCATTTAAAATTCAGGCTTTAGACTTCATTATCCTTCCTGGCTCCAAAAGGCACAAATCTGGAATATTTATATATAGGTACCTTTTTAAAAAAAATCTTGAACTCAGTATTCAAATATATATGATAAGGCTACAGTGACACCTAGTGATCAGGCATAAATATATATGAAAAGGACACAAGGAATAATCCTTGTGTCAACTATGAAGTAGGGTAATAGAACGAACATCCCTTCTCTCAAAGGGGTAACATCCCTTCTCTCAAATCTGCCATGCCTTTAATTAAATCTTTAATTTAAATAACACGTGGTTGTTAAAAACTTGGAATTCTTGGGAACATCTCCATAGATATTCAACCAACCTCTAAAGTGGTCAATATCAACTGTCTAGATGGCATATGCCCCCTGAGAAACTGGCAAAAATGTTTAAAGATAAATCAGCTAAATGTTGGAAATGTCACCAGTTACCAGGTTCTTATTACGATATGTGGTGGACATGTCCAGAAGCTAAAAAGTATTGGAATAAAATTAAGATACGGCTGGAAGAAATGATACAACATACTGATTTAAAACCAGAACTGTTCCTATTGGGTATCCTGCCAGAAAAAAATAGCAAAGAAAATATTTATTTGATTATACATGTAATAACAGCTGCAAGGATTGTTTACGCACAACATTGGAAAGCAGAGAAAATACCTTTGGAAGGAGAAGTAATTAAAAAAAAGTTTAGATTGTGCAGAAATGAATAGATTGACTATAATGATTAAAGAAAGAGAAGATTCAGAATGCTTTAAGATATGGAATCAACTCTACTATTGGTTAGAAAAGAGATACAAATAAGTAAATTAATAGTTATGCATAAAAATGCTATAATCAGAATATTTTGTTAGTGATGATTTGTTGTAATTGATTGGATGAGAATGAAGACAGAAGAAATAACAAAAAGAAGAACGATTGGAGACAACACCGAGATGTCACACCGAAGGAATGACTGATATATTAAATATTTGTTTGTTTAAAAAATAACAAACTTTTAATAAAAAAATATTAACTGTCTAGGGTCCAATTTTGATACAAAGGGAGGTCAGTTCAGACTTTTGTGTGTGTGTGTTTGAGAGGGTATTGTTATGGTGCTGTTGATGTGCTAAAGAGTTTTAAACTTGTGTTTTTATTATGTATGCACATTAATTGACTAGGACTGTTTTATATAACATACATGGTCATATAAATGTTGAAAATAAATGAATGAATAAGTCAGTACTTGGTTCATGGTATCCTGCAACTTCTTAATTACAGTACCAATGTTTTTCTAATGAATTGGTATATCATGGTAAGGTAGGACAGCTTTATGGATCTCCACGTTTTCAAATTTCAGTTTTGATTGTAGGAGTATTCTTACTTTAAAATTGGACAGGATAAAATAAATGTGATAGAGAAGAATGGAAAACTAAAGTAAAGGGCATATTCTATTATTTATAATTGTGAAGGTTTTATTGGATTGGCAGTTGATTTTGTTCCTCAGGCTCCCGCCCATCCTACCTGCTTTATTTTGGAAACAAGAATTTCTGGCAGCTTCGCTCTTAGCTGGTTTGTCTCTTTGAAAGTAAGCGGGAATCCTTTCAGGAACACCAAATCTTGCATTATCACTAAACCTGGAACTTCTTTATCAGTAGTCTGAAAGAAGAAGAAATATTCACGGTGTTTGATTTTTCCGATCCCAAAATATCGGAAAAAGTACCTTGGAATTATGTCCATCAGCACAATAACTCTTCAAAGACTACAGCAAATGAAACCAAATTCTGGGGTCTACAGCAGGGGTCTCCAACCTTGGCAACTTTAAGCCTGGCAGACTTCAACTCCCAGAATTCTGCAGCCAGCTTTGCTTTACTGGCTGGGGAATTTTGGGAGTTGAAGTCCAGCAGGCTTAAAGTTGCCAAGGTTGGAGACCCCTGGTCTAGAGGACCAACTAGAAAAAGAAAGGCTGGATAGAAAAATGAACCAGATCTAACTCAGTGCTACAGATAAGCAAATCCCTAAATTTTCTCAGTGCATCCTTATGGGAAGAGGCAATTGGATAGCATCTCAATGTCAACAACAATGTCTACCATAACCACTTTCCCTATTTCCAACAGTGCACATTCACACACATACAATATGAAGGACAGCAGAAATGAATACAGGTAGTCCTTGTCTTACGGCCATTAGTTGTAAGTTAGTGACCATTTAAAGTTACAACAACACTGAAAAAAATGACTTATGACTGTTTTTCACACCAACAATGTGAAAGTTTTTGCAGCATCCTCCAGGTCACATGGTCACATGATCAAAATTCAGACACTTGGCAACTGGCATGTATTTATAGTGGTTGCATGTCTCAGGATCACATGATCACTTTGTGCTACCTTCTGACCAAAGCCAATGGGCAAGCCAGATTCACTTAACAACCATATTATCAACTTAACTGCAGTGATTCTTGCCAACAACTGTGGCAAGAAAGATCATAAAATGAGGCAAAACTCACTTAACAATGTCTTGCTTACCAACGGGAATTTTGTGGCTCAATTGTGGTCATAAATCGAGGATTACCTGTATGCATGAATACGAAGAAAATAGAGATCTCACCTATGACCACAGTTGGTAAAGGGATGAGAAAGCATTTCAGAATCATGTTTTGTAGGTTTTCCTATCTTGATTTATTTAAGAATGTCCTAATTTCTTCCCAGAGGTTAACTCAACCATATTTGGGCAGACGTTCAAGCATGTTTAAACATTATATATAGACTTTTCACTTACAAGTATCATGAAACATTATAACAAAAGGGATTTAAAATCTGTGGCTTGGTTTCCTTGAAAAAATATTTGGCTGCTAGTCACAATTTATTACAAGCATATACACTAACTTCCCAGCAAATGTTTGGAAACATACCAAATACCCCCTCCATGCTGTTTGTTTGATACTCTCCTTCAACATCAAGGAATGGGCATCTTCAGCTAAAAGAATAAGGAATTCAAATCCCAGGTCAACGTTTCATAGATTGCAGAGTTTCAAAAGTTAAAGCTAAGATTAAACATATATTTTCCAGGAGCAGTTTTTAAAGCATGGGAGAATGGAGATGACAATTCCATTAAGCTACATGCTACAGTTCTCTATCTTCCAAATTAACACAGAGAAAGAAGCATTCCTTACCAAATACTCCTGTATGAGCAAAAGCATACCAGTGTTCTTTAATTAAGATTAGGCCCGAAGGCCACAGCTCTCCATTCCGTTTTTTGGCGGGGGTGGGAGGATGTCTTCAAATCAATGTTGACTCTGAGCAACTGCCTTAATAAAACCCTGCAGATTTTTTTGGCAAGATTTTTTGGAAGTGGTTTGCATTTCCCAGGGCTGAGGGTGACTTTCCCAAGGTCATCCAAGTGGGCTGTAACTTTTAGTTCTTGATTAACAAATCAAGAAGTAAATATTTTGTGAAATACTTTCAAGACTGAGCACTGAATAGGCAGTCTCGCTCCCCCGCTCTCCCACTCTGTTTCTTCCCCCCCCCCCCCGAGACTGGCTTTATTTGGAAAGTTACTAGACAATCATATAGGATTCCAGATGGGGAAAGAGAGGAAGCAATAAAAGGTAACAAATCTCCCTGTGAAAAGACATATGAAAAACTCTATTGGGAAATGGCATTTCACAAGGAGCTGGCGGGGGTGGGGGGATCTGATTTTAAACCTGAGATAATATGCAATGCCCCAATTTCTCCTCCACTTGGTATGTTTCTCTACACTGAATGGGAATACAGGAAATGGGAGGCATTAAAAGTCCAGAACAAACTGGATTGTAGAAGACTAATCTTACTTCATTCCAGCTATGGGATGACTTGGCTCCACTCTCACATTTTGTGCATTCCCTTGGATACTTTGACTTTTAAGAATAGTAGCAATAAGTTACAGAAAGCTGACAAAATCATAGAAGGACTGGATCCACATAGATGTTTTTATTAAAGCAACATCACTTCATATTTTTCAATATTATTTTTGTCTGCAAAATGCAACCTTCTCTTGATAGATAGATAGATAGATAGATAGATAGATAGATAGATAGATAGATAGAATATCTATTTATGTCTATA
Source organism: Pituophis catenifer annectens (assembly GCF_029215685.1). Lineage (NCBI taxonomy): Eukaryota > Metazoa > Chordata > Lepidosauria > Squamata > Colubridae > Pituophis > Pituophis catenifer. Next base: position 69,229,921 of record NW_027256887.1, on the reverse strand, counting down.
TTTGCATATAGACATATACACAGTTTTTCATAGAGTGATCTGAGATTTACAGATAGATAGATAGACAGACAGACAGACAGACTGACTGATTGATTGATTGACTTAGAGAGAAGGATGATAGATGATAGGATAGATGGATAGATAGATAAATAGAATATCTATGTCTATATTTGCATACAGAATATACACATAGAGTTGTTCATAGGAAGATTTGAGTTACCTTTGATAGATAGATAGATAGATAGATAGATAGATAGATAGATAGATAGATAATCTATTTATGTATATTTGCATATGGAATTAGATTTAAAAGATTTTTTTTTCAGACACATTGTTTTCTGCTACTACATTTATCCAATGGTTTTCTTAAATCATGGCAACAAGGGGAGAAGGAGTGGAATTCTTTATAGAAGGTTCTGAAGAAAAGTAAACCAATGAGAACAGCCCAGTGGCAAATTGAAACCATACATATTCAAGCAACAGAAGATGAAAGAAGATCCATACCTTCTTTAGCAGTGTCAAAAACAACAACCGTCACATTGGTGGAAGGATTTTTTGGCTTTGCAACAGAGAATATATTGTTGGCAGATCGCAGCGGAGGATAGACAGATGGCAGGTCCTTAAGAGTAACGTTGTTTGGCAAAGCGGGGTCCAAGACAAGCATTGGCACTTTGATGCAATGCGTCAATAAACACTCCAGTTGTTTTTCACTAGGATCAAGCGAGGATCAAAGCCAGACTTACATTTAGGATTAAAATTGCATAGCTTGTTATTTATGCTTGATCAAACAGAATCTGAAAAGCTAGTAGAGTATTGTTTTTGGCATAGTTTTACTTCAGCAACTCATTCAGACCCACATCCACTGTGTATATATGGTATCATTCAAAAAAAGATTTCTCAAGTAAGACTTCACACCCTGTTGCATACATCATTAAATATATCACCCACTTTAATCAAATACTTAAACTAGGGATGAGCTGGGAAACTATCTACAACCTGTTTATTTGGAACATATCAATGAATGTAAGCAAGCATAGAAAAAGTACATATTTTTGTGAACATGCTATTCATATATATACTAATACAGCATTCTTCAGTTTGGTTTTGTAAAATGTGGGCCATTTAATTATTAAGGTCACATGGTTGATTGTCTTAGGTCTATAGCCATGATGACGAACCTATGGCACACGTGCCACAGGTGGCACGCGTAACCATATCAGTGGGCACGCGAGCTCAGTTCCACCAGCTGATTTTCGGGCCCACCAGAAATAGGGAAACAGACTGTTTCCTGCCTCCGGAGGGCCTCAGGGGGTGGTGGGGAAGGCCCATTTTTTGCTGTAACCAGCCTCCAGAGCCTCTCTAGGAATCTGGGGAGGGTGAAAACAGCCCCCCCCCCGAGGCCCTCTGGAAACCAAAAACGGCCTGTTTGCCTCTGAGGGGTGGGGGGGGAGGCCGTTTTCACCCTCCTCAGACTCCTAGAAAGGCTCTGGAGCCAGGTGAGAGAGAAAAACAGATCTACTGGGCCATCAGGTGGCAGGACTGGAGGGGAGGTCGCGCATGCATGTGCGGGGACGGGGTGCATAGAATTATGGGTGTGGCCACGTGTGCGCGCGACCCCCCTCCGACCCACCCCCTCCTGGCACGCAATGGCAAAAAGGTTAGCCTTCACTGGTCTATAGACAACTGACAGGTCGCAGGTGCCATTGCATCTGTGGCTGGTACCAGTAGTGGGTTTCATTTACCTTCGCTACCAGTTCGGAACTGTGAGTGAGAGCGCTTGCTTCGCTTCTGCGCATATGCAGATCCTTCTGCGCATGTGCAGAGCATCCCTGATATCTGAGTGGATGGACGGAGCCTCCTGCCACCGCCGCTACTAGCTCACCTGAAGTAGAAACCCACCACGGGCTGGTACATTGCCAATCTGATGGATTACTTCCCTATATGAATTGCTATAATATAGAGGCGGGCAAAATTTAAGAGGCTAGAAGCAGTAAGATACATTCTAAAAGACCACTGAAAATCATCCACTCAAATAGTAACCTCACTAGAGGAGGCACTTTCTGCCTCTGCCTTTTAGAAGAGTTGGAGGGCTTTAAGGGTGGGAAATTGAAGCAAAAGGCCTCATGGAGACACTCTACTCCCATTCCACTTTTAATTTCAAAACAAAAGAAAAACTTCCAAGTGTCTATAAAAGGTTCTTGGGGTGCAAGACTGGGCACAGGAGGCCCTGCCACTGGCTTTCCTACAGTTTATTTACCCTATTTCAACATTATTTGACCTGGTTCTAGTAAAACAAATAACCCTTTTCTTCCTTCTATTAAGATGGGCCATTTATTTATCCTGAATGTTAATTTTTATTCCACTACATTACTAGCAGGTCATTTTGCAATAGCATTTTTGACAGCTACTAGCTTGATTCATTTCAATCTTGTCATCCAAATAATTTAATTCTGTATTATATTTAAACCTAAATATTTCTATAAGATCCCAATCCACAGGCCACAGCCCATTACTGGTCCTTGGCCTGTTCGGAAACGGGCCAGGTTGAGTGATGGGCAAGTGTGTGCACGCAGCTCCACTTGCGTGAGTGACAGGCACTCGCACACATGCCTGTCACTCGCACAGAACAATCCCCTCTGACCCCCCACCAGGCTGCCAAGCCAGAAAGGTTGAAGAGCACTGCTCTAAGAAGACTTATACAGTATATAGTCACAAGCAGAGCGATATATGTTTTATAAGACTTGGGTCATAATAATCAGAGCCTAACACAGAATGCCCGTGTGTTAATTTAATACATTAGATATTTATTATTGGACATTGGAGAAAATTTACACATTTTCCTGCAATATTCTCTCGTCTTGATTTTTATTAAGGTTACATATTATGCGTTTTGCTCATTTAAAATTTCTCATAGTTGAGCTCCAGTTTCAAATACGGAAAACAGAAAATATAACTCCAAAATACTTATTTTTTTACCTTTTCTTTGTTGGCTCAGTAACATTCTTTCCGAGAAATTCCCTAAAGAACAAGTAAACATAAAACAATTACACATTTCAAATACGTTACACATATACAATATGAATGTATGCACTATATATACTGTACATAAAATGTTCTCCTCTTTCTTGAAAATCAACAAAACCTCTATAAGATGGCCTTTTTCTGTTAATAGCTTTGGTCACTAATATCTTCTAAACAAAAGGGGCTCATTAAAAACAACATTTTTTAATGGTTTCACAAAGAGCAAAATCCATACCTTATTGTTCTCTGTTCTTCTTCCATCTGTTTCCTCACCTGTTGCAGTTCCCTGATCAATTCAACATCGGTGCCATTCACCCAGGTATACACCACATCGATAGGCATAGGTAAGCAAAGCCTTAGAAATCATTGAAAAACAAATGAAAAAAAACCTCCACGTTAAATCTATGCAGGATTTCATTGTGAAGCATTATATAGTGCTACAAATTAAATACTTCAAATACTGGAATACCCAAATTGCAAATGATACGGGATTTAATACATTTGATAGATTAACATTGTTTGGTTAAACTTTCCAATTCCTGTCATTGAACTCCATAAGGTTTATTATAATGAAACTTTCCATTACTCCATCAAGTTCAGGAGCTGGCAGGCATCAAGTACTGTGTTTCCCCAAAAATAAGACCCGGTCTTATATTTTTTTTGAATCCTGAAATAAGTGCTTGGCCTTATTGCCATGAGCTCAAAAGCCCGATTGGGCTTATTATCAGGGGATGTCTTATTTTGGAGGAAACAGGGTATTTAGTAATCTATCCTGCCTTTAATAAATGTGTAACTTTCTTCTATAATGGGAATCATTCCAGAAATGCTTATGTGAAAGAAAACAATGCATCAGCAGCCTTTTGCATTGAAATAAATAGTTAATATTTAAAAAGCTAAAGAGACATCCTGATCTCAATTATTCTGCTACTTTGCCAACAACCAGATACTCACTGTTTTAATTAACTGTATACTGACCCCAAAGGAGGCCAGAATGGGATAAGAAAGAATAAAGATGAAATTCAATATTATCTCCAACATGCCTCAACATCTCATGATACAATATAAAGTTCCACTGATTCATTTCCTAAATTTATCCTTTTGATGACCAACTATGAATAAAAGTTAGCCACAGAGCTTCTTGATTGGGAATTAAGATCAGAGCCTTTGTCTACTCCCAATAAAGTTCCTTGATCAGACAAAAATATCGGGTTTTTTTTAAAAAAAATATTCTTAATAATTTGTTACCTAATATCTTTATATTCCTAGATACCTGTAGTTGTTCTTTTAATTAGGAAGGATGGGTACTGTTTAGCCATTATAACAACTATTGCCAAAGATGAATAAACTGAAATATGGATTTACTTAACTAGAGTAACTGGTGAAATCCTGAATTAGAAGCACTCACATTAAACTCAGCATCTCTGCAGAATTTAATTCCATTTAAGGAAAATTAGATGATTATTAATATGATTATCTAATCCTTGAAATAGCCAATCCATTCTAAAGATCCAAAATAATTTGCTACTACTTATTTTTAATTATCTGGCCTATGCACAGACTGGTAAGCACTTATGACCAAATGCTAGGCAAGCCGCATTACAAATCCTTTTTAAAATGATTGTTGTTGTTATCATCATCATCATGATCATCATCATTCTGCTAATAGCTTTAAATACAGGTAGTCCTTGACTTACGACACAATTTAGTGAAATAAAGTATATTTAGTAAAGTGGAATTTAAGATTGCAAGAGATTTTGCAGGCAACACTGAGCAAGTATCTCCATCCTTCTTATAATTATTCAAAATTATAAGTGGCCGATGGCTCATAGGAAAAAAAATCTATTTATGATTACTTAGAATGTGAATTCACATCAGAAGCAACAGCATGTGACTCATCTATGTGAATCAAGACCAAATCTACCACAAATTACACACAATTATTAAATAAAAACATTTTAATATTACAGTATTTTTCTGTTTGTTCTTTCTTCCAAAGTTTCACAAATAAAATCCATGTTGGATTTTAAAGAGCATGAGTAGCAGTACAAACAACTGAATATTCATTTATAGTTCTATATGGATTATACAGAAGGCACAAAGAATAGTCTGTTTTTTAAACTGTGATCTCTAGATGAAATATATACAGATTTTAAAGCAGTAACAGCACTGTTATTTCCGAATGCCATCACAGAAATTCAATTTTATGTGTCTGTTAAGAACTGTCTTAATTTATTTATTGCTCTTGGGAATAATTGTTGTTCCTTGCTATCACAAACTGCAGCTAATTTGGGACAGTTCTTAGATATCTGACAGAGAATTTGTGGTGTTCAATTATTTGGAGAATTTAAAAAATGACATACCTATCCAATTTAACACCTACATTTTTTTTCTTTTTCACTTTTTACCAATGATACCATTTATAACTATCTCTAGCTTTTTCCATATAAGAATTGTCTAATTCAGGGGTGTCAATCTCGCGGCATCATGGCGGCGTCATGTGATGTAGCGGGACTTTCTTCCCCTTCGCTAAACCGGGCGTAGGCAGGCCCAGCATGTGACGCATACAGCCTGTGGCCCGGGAGTTTGAGAGCCCTGGTTTAATTAATCTGTCCTTGGCAATCTTAACAAAAAGCCTGTATGTTTCTACTAAGGATAGATATGGGTTCATATAATGCTTGGGTTTGACATTTTCAGAAATGTGAAAAAAAATTGTTATTATTCTTGGTGTATCGCCTTTTTAAATCAGGTAAAACCTGATGTCTGTAATCTATTTTCCATTTTACAATTCATAGAAACTTCACAGACTTCTAACATCCAGATTTTGTACATTTTCAACTCTCCCTTGGTAACATGTTACTTGGTTAACAGATACAGCTATCATAAAGTTTGCACATTTTTGTGACCTTTAACCTAGCAAAAGGATTGTATATGCTTGTATATCCCATCTGAATTAATTTGCATTTCAAAAGAGTAAAATGTTCAAAATAGAGGAAGAAAACTTGAAATCAAAACTAACAAAAGATGAAATATCTAAAATCCAAGAGAATAATAATGACTCAGGTAGGCAGGAGCCCTTTAGAAACTTTGATATCTAAAGGTAAGGTAAAGGTTCCCCTCACACATATATGCTAGTCGTTCCTGACTCTAGGGGGCAGTGCTCATCTCCATTTCAAAGCCGAAGAGCCAGAGCTGTCCGAAGACCTCTCTGTGGTCATGTGCCCAGCATGACTAAATGCCAAAGGCACACAGAACAGTGTTACCTTCCCACCAAAGGTGGTCCCTATTTTTCTACTTACATTTTTTACGTGCTTTTGAACTGCTAGGTTGGCAGAAGCTGGGACAAGTGATGGGAGCTCACCCCGTTATGCGGCACTAGGGATTCGAACCACTGAATTGCCGACCTTTCGATCGACAAGCTCAGCATCTTAGCCACTGAGCTACCGCGTCCCTAGCTACCCTTTGATATCTAGAAGGTTCAAAGGCCAGCCCAGATGACTGGAATAAGGCTAATCCAGAACTTGTTTCTGTCCAAGCAAGGATCCAAACTGCCATTGCTATCAATATACCAAATCAGAGTTTTCTCAAGCTATCGTGTTTTCGAAAAAGCTATTGCCTATTTCCAGATCTCCGAAAATGCCAGGAGCCTTTAGTTCTTTGTAAAACACACTAAGCTACAAATAAATCAACCACATTTCAGCCTAGTATATACAAACCAAACTCCTAGGTTTCATTGTTTAAACATTGAAAATTGGGTTAATTGATTATGGCTAATCAACCAAGATAAAAATATAACAACTAAGTGACATAGGAAAAATGTCTTTGACAACTATTGGCTGGGTTTTAAACCAAGTCATGGGGACTAAGATTAAAGGTATCTCAGATTCCACGCTGAAAGACTGTTTCTATAACAGATACTATACATTCATATGTACATCAATTCTAAGCATTTACAAAGTATCTTTTTTTTTTTAAATGAAAACATTTATCTCCACTTCCAAGAATCTGGAGAAATTGCAGCAACATTGTTTCTTCTGTATTATCATTTTTAGCAACTAAAACTATTTCAAATAAAAAATAACCAAATATTTGTATATAACATTTGTATCGGATACAACATCATTTGGTTTTTTTAAAAAATCCTTATTTTTTTTTCAGTGTTTCATATTTTTCTTTCTGCTCTTCTTCAATTTGTACAGAGAATTTATACTTTTCTTCAGCTTGTACAGTGAATTTATGACTTAAGGAAGGGGGAAAGAAAAACAATGCAGAAGAAATAGTGTTGCTGCAATTTCTCCTTTTTGTGTGTGTTCCTTTGAGTTTGTGTTGACTCTCAAAGATTGTCTCTGAACAAGACCCTGAATTTTCATGGCAACTTTTTCAGAAATTCTTTGCCATTGCTTTCTTCCTAGGCTGAGAGAGAATGACTGGTCCAAGATAACCCACTCATGGTCTCTAAATTTCTCACCTGGTGCTTTAACCACTAGACCAACCTACCTTTCAAACAAACACTAGCATCTGCATTTCTTGTACAATGAAGGAAGCAATGCCTTTCTAGATCTGAGGCTCACCTGTTCTGAAATGATTTCCCAGCCACGTTATCCCTGTAAGAGTCGAACAGGACATGATACTGGTCCCGACTCCACTCCAATACAACCTGTGGAAGAATATTTAGGATTTATTCTAAAGCAATTGAATTGACATGGATTTTAAAACTAACATAACTTGTAGATGGAAATGGAAAGAACAAGGTCTAAGTCTACTCTTTCTTAATTTTTTAGGATATTTTATAAAGCAGAATAAACTACTTAAGTTATTCCTGAAAATTCTTCTCTAATATAGTCAAATTTATCAAGCTTATCAAGACTTGTTATTATTAAAGATCTTTTTCACCATGACACATCTACTCTAAACTGAATCAGGGGTATAATTCTTTTTCCAGCCATGTTTGTGTAAAAATGACTGGTAAGACTCCGGTACAGAAAAATGTGATGTCTTTTTATTTTTATATTCTACCAGCCATAACTTCATTCCACAAATAATTTCAGCATAGAATTACCCTAGGATTGTAGAATTACCCCAGTCTACAATCCTATGAAGTCTTTCTTGACACGCAGAATTCAGAGAATTGTTATCCAGTTCAAACCACAATGACAAAAAAAAGAAGCATATCATAACATAAATCTTCACCTTTTGTACATGTTCTGACATCAGATATGATATTTGTACATAAGTCATGTGGTTTACCTTGCAGTGTCCAGGTTGTATTTGTCCTGATTTACCACCTCCGCAGACACCTATTAATGAATTCTGAAATAACCTGTGAATCCCATAGCAAGACCCCATAGGATTCCACAAAATAAAAATGAATATAAAGCACTAGGGGAGTTTACACACTCTGTGATCAGCAGATGAAAGCTGCTAAGCATCCAGTAGGACCTGGAGCTTATCTATAAACAACAATGTCATTTGATAACAACTAGCTAACTATCAGTTTCCATGTTCATGAGAGGAGCAGGAGGAGACAGTTTGCCTACCCCTTGCAGAAATCCTTCAACCTTTCACCCATTTGCCTCCATGCATTTAAGGGAAACAACTCACATGAGGCTACTTTACGTATTTCACCAGCTAATCTTCTTTAGTCAACCTCCTCTGTCAGAAAGATGGGATATGGCCTTTTTCATTACAACATGCCATAATTTCTAAACAACTAATTTCCAGCTTGTTTTATATTTATCTGTCTTTATGTTACTGAACAGTGCTAAGGACCATATTTTACCCTTCGTGGGTTCTCTCTTCTGCTGTTTGATTGCCTATAGGCATATTCCCTTCCGAAAAATTTCCCACTCCCATCCCCACCTTTAAAAGTGCTTTAAGACTACCTCTCTTTAGGTTGCAAAAGTCCAAGCACCCCTTAAACCAGGGGTCTGCAACCTTAAATACTCAAAGAGCCATTTGGACCCGTTTCCCACAGAAAAGAAAACACTGGGAGCCACAAAACCCTTCCAGTGCCTGACTATTTCTTGAGTGGCCACAAAACCAGCATATGTAGTTGAATTAAACGTTCTGTTTTCTTCTGAAACTTTTCTTTTCTTGAATTTATCCATGGTTGGCCTACTGAGGGTTGAAAAGCTTAATAAATTGTGTACCGGCAGGTGTCACACATTGGCGGTTGTGACGCATATTTTGAGTGACAGGGAGCCACAGCAGAGGGATGAAAGAGCCACATGTAGCTCCAGAGCTGAAGGTTGCTGACCCCTGCCTTAAACCAAATAAAAAGGATTAAGAGATTTTTGAGGTTCTTTGGTGCCACCTACTGGCTGCCTGGAATTTTGCAGCTAAGGTGGGCAGCATATAAATTTAATTTAAAGAAACAAGGCAGGGCATGTTTCTTCTCTCTTCCCTGGTTCCTTCACAAGAAGAATGCAAGAACAGCAGCTTCCAGGCTGGGGATCCCCGAAAATGCCCCTTTCTAGCGCAAACTGCCACTGAGTAATACGGCTCACAAAGTCGGGAGCCGCAGCGGTAGAAGACACACTCTTCCTATAGTGTCCTTTCATCACTGCTTCCTCATCTCTACGCCACTATTCTGTAACAGAGAATTTTTTTAAAAAAAAAACCCACCTCATCATTTTCTGTCATCTAATGGTCAACCGGATTTTTGCAGTTCAGATCTGTGGTTCAGTGAATAAAACACTTGAGCCAGAAAGGTCGGCGGTTCGAATCCCTAGTACAGGTCTCCCGCAGGAGCAGGAGGTTGGACTAGATGACCTCCAAGGTCCCTTCCAACTCGGTTACTGTTACCCGGATCAAAACTGCCGAAGGCTTAAGGAGTAGGAGCCGGGAAAAACCAGAGTTCCCTAAGGCAGCTGCCACCACACGGCCTTTCCTGTATTGTCACCTCAGGGTGGCTGGCTGCTCCCCTGGGAAAAGGCACAGAGCGAGCAGCAGCAGGGAATTAATGCAATTAAGGAAAGACAATAACAACTGTAGGGAATTATTATTATTTTTTACATGACAGAGAAAATGGAAAAAGAAAAGGACTCCGGCACGGGAGAGAAGCGACCGAGGTTCAGCCCCGCGGAGGAAAATAAAAGTCCGCAGCAGGAGCTTTGCGTTTCTTTTAGAACCGGGGTCTCCACCCTTGGCAACTTTAAGACTTGTGGACTTCAACTCCCAGAGTTCCTCAGCCAGCAAAGCTGGCTGAGGAACTCTGGGAGTTGAAGTCCACCAGTCTTAAAGTTGCCAAGGGTGGAGACCCCTGTCTTAGAAGAGCGATCGCCAAAGAGAAATCCAACAGGGGAAGTTTTGGCTGGCTTCCGCCAATCGTGCAAGCCTTTCAAGGGCCCAGAGAGGCCAGGCTGAAATGCCCGGCGGGGAGCGGAGCCAAAGGGGGGGAGAGGCCTGAAGGAGGAACCTCGCTTGAGAAACAGAAGGCCGGCGCAAAAGAACGAGGAGAAGGGGAAAAAAAAAAAACCCTCCAGGAAAGAGGCGAGAGAAGACATGCAGAAGATCCTCCCTCGTGCAGGATCGCGGGCAAACGGGAAGCGCATCGCTCGGACCGCGGGTGGGGGTTGCAACCGGGCATCGCGCTTTTTTTTTTTTTTTTTTTTTTTTTTTTACCTCGCCGAACTGTAGGGCGGAGACGATCAGGAGGACAATGCCTCCAAGGCAAAGGCAGGGCCCATATCTGTGGGACAGACAGGTGTAGGTCTGCCTCTGCAGGAGCTTCAGCAGCATGGCCCGCCGGGCACCATCACCAGCCTTGCAGCCGCCGCCGCCGCCACTCGCGCCCGCCCTTCCCGCAATCGGCGTCCTAGCAGTCGCCCAAGCGCATCGCAGAGGCTTCCAGCGCGGGCGGCTTCCGGCAGCCGGGCCCCGCCCCCTCCCCCTGTGGGCGGGGAGTGGATGGATTTGCTCGGCGCGGGGGTGGAGTGTGTGGGGGGGGGGGTCGGTTTTGCCAGGCGCCGCAATCCGGTCATGGGTTGTGTGAGGCGTCTTGGCCGGCCTCGTGATTGGGAGCGAAAGAGGCGCCGCTTGAGGGGTTTTGCGAGGAGGGGTTTTTTTTTTTTTTTTTAATTTGATTTATATGCCGCCGTTCTCCGGAGACTCAGGGCGGCTTACAATGTGCTCAGCAATAGCCTTCATCCTTTTGTATATTTATACAAAGTCAGCTTATTGCCCCCACAAACTGGGTCCTCAATTTACCTACCTTAGAAAGAATGGAAGGCTGAGTCAACCTTGAGCCTTGGCGAGATTGGAACCTGCAGTAATTGCAGGCAGCTGGTCTTAATAACCAGCTTATTAACAGGGTGCCTTAGACCACTGTACTACCACCCCCACCCCCACCCCCTCCTCAAGGGCCTCTTAAGGCTATTTTGTTCAAAGTGAAGGAATCAGAATCGAGCTGGAAGGGACCTTGGAGGTCTTCTAGTCCAGCCCCCTGCTCAAGCAGCAGATCCTATACCAGGGGTCAGCAACCTGTGGCTCTGGAGCCGTATGTGGCTCTTTCACACCTCTGCTGTGGCTCCCTGTCACTCAAACTATAAGTCACAACCACTACACCCGCTGGCATGCAATTTATTGAGCTTTTCAATACCCCCCCATCCCACCCCCATAGGCCAACCATAGATAAATCCAAGAAAAGAAAAGTTTCAGAAGAAAAGAGAACATTTAATTCATCTACATATGTTCGTTTCGTGGCCGCTCAAGAAATAGTCAGGCACAGGAAGGGTTTTGTGGCTCCCGGTGTTTTTTTTTTTTTTTTTTCCTGTGGGAAAGGAATCCAAACGGCTCTTTGAGTGTTTAAGGTTGCAGACCCCTGTCCTATACCATTTCAGACAAGTGACCATCCAATCTCTTCTGAAAAATCTCCAGCAATGAAGCACCCACAACGTCTGAAGGCAAGCTGTTCCACTGGTTAACTGTCCTCCCTGGTTAGGAAGTTTCCCCTTAATTCCAGGTTGCTTCTCTGCTTGATTTGTTTCCACCAGGGGTGAAATCCAGCAGGTTCTGACAGGTTCTGGAGAATCGGTAGCAGAAATTTTGAGCAGTTTGGAGAACCAGCAAATGCCACCTCTGGCTGGCCCCAGAGTGGGGTGGGAATGGAGATTTTGCAATATCCTTCCACCAGGAGCTGAGAGGGAATGGAGATTTTGCAGTATCCTTCCCATGCCACGCCCCCCAAGCCACACCCACAGAACCAGTAGTAAAAAATTTGAATTTCACCACTGGTTTTCACCCGTTGTTTCTTGTCCATCCTCTGGTGTTTTGGAAAATAAATTGACCCCCTCCTCTTTGTGCCAGCATCTCAGATACTGGAATACTGCTATCATGTTCCCCTTACTCCTTCTTTCCTCTAGACTAGCCAAATCCAGCAACAGTTTTTCATATGTTTTAGTCTCCAGGCCTTTAATCATCTTAGTTGCTTTTCTATGCACTTTTTCCACCCTTCACATGTGGACCTGGTTGTTTCTGTTTACACACATGAAGTTACATATGACTAGTTACCTGTATTATTTTTCATCTATAGACAGAACCTTGCCAGATTAAAGCAACTATTAACATAACTGTAGATATACACTGGGAATAACTAGGAAGGAGCCGGTTTAATCTTCTTCCTGTGGACCAAACTTTCCAAGCTCCATTGTTTCCTTTCCCCTCTGGAATGCAGTATCTCCCTCCTGGAAATCCAGAATACATCCCAGCACAGCCCATATACCGTACATCAGGGGTGTCAATCTCAATTTCATTGAGGGCTGCATCAGGGTTGTGTTTGACCTGGGGGATGTGGCTAGGGTGGGTGTGGCCAGGGTGGCCATGGTCAGCTCACATGTTGGGGGCACTTGTGGTGGCCAAATGCTAAGCAGTACTTCCCTCAGGTCCTCCCTCTCATTATAACCTTCCTTCCTTCCTTTCTTCCTTTTCTTCTTTTTCCTTCCCTCTTCATTCTCCTTTGTTCTTCTCCTGTTTCCTTCTTTTTCCTTCCTTGCTCTCTTCCCATCTTTCCTTCTTTGTCTTTCCCTTTCTCATTTCCTGTCCCTTCTTGGATACTCAAATGCAAAAGGGGAAATATTTCTCCTTTTGTTTTGTTTTTAGTTTGTTTTGCTAGCCCTCTGCCAGTGAAAGCAGCGCCCCCCCCCCCCAAGCTCTGTTTTCCCTGGCAGAGGGCTAGCAAAACAAACTAAAAACAAAATAACAAAAACAAAAATAACACTCCGTTTTCGCTGGCAGAAGGCTGCAAGAGGCCACTGTGGCTGAAAATGGAGCCTGGGAGGGCCATGCTCAACCCTCCTGAGCTCCATTTTCACTGGCAGAGGTACTGCAGGCTGGTCCTTCACTGTTTCCAACATGGCCCCACAGGCCAGATCTAAGCACCCTATGGGCTGGATCTAGCCCACGGGCCTTGAGTTTGACACCACTGATATGCATCAAAGATACAGACAGAAAGCATCATCATCCACTTTTCTGTGGTTAATGGATAGAATATAGTACTGCCAACAGATTTTTAAAAGATGTGTACTGTTGTAGGAAGTTAGCACCCACCCCTTTCCTAGAAGAATAAAATATTTTAGGAAATATTAAAAAGGCAGAATATTATGTTTCCCTGGATGAGAAATGGAGAAGCATGTTTTAAAAGACGAAGCAGCTCCCATCTTCTTGCCCCCCCCCACCTTTGTTTATGGGCCAGAGGCAGAAACTCAATTCCCTCCCATCTTTGTCAATGGACTATCATCTGCAACACAATAGGACCCATCTAGCAACAGAAACTCACCACATGGCACCTGGGAAGATTACATCAGCCAGCAAGGCTAGCTAAGACCCCCACCCCCTGGGAGTCTGACAACCAATCAGGATACTCTTTCGGGGCCCCAGGAAGTTCAAAGCCAGAGAGGGCATAAAACCAGGAGACTTGCTGCATCTCGGCCCCTTTTCTGTTCGGGAACTGAAATCATGTGATCCTGTCCACCATTAAACCATCTTTCCAAGCAGTCTCCATGTTTCCAGGGTCTTTTTCCCCACTTGGAGCTGAAAACCAGAAGGATATTTCTTCTAACACTGTCAAAAGTAAAGCCATGAGACTTTTTAAGTTCTCACTCTACAATTACTGTTATCAAACTTCTAGCCACCAGAGGGTACCCAAATCCTTCTGTCTTATGAGCTGCTAACCCATCAGTATTCTATAAAAGATTGAAAGTAAGGTCAGGATAGAACTCAACAAAATAAGAATGCAATTTATCATAATGCAAGTTATAGTATTGTTTGGGATTAAAATAATTACTGTATGGGTAAAATAGCAGGCTCTTCATGGGGGAGAAATGGCCAAACTCATTAATCGTTGCCTGAAAATGATATCAGCTCATTGTAACCCAAGTTCCTTTCCAGTTCTGAAATTAGTAGAAAGGGTAGGGGGAAGACTATGATTTTATCTTTTATTTAGATCTGGTCAATTTTCTTTATGCACCTCTTGACTGTTACTAGAGTTTTTACAATTTTGTAACATGAGGGATTTCCACAAAGAAGCTGTTTTTTTCTAATTATAGTACCCCAAAACATTTCCCTTATTTACTATCTCACCCACATAGTTCAACATAGAAATTTAGCTATGAAAGCAATTATAAAATGCTAATGCAAACATTTTCTAAATATTAACTAGAGGGAAGAAGAACAAGGAATGGAGACAGCTAAAGCTGTAGAGTAGAAACAAAGAGCTGAAATGCATTTTGTGGGAAATTAAGCATGGAAATTAAAATTACAACGAGAAATTGATATTAATTGAGGGTTCTTTCATTAAAATGTGGCCTGTCTTTAAAGTTCACACTGAAATTTCATTTTTTGCAGTAAGGGCCACTTGATCCAGTCTTAAAGATTATGGTAATATAAACATTATGAAGAGAAACAAAGATAATGAGGGAATAGGTATCATTTCTCCAACAACAAGGGAAGGTAAAGTGCAGAAAAGGAATGCAAGGTAAGAGGAAAAGGGAATAAAAGCAGTGACTTCTAACTTTTTTCAGTGTAGTAAAATACAAAATACAGTTACATCCTCAGCTTTTTGCTTTGTAAGTACTAGCCATTTCTGTCACAACCAATGATGATCCAATTATCAAAACCTAAAATCAAGGTTTCATTTTTGTCTGTTTAAAACAGGGGTGTCAAACTCCCGGCCCATGGGCGGGATGCGTCACGTGCTGGCCACGCCCACACCCAATTTAGCAAAGGGGGAGTGAAAGTCCCAATACGTCATGTGACACAGGTGTGATGATGTGAGTTTGACACCCCTGGTTTAAAGCATAAAGTCCAGAAGCGGATTTCAAATGGAAACAAAACTGGATGAATTCTTTTCTTTGATTAAAAATGTTAGTTTTGCATCTCTGTCAGAAACATCTTTTTTTTTTTAATCCATTTTTGCATTGTGGAATTGATGTATCTTTCCATTTGTGAGCATATAGGATTCTCACCACAGTCACTATATATAATAACAAAGTTCCACTTTTTTCAATTTTTTTTATCCAATATTCCTAAAAGAAAAACTTCTCATTTTAGTTTTATATTTGTTTTAAGAATCTTCTGAATTAAAGCAGAATTCTGGCCTCAATAGTTCTTCGCTTTACTACAGAGTACATTGGTGTCTAACAAGAATTGTTATATATGAGTTATACCAGCTAAAAAAACTACATAATCAAAACATACAACATATATCTGCTGCGACAAATATGTTGGCAGCAAAAGCATAAGGCAGAGACACACACATTATATCACAATCATGGGAAACTAAATGTTGCTCACATTTGGGAGATGGGAGGCTGTGTAAATGTCATAAACAAACAAACAAACAAACAAACAATCTCAACTCTGGCCATTTTGGGTTGAGGCTTTAGTTCTACATCCCGTATGTATGTATGTATGTATGTATGTATGTATGTATGTATGCAGGGATGGGTTTCAAAAATTTTAAGTCACCGGTTCTCTGCCTGGTTGCTGGGTGGGCGTGGCCATGGTGGGTGTGGACTACTTGGCCTCCTGTACCACGGCAGGTGTGGGGGGAGACATTTTCTCTAGGCTCCAGAGGTTTTCTTTGAGTCTCCAGGAAGGTGAAAACGGCCTCCCCCGGGTTCTGGAGGCCAGAAACGGACTCATTTCCGGACTTCCGGAAGACCTGTTTTTCACCCTCCCCAGGCTCTGGAGGCTTCCCTCAAGCCTCCAGGAGGGTGAAAACGGCCTCCCCTGGGCTCCGGAGGCCCTCCAGAGGCCGGAAATGGACCCATTTCCAGAACTTCGGTGAGGCTTGTTTTTCGCCCTCCCAGAGCCTCCGCGCAGACCCTGCACTTACCTGGCATCCAAAACGGGCCTTGTGGAGACTCCTGGGAGGGGAGGGGAGGGCAGGGCCAGCCAGTCCTTGCAACTCCCGGTTCGGTGAACCAGATGTAAAATTAGCATCCAGTTTGCCCAAACCGGTCTGAACTGGCTGAATCCCACCCATGTATGTATGTATGAATGAATGTCTACATTTATAGGGCTTATCAATAAAGGTAAAATAGCTCTTATGAAACTGACTCAGAGTAGGGCATACTGCTCTTCCTCAAACCTATAATTTGAGTTAAAAGCAGACAAGGTAAATATACAAACCATTAGGAACATAGCAATATAACTACATAAATTAGGACTGCAAACATTTAAATACAAGGACCAATTCATTCTGCAAAAAAAAAAAAAAAAAAAAAAAAGATAATCACTACCCAGCCTGCAAGGCTGTTAGGCTTTATGGAAGTCAGGAGAGGGGCATCAATAGAAAAGGCTCTACTGCAATGTATTATGCAGATTGTGACCATTTCTTTGTTAAGAATAGTGCCATAAAGAAACATTCTGCTTCTAGTTCTCATTCAGTTTAATAAAAAAGAATTTGTTTTGTTCATTTGACAAAGAAAATTTGGGAGAAATCCTGAGCAGAGTGTGATTGTCTTACATTTATTTATATACAAGGTGACGTACATGTGAGTATTCCGTCTTTCGTTGAACCAGCCCTCTTTTAAGTGCTTCCAGTTGGTCCCCAGGAAAAATATTATGAAGGAACTTCTCCAGTCGTCTTCTTGGTTAGTTTGTGCCTAGGTATATTGTCTGTAAACACAGCTACTAAGAGTAACTATGAACTCGAATTCTGTAAAGAAAAAACATCCATTCTGTGGAGGGTATTCTTAGGGTAGGTCTTGTCATACCGGAAGCTCTAGCTTTACACTACTTTAAAGCCTCCCAGGCAGATATACTAATTTTTTTTAAAGATGTAGGTGTACATGAGTTTTGCATGTCTATGAGATTATAAACCTATGAATTCTAGCAGCCTTAAGTCATCCGGTGTATAAATTTATAGTGATTTTGCTGATTGAATAAATTTATGCACCGGATGACTTAAGGCTGCTGCAATTTTTGTGTTTATAATCTCACAGACATGCGACAAGTGATTTTGCTGACTGCATAAATTGGTGTTTCACATGACACAAGTTTTGGGTGTCTCCCACCCTGAAATGTCATGTATTGTATCACATAGCAAAATTGTAACTTTTTCCATTACTGAGGAAAATTAGGTAAGAATTGATTTGAAGATGCAACACCTGCATACCTCATGCAATATTGGCATATTGTGGGCCCAATGGGAGGACTGTTAAGGAATCACACTTGGTAGGCCTCAAGAAATGGGCCTTTTGTTGTTGTGGCTTCTGCCTCATGATAAATTCTCTCCACCTCCTGAAGTGAGGTCAGTTCCATCCCTACTTACTTTCCAGAAATCCCCTGGGGGATCTCAGAGGACTGGCGAGATCTAGTAGTGGCTCCCTTGCTAATTTAAATGTATGATTGTTAAAAACTGTTTAATAATGATTGGGGTTCTTTTGCCTGCAGTTTGGCAGGTTGAGTCTCACCAGCTCATGGTTGACTCAGCCTTCCAGCCTTCCAAGGTTGATAAAATAAGGGTCCAGATTGTTGGGGGTAATATGCCAACACTGTCAATCTCTTAGAGAGGGTGGTAAAACACTGTGAAGCGGTATATAAGTCTAAGTGCTATTGCTATTGTTATTTTGACGTTTGATATCTTTGTTATACGCAGCCCAGTCATTTCTTGTGAAATCAGCAGCTAAATTATTTTCAGAGAGAGAGAGAGAGAGAGAGAGAGAGAGAGAGAGAGAGAGAGGGAGGGGGAGGGAGAGGGAGGGAGGGGGGGAGGGAGAGGGAGGGAGGGAGGGAGAGAGAGAGTCACAAAGAGAACAAGAACATATCCACTTCAGTTTATGATGACTGGATTCACACAATACTTTTAAGCCATGTTTTATTTAATCATATTTTATATTTAAAAAAAAAATCCACAATTGGCAATATTTACCAGATTTGCAAACCAAGGACATACAGTGACAAATGACATGCAATATATTAAATCCAGTTCAAAGAAACCATTTTATGATTTAACGCAACATATAAATGAATTATGAATTGAACCAAGCAACAGGTTGTTTGCCTTTTTGGACTGAGATTCCTGAGAGTAAAACTTAACTGAAATTAATTGGTTATTTCAGATGTAAAATGTATAGAACTATACACTAAGGTTCTAGTTCGTATTACATATTCATATTATGACTATTCAGTTGTGTTTTACAAAAAAATAATTACAGCACTCTATGAGAAGTTATTTTAGGTGGCTGTTAGCTATGCTACATCGAAATAAGACTTTGGACTTAGACATAAACTGCATATGACAAACAGTAAAGATAGTCCAGATAAGAGACCTTGGCTTGTATAAAAAAGTGAGAGCATGACTGAAATAAAACTGGTTGCACTTGCAGTACCTTGGCTAAACTGTGTCCAAACTAAACAAACACTGCTCTTATTGTTAACAAGGAAAATATTACATGTGGCACAGATGATGTTTTCAGATGAAATATCTGCCTCACTCTGATTAATGAAATAACTAACTTGGCACATTCCACAGAAAGATTAGTAACTTTAGGTCTTGCTATACAAGTAAAACTATCCTAAGGCACCAATTAATATGCTTGCTCTTTCCTTGTGCTGCTTATTTTCCATAGCTTTTTATTTGCATTTTCCCTAGGTTGTCCAATGGACTTTTTTCTTTAAAGGCTCTTCCAATTCTGTAGTTCTTTTCATGCAAAACTAAAGACATATTTTTTAAATCATGGTTTTCTGACTTAGCCAAATAGTCATTTCTGTATGATGCTGAAAAAAGAAAAAAAAATCACAATAGGATTAATATAGTCATAAGGCGGGACTCACCTATGGGAGCCTAATATTATTTTTTACACACTGTTCTCTGTATAATCAGATTGATCAGATTGAACAAAATTTGCAAATGAGATTAAAAGATATCTGTTGCTATTATACTGCATTGATTTCATGATGGTTGTTATTGCTTTATTGTGTGTTCAGTATTACAGTTGCAAGAAAAAGTATGTGAACCCCTTGGGATTACGTGGAGTTTTGCATGAATTGGTCATAAAATGTGCTCTGAACTTTATCTAAGTCACAACAATAGAAAAACACAGTCTGCTTAAAATAATACTACACAAACATTAGATGTTGCCATGGTTTAATTGAACATAACATGTAAACATTCACAGTGCAGGGAGGAAAAAGTATGTGAACCTTTGGACTTAATAACTGGTTGACCCTCCTTTGGCAGCAATAACCTCAACCAAACATTTCCTGTAGTTGCAGATCTGTCCTGCACAACGATCTGGAGTAATTTTGGACTACTCCTCTTCACAAAACTGTTTCAGTGTAGCAATATTCTTGGGATGTCTGGCGTGAATCGCTCTCTTAAGGTCATGCCACAGCATTTCAATCGGGTTGAGGTCAGGACTCTGACTGGGCCACTCCAGAAGGCATATTCTGTGCTGTTGAAGCCATTTTTTTGTTGAATTACTTGTATGCTTTGGGCCATTGTCCTGTTGCATCACTCATCCTCTGCGGAGCTTCAGTTGGCGGACAGATGGTCGTACGTTTTCCTGCAAAATGTCTTGATAAACTCTGGAATTCATTTTCCCATCAATGACAACAATCCGTCCAGGCCCTGAGGCAGCAAAGCAGCCCCAAACCATGATGCTCCCTCCGCCATGTTTTACAGTGGGGATGAGGTTTTGATGTTGGTGTGCTGTGCCTTTTTTTCTCCATACATAGTGTTGTGTGTTCTTCCCAAACAACTCAATTTTGGTTTCATCTGTCCACAGTGTATTTTGCCAGTAGTGCTGTGGAACATCCAGGTGCTCTTTTGCAAACTTCAAACATGCTGCAATATTTTTTTTTGGACAGCAATGGCTTCCTCCATGGTGTCCTCCCATGTACTCCATTCTTGTTTAATGTTTTCCTTATTGTAGATGGGTCAACAAAAATGTTAGCATGTGCCAGAGATTTCTGTAGGTCTTTAGCTGACACTCTAGGATTCTACTTTACCTCATGAAGCATTCTGCGCTGTGCTCTTGCAGTCATTTTTATAGGATGACCACGCCTAGGGAGAGTAGCAACAGTGCTAAACTTTCTCCATTTGTAGACAGTCTGTCTTACCGTGGACACATGAACATCAAAGCTTTTGGAGATACTTTTGTAATCCTTTCCAGCTTCATGCAAGTCAACAAATCTTGATCGTAGGTCTTCTGAGAGCTCTTTTCTGCGAGGCATGGTTCACATCAGACAGTGCTTCTTGAAACCAGTAAACCCAAAACAGGTGTGTGTTTTTAAAGGGCAGGACAGCTGTCAGCAACACATCCAATATCATCACACTGATTGGAGTCAAGGTTGGCTCACTCCTGGCTCCAATTAGCTCTTGGAGAAGTCATTAGGCTAGGGGCTCACATACTTTTTCCTCCCTGCACTGTGAATGTTTACATGTTATGTTCAATTAAACCATGGCAACATCTAATGTTTGTGTAGTATTATTTTAAGCAGACTGTGTTTTTCTATTGTTGTGACTTAGATGAAGTTCAGAGCACATTTTATGACCAATTCATGCAAAACTCCACGTAATCCCAAGGGGTTCACATACTTTTTTTTTTTTAATTTGATTTATATGCCGCCCTTCTCCGGAGACTCGGGGCGGCTTACAATGCGTTAAGCAATAGCCTTCATACTTTTGTATATTTATACAAAGTCAGCTTATTGCCCCCACAAACCGGGTCCTCAATTTACCCACCTTAGAAAGGATGGAAGGCTGAGTCGACCTTGAGCCTGGTGAGAATTGAACTCGCAGTAATTGCAGGCAGCTGGATGTTAAATGCTGCCTTAGGAGGCATTAGCCTCCTACGCCACTCAGGCTCCTTTTTCTTGCAACTGTATATCTTTAATTTGTACACAATCTAAGACCTGTAATTATTGGGTGGTGCACTAATATAATAAATTAAAAACCTACAGATCTATATTGCATCACCAACCTAGGGCCAGAATAACTTCCAATGTAATCACTAGATATATTTTTGAAAAATAATTCTTCTAGGAATTTTGGCAATGTCACCACTCTTAATTGTAGGTCTCTCCTTCGATGCTTATTATCCTCTCCTCAACCAACAGCATATTTCTAAAAGAGTTAACTTTTAGTGGGATTCATTTACCTCAGAGAACATCTCAGTACCACCTGATTCTTTATCTGGAGGATCTCTACAAAGTCAACCAGAGAGTTCAGGGACTTCAACTTCACATCACCTTTGCTCATACTTTCACTTGTCTAGGTGGGATGCTGTCCTCTGGTTGATAAAGTAGAATAGAGCTTCCTGATTCTTCCCATAAGGTAAGCACTGAGGTCTCAGGTAGAAGAAATGTTGGGACTATATCAGTGGTGAAATCCAAATTGTTTTACTACCAGTTCTGTGGGTGTGGCGTGGTGGGCATGGCAGGGGAAGGATACTGCAAAATCCCCATTCCCTCCCCACTCCTGGGGGAAGGATATTGCAAAATCTCCACTCCCACCTCACTCTGGGGCCAGCCAGAGGTGGTATTGCCGGTTCTCCAAACTACTCAAAATTTCCGCTACCAGTTCTCCAGAACCTGTCAGAACCTGCTTGATTTCACCCCTGAACTATATGTTCTCCAGTTAAAAGTTCTTTGGTCAAAGCATTATCTTTATTAGCTTAGTGTGCCACAGCCAGTCAACATAGTTTATTTTTGGTTTAATAAAAATGAGATTAATTGAATGACCTGTGATTAAATTAATTCTGATTATTCTGCATGCATGCAACCTGTATTTTATAAGTTTTTTATGACGTGTGCACTCCAATATTTTTAAAAGTATATACTATTGATTTGAATAGCCCTTCAGGAAAAAAACAAGCAACAGGTAGAAATCGAAATATGAAACATGTTTCTCTACACAGGTAGTCAATTTACGACCACAACTGAGACCCAAATTTCTGTTGCTAAGCAAGACTGTTAAGTGAGTTTTGCCCCATTTTTACAACCTTTCTTTATGACAGCTGTTAGATGAATCACTGCAGTTCTTAAGTTAGTAACATAGCTCTTTAGTGAATTTGGTTTCCATTGACTTTGCTTGTCAGAAAGGCACAAAATATGACCATATGAGTCCAGGACACTGCATACATCATTAATATACATGCCAATTGCCAAGCTTCTGAATTTGGATCACATGACAGCGGAGATGCTGCAACGGTCATAAGTGTGAAAAGTGGTCATAGGTTACTTTTTTCAGTGCTGTTGTAACTTCAACCAGTCACTAAACAAATAATTGTAAATTGAGAACTGAAGGAGGTTAGCACTTACCCCTCTCCTAGAAGAATGAAATATTTTAGGAAATATTAAAAAGGCAGAATATTATGTTTCCCTGGATGAGAAAAGGAAAAACATGTTTTTAAAGACAAAGCTGCTGCCTGTAGCTCCCTGCCCCCCCTTCAGCTCCAGGGTGGTGGGATTAAGACATGGCCCTCAGGACATGATAGGATTAGCCTTCTACCCATCTAGCAACAGAACTCACCACATAGCACCTGGGGAGATTGCATCACCCAAGCCTGGGACACAGACAGCCTACAAAATTAGCTAAGACCACCGTCCCCTGGGAGTCTGACAGCCAACGGGATAGATTTCTTGTACAGGAACAGGAAGCTCCAAGGCGGGGCCCAAGAGAGGGTATAAAACTCAGGTTCTGTCAGCATCTCTTCCCTTTTTTCCTTCAAGATCTTCAAGGCATGTGATCCTCCTTTTTTCCCCAGGACCTCAAACCATGTGTTCCTGTCCACCATTAAAAACCATCTTTCCAAGCAGCCACCATCTTTCCAGTGTCTTTCTCCCCACTTGGGACTGAACCCAGATAGACATTTCTTCCAACAGGACTACCTGTATTTTTCTTGGTGAAAGGAGTGGGGCTGTGGCAGAGTCTACAGTCATCAAATGCAGATGTTTCCCAGTCTATATTTACTTCAGAATCCCTGGGTTCTTTATAGCTGGCCTGATCTATTTGACAGAAAATGTAATCCTTCTCTCTTCACCCTCACGCACAGATAATGCAAGCAAGTACATTATGAAAATAAATAATTTAATACCATCTGATTTGATTTTTATCCCTCCTTTATTACTTTATAAATAACTCAGCACAGTGAACATACAGTACATAATATTCCTTCCTCTTCCTATTTTCCACACAGCAACACCAACCCTGTGAAGTGGGTTGGGTTGAGAATAAATGAGTGGCCTAAAGATATCCTGCCAGTTTTCCTGCCTAAAAATTCAATAATCATCTCTCAAAAATCCCTCTTAACAACTTTTTCATTCCTTCTCATCCCAAAGTCAGAGCTACATTTTTCCCTCACATTTATTTAAACAACATTGTGTTGTTGCTTTCTGTACTAGAATACAAGTATTTTGTAGGGCTTTGCACTAATTCTGCTTCAAAGGAGAAAAATAAAGCTGCTCATAACAGCTGTTACATGGGCAGGTGTGAATAAATTGATCTATATTCTGCATACC